>NC_135478.1:218781488-219086321 GCF_052094955.1 Ictidomys tridecemlineatus
TGTTAATCCAAAAGTCTGCTGGCACCAAATTGTTTTTTACCAAGCTAGTTATTTTAAAAAGCCTATCTTAGTGCATTTTCCATTTCTTTATTCTTTAAGAATAGAGGTTTATTTAGATTGCAGTTCTGGAGCCTTCTGGTGAGTGCATTCTTGCTGCAAGATAACAAGCAGAAAGCATGGCATGGTGAGACAGAGTAGGCATCATACTCTTAGTTTCATGTTCTCTTCTTCTAAAATCACTAATGCCATTATGAGGTCTCCACCCTCATGACCATATCAACTCTCAATTACCTTCCAAAGACTCCACCTCCAAATATCATTAGCATATGAATTTGAGAATTAAGTTTCCAACACATAAACTTTTAGAGGACACATTCAAACCATCATTCTTCCCTAGTCCTGAAAAATGATGTTCTTCTCACTTGCAGTGTACATTTCATTATTGTAGCCTCAAAGTCTTAACTCCTTCCTGCACCAATTGAGTCTCATCTGAATCAGATATGGATGAGACTCAAGGTATGATTCATCCTGAGGTAAATTTCCTTCAGCTCTGAGCTTCTGAACTCAAAATAAGTTATTTATATCAAAATTAAAATAGTGGAACCACCATAGGATGGACATTCCTTTTCCAAAAAGGAGAAATAGGCAAGAAAAAAGGAGGAATAGTCCAAAACCCAACAGAGAAAAAATATTGTTTTAAAGCTGAAGAGTAATCATCCCTGACTCTATGTTTTGCTTCCTGTGCACATTGGTTTAGGGGTTGGGACCACAAACACTCAGGCAACCCTGCCTCCATGGCTTTGGTGGGCTCAGATTATACTTCACCACTCTCAGGCTAGCTTTGCATGTTGGTAGCTATACAGTTCTGGGTACTTGGCAGCAACCCTGCTTCCATAGTCTTACTAGGCATTTTCCTATTGGGGACTCTTTTTGGTGGCTACAGCTCCATCCATCATTTTCCCACAGCATACCCCAGGTGGGAACTCCCGGGGGACCACTGAAAGAAGTCTGCCTGGGCCCTCAGACCATCCTCAAGATCTCTTGAATTCTAGATTTGAAAGCCATGATTATATAGCTTTTTCATTCTATAGGCTTGCAGAGTTAATGCCACACGGATGCCACCAAGTTTTAATATTTGTGCCCTCTGAAGCAACAGGCCTAGCTACAGGTGGAACAGTTGAGGAATGCTATACCAGAATGTAGGGAGGAGACTCCAGATAGTACTGAGCATTAGCCTGTGAAGGGTGCGTTGGGCTGTCTCCTGAAACACTTCTGTCCTTCTGGAGCTCTGGTCCTAGGAGAGGAAAGGTTGCTTCAGAGATTTTCTGTGGGGAAAAACGTATACACATGTATTTTTAGTGGGAGTACAAATTAATGCAACCACTCTGGAAATGCTTTCAGCATCTTTCTTCCATCATTGTCTTGATGATCCCTTTTAACTATATTAATCTCCTTAGCAGAAATCACTTGGTCACACCCTTATTTTCTTCTCCTAAAAAGAAGAAAATTTTATAATCACAACAGAAAATGGACTAACACAGGAAATTGGTACCAAGAAGTGGGATTGTTACTATACAAATACCTAAAAAATGTGGTATTTTCTTTCATTCTCTAGTATATATCCACATTGTGAAATTTTCAAATCTTTCTGCTGTTTCTTTTTTAATTGTAAATTCTGCCTTTAAAGCATCTCTTTTCCCTCTGTTTCACTGTTAGTAGTTAAAAGTGGCCACTGACCTCCTGAATGTTTTGCTGCTTAAAAATTTCTTCTGCCCAATATCCTCATTTATTGCTCTTAAGGTCTGAATTCTGTAAAGTCTTAGGGCATGGACAAGGGAGGTCTTTACTTCATGTTCCAGTACGTTGTCCTTTAGTTCCATTTGAGACCTCATCATAATGGCCTTTACTGTCCACATTTCTGTCAGTATTCTGGTTGTGATCATTTAGGTAATCTGAGAAGTTCCAGATTTTTCCTAGGTTTTTCTTTCTCTGAATGTACCTCATACACCTTTAAAGCTGTATTTGTGGCAATTCACTTCAAAACTGTTCTAGCCTCCTTCCATTACCCAGTTCCAAAGCCACTTCCTGCTTCCATAGTCTTACTAGGCATTTTTCTATTGGGGACTCTTTTTGGTGGCTACAACTCTGTTATGGTCTGTAAACAAGTCAGGATGGCACCTGGCATGCAGCCAGACTGTGGCACAACTCCATCCAACATTTTCCCACAGCATACCCCAGGTGGGAACTCCAGGGGGACCACATTTTTAGGTATTTGTATAGTAACAATCCCACTTCTTGGTACCAATTTCCTGTGTTAGTCCATTTTCTGTTGTGATTATAAAATGCCTGAGTTTGGAAAATAGATAAAACATATTTGCCTCATAGTTCTGGAGATGGGGAGGTGACAGAGCATGGTGCTAGCATCTGCTTGGTGTATGGTGGGGGCCTTCTTATTGTATCATAACATACAGATGGCATCCCATGATGAGGCAGAGCAAGCATTCCAAATTAGATATCTCTTCCTTATCTTATAAAGCCACTAATGCCATGATGGAGGTTCCACCCTTATCACCTCATCTAATCCTAATTATGTCCTAAGTCCCAAAGACCCCCACCTATAAATACTGTTATTATTTTTTTCTTTTGATATAGGCAATTGAACTCAGGGGCACTCTACCACTGCGATATATTTCCAAACTTTTTTATTTTTATTTTAATACAGGGTATCACTAAGTTTATGAGCACCTCACTAAATTGCTGAAGTTGGACTCTAATTTGTGATCCTCCTGCCTCAGTTTCCTGAGTTGCTGGGATTACAGGTGTGCACCACATGTAAAGGAATGAAACTTGATGCCAATCTTTCACCTTGCACGAAAGTGAACTCAAAGTAGGTTAAAGACCTAGGAATCAGATCAGAAACTTTGCAACTGCCAGAAGAAAATGTAGGTCCAACACTACAACATAATGGCATAGGTGTTGACTTTTTTTTTTTTTAACAAGTATCCACTAAAGTGCAAGAAATACACCAAGAATCAATATGTGAAATGGCATCAAATTACAAAGCTTCTGCACAGCAAAGGAAACAACAGCAAGAAAAGAGAGCTTATAGAATGGGAGAAGATCTTTGTCACCTGCTCCTCAGATAGGGGAGTGATATCCAGAATATATAAAAAAAACTCAAAAAACTTAACATTCCCCCAAATAAATAACTGCATTAATAAATGGGAAAAGAACTAAACAGGCATTTCTTAAAAAAAGAATTATAAATGTTAGATAAATATGTGAAAAAATGTTCAACATCTCTAGCAGTCAGGGAAATGCAAATCGAAACTACACAGAGTTTTTTTTCCTCACTCCAATGGCAATTAGTAAGATTATGAATAATAATAACTGTTGTCAAGGATGTGGGAAAAAAGGTATACACATGCATTTTTGGTGGAAGTACAAATTAACGCAACCACTCTGGAAAGAAGTGTGGAGATTCTTAAAAAACTAGGAGTAGAACCACTATATTATCCAGCTATCCCACTCCTCAGAATATATCTAGAAGTTCTAAAATCAATGAACTATAGGGAGATCAATGTTTATAGCAGCACAAAAGCCAAGCTATAGAACCAATCTAGGTACCAATAAACATATAAATGTATTAATAAAATATAGTATATACACATTATATATATATTTATATATATATATACACACATACACACACAATGTGGTATCTATACATAATATGATATACATGCATAAAAACTTTTGTTTTTTCTTTTATCTATAATTCCAGTTTATTCTATTTCTATGTTCTTTAAAAATGTTTAACCATTAAAAGTTTTTACAAACATTATTTCATCATAATGTATTACTTTTTGCTTTTTTCTATTGTATGTGATTTTGTGTACATGTATGTGGTGTGTGTGTGTGTGTGTGTGTGTGTGTGTGTACTAACTGCTTAAATAAAATTTTAAAAGTATATGTATGTTATTGTAATTTTACCTCCATATTAATTGCTTCCTTTAACACTTGTTTACTATTTAGCGCTGATTTGTCTTAGGTGGGGTTCAAGTGTACATGGGTTCAAGTTGATTAGATCTTATGGCTGCTGATCTGCTCATACCTTGGCCCCTCTTTTCTCCTCTTTTCATTCTTTTCCCCTACTAAGTCAAATTTTCTGATTCCTACTTCCTTTCTTTGTTTATTTTATTGCTCTCAGTTAATCTTTTATTCTTTTTTATAGTCAACATCTGCTACCTACCTCTTCCTTCTCCTCTGATCATTTTTAAAAAAAAAATTTCAAACTTTTCTCCAATGTTTCCACCCTATATTTTCTTTACTTAAGAAACTGTGATCCCACTGAACAATAGAGTTAGGTAGTTGATGCAATTAATACTCCATCCATGTTGAGATGATTATTAATGCAGTACATGACATAGTAGACCCTTGATGTTGAAGGCTGGATCTAGTTCAAAGTTTTGTATTACTGGTACTAATGTTAATCATTGGCCCCATCATTCCTATATAGGTGGCAATTAATGTTACAGATGTCAAAGTAGTCTCTGGCATTTATTTTTATATGTCAGTTACTAACATTGGTACTACTCCTAGTTCGCTGCTCCAAGAGGGAATGAAAAGTGACTGGGACACTTCAAGCCTACAGAGAAGAGACCATGATGTTGAAGAATTCTCACAATTTAGCCAAACAATAATAAATCTCACCCACACAAGATTTAACTCCAGATGAACCTAACATAATTTCAACTCATAGAAGGAGGAGATGAAATCCTCAAAAAAAAAAAAAACCAACAGAATCTAAGGAGGAATAACCAGAACCAATGACCTAAAGTTCCCCTCACCTTGACATCTATACATACATAAAAAACAGAGAAATCTCAGAATTAAAAAAAAAATTTAAAAATTACACATGTAAGGACATGTATTTTAAAGAGAAAGGGGAATCCATTCAATTGCTGCAGAAGTCCAGGATCTCTGAAAACATCTCCCCCCAAAATTCAAAACACAGACTCCAACAGATAGAGAAGTGAATGACTTTCCAGAAAAAGGTTATAAAATTAATTATTAATAAGTTCAGTGAACTAAAGGAAGACCTAAGAAATAAGAGAACCAATGCAGGAGAGGAATACCACTTAAATAAAGAAATAGAAATAGTGAACAGAAGCCAATCAGAGCCCAAATGAATGACACAATGAATCAAATTAAAAATTCACTTGGAAGCACCACCAACTGAATAGATTTTGTAGAAAATAAAACTTCAGCCTTCAATGACAGAACATCAATTCTTAAAGATAGGATACATGAATTGAGTATATGGAATACAATAAAGGGGAAAATAGTAGAACATGACAAGAATATACAAGAAATATGGGACAACATCAAGAACCAAACATAAGAATCACTGGGATAGAAGAGAACATGGAGATACAAGTTAAAGGAATTAAGAGCACTTTCAATGAGATTGTTGCATAAAACTTTCCCTATATCAGAAATGAGAAACATATACATACAAGAGACGTACAGAATTCCAAACAGACCAGACCAAAAGAGAAGTTCTTCATGTCACATCATAATCAAAATGATTAATATAGAATATAAGGGAAGAATATTAAAAAGCTACCGGACAGAAACATTAGGTTACATTTAGAGGTAAATCAATAAGGCTTAAATAAAGAAATAGAAATAGTGATTTATCAACACAGACACTAAAAGGCGGGCCTGAGATGAGATATTTCAAGCTCTAAGAGAAAACAACTGCCAACCAAGAATGCTATACTGAGAAAACTTTAAGTTTATAAACTAAAGAATACATGACAACAAAGCCAGCACTACAAAGAATCATCAAATACAAAATACATGCAGAAGACCCCCCAAAACAATACCCAAACTCACAAATAAGTGAAGTTCAATAGACAATTAATAAGCTAAGTGATAATCAAGACAGAATTAAATATAACAAAAGATCAAAGTGATAGCAAACCACAAACACATATCCATGGTAGAATGAATGAATATAAATGGTTTTAACTTTTCAATTAAAAGACATAGACTAACAGAATGGATCAAAAAACAAGGTCCAACTATATGCTGTTTGCAAAAGACTCATCTCATAGGCAAAGATGCTCACAGACTGAAGGTAAAATGATGGGAAAAAAGCATTCCATGAAAAATGGATTTCACAAACAAGCTGAAGTAGCTATCCTTGACAAAACTGATCTCAAGCCAAAATTAATCAGAAGAGACACAGAACGCCATTACATCCTGATTAAGGGTAAAAAACATCAAGAATATATACCAATAGTAAATATATATGCCTCAAATGTCAATGCACCCAGTTATATTAAAAATATACTCCTTGTATTATATTTTACTCATTAAATCTCAAATAGATTCCCAACACAATACTACTGGATGATTTCAACATACCTTTATTATCAAAGCATATAGTCAATAAGGATATATCCAATCTAAATACTATTGTAAATCAAATGGGCCTAATAGAAATTACAGAATATTTCACCCTCAAACTGCTGAATTCACTTTCTTCTCAGCAGCTTATGGAACCTTTTCCAAAATACATCATATTCTAGGTCAAAATACAAGTCTTAGCAAATATATATATATACACACACACACACATACACACACATTATATATGATATATGTGAGGACAGTACCTTTCCTAAAATATCATTTATCTAAGAATAATACATAGAGATAATCATGTGCATACACAGAAAATTTCTTATATAGTTATACTATAAACTTTAAATAAATTTATAGCTCTAGGAGACAGATCAGGAGGATCAAGCAGATAGAGCATTATATCCTCTTAAACAGTTCTATTTTTTAAAATATGACCAGTGGTAATCTTATGATAAGTGAGTTATTTCTCAAAATACACAAGTAAATATTTTACATGAAATTTTGCCACTTTATTCAGCATCCCAGCCATTCCCACTTTTATGTAGTATTTCGTGTCACTCCCCAACATTGGTTCTTCATTTTTTAACCCTTGGATTCAATCATCTCGGAGAGGTGGAGGACTTGAAGATTTGTGAGGAAAATGTATGGCTAAGCAGCTGCATTGCCATGCATGTGTGGAGGGATTGGAATGGACTGTGTAAAAAATTGTGAAGTTGGAGTAGTGGCAAATCCCCTCTATTTTTCATGTACTGTGCATCATACAACTGCAGATTGAGGACATCTGATTAGAGAGTGACTATATCATGTGGGAAGATAGATTTTATAAAAGCTTGGAGATGCAGAGAGTTTTTGAGAGAAATTCATCTGGTAGCTTCTACATTTTTAATATTTGTCTTGAAGTCCCTAGTAGGTACATCAGCTTGGGGTTACGTAGGGCTAAGTTGAATCAGGGCATACAAAAAAAAAAAAAAACAGATCAGATAGTGAACACTGCACAGCATGGTTATTTGGTAGTAACTTAAAGCCTGAAAGATGGCAAAGCCTGGGTATTGAGAAGTTCCTGATAAGGGAGATTTCAAGTTTGTTGATTAAACAACTTTTTAGTGTTCTTAAATTTGATTAGCCTCAGGAGAGAAAGGTAAAAGTTTTGTTCAGTTTTCTTCCTTCACTACATCCCTAGTGTGTCTCTGAACTTGTGCAAATTGTTCCTCAGTGAATAACTGTCCTTGGAGACAGATAAATGGAAGAAGGAAGCAGAGAATAAGAGAGATAGAGAAGGCTGAGCTCCCCCCAGCACTAGAATTTCTGAGCTTCTTCCTAAGCTCTGAGTGTGGGCAGGGGTCTTCACTATGAATGGAGATAGTAGTAGCTGCTCTTTCTCCTGACCACAGCTCTGTGCTAGCCAGGCAAGAGACAGTCTAAAGAAGATCCCTGGAGAGTTGTGGAACTTTACAGTTAAGTCCCCTTCTCTGGAGGTAAGTGTCGTCCAGGGGTTCCTTCTTGTGAAGTAGAGAGTTGGAGAACATCATCATGTAAGGACTGGACTTGACGGTGTGCTAGAATAGACACTTGCAACCTGAAGAACGAATGAGGTAGCTGTATGCAGGGTGAGCTCTATGTCAACTCCTCCATAGCAGAGGGCAGGTCGCCCTTCTCTCTGCCTGTTATGGCATACTCAGTGCTCTGCCTTTGCCTATGATCCTGCCCTCTCACTCTGCCTGATCTTCCTGTATCTGCTTTCTATTCTGTAGAGATCTCCACCAACAGAGAGTGCAGGTTGACTGCATTTTAGAGAGGAGTGAATGGGAAAATGCCAGTCAGACTGGTTATCTCTGTTCATTCACTGATTTTTAAAATCTACTTTTTAATGTATTCATTTAAACTATTTATAGAGTTCTTCTTGGCATTGGTGATGTAGGGAAGACAAAGTGAATGACATATATAAGAACCTAAATTTGAGGTTAATTAAATTTGAGATTTTTGAGGCCAAACCTTTTCTCTGATAAGCGGATGTTAATCCATAATGGGTGAGAGGGAAAATGAAGGAACTTTGGATTGTGCAGAGGGGAGTGAGGGTAGGGTAGGGGGTGTGGAGGTGAGATGAACAGTGGAATGAGATGGAAATTATTACCCTATATACACATATGATTACACTGCTGGTGTGACTGCACCATGTTCAGCCAGAGGAAGGAGAAGTTGTGCTCCAATTGTGTACAATGTGTCAAAACGCATTCTACTGTCATGTATAGCTAATTGGAACAAATTTAAAAATAAAATAAAATTTTAAAAAATTTGGGATTTTGAATACAAATTAATAAACAAATCAAGTATATGATTTGAGATATGGATGAGAGCCAATAGTAAGAAAAATACAGTGTAATAGAGGTTAGAGAGTGAAGGTGTGCTATGTCATTTTAGAGAGGATGAGAGGAGATGACCTATGAAAGGAAGCTGTGCAAAGACCTGAATGAGGTGAGGGAAGGGGCCCAGGCATGCTAAGGGACCCTTGTTTGTGTTCTGATATTCTCCAAGAATTCTGGAGAAAATAGGTGGTCACAGAAGAGTGGATGTGGATTTTTTTCCAAGCTGCTGGGGATGAGAAGCAGTATTCTCTCTCTCTCTCTCTTGCCCTCTAGATTACACAAGGAACCAGGATTCTGAACTAAATGTTGGGGAATTATTCTAGTGCCACAGAATTTTATCTCCTTGGCTTTCCAGGCTCTGAAGATCTACACCATATCCTTTTTGCTATCTTCTGCCTCTTCTACTTAGTGACACTAATGGGAAACATGGTCATCATCACGATCGTCTGTGTTGACAGACGTCTCCAGTCCCCCATGTATTTCTTCCTCGCTCACCTCTCTGTCCTGGAGATCCTAGTCACAACCATAGTCGTCCCTGTGATGCTTTGGGGATTGCTGCTCCCTGGGACGCAGACAATATCTCTGACTGGATGTGTTGTCCAACTCTTCCTGTACCTTGCCGTGGGGACCACAGAGTTCACACTGCTTGGAGCGATGGCTGTGGATCGTTACGTGGCTGTGTGTAACCCTTTGAGGTACAACATCATCATGACCAGCCGCACCTGCAACTCTGTGGTAATTGTGTCATGGGTGTTTGGATTCCTTTTTCAAATTTGGCCAGTTTATGCCACATTTCAGCTTACCTACTGCAAATCAAACGTGGTAAACAATTTTTTCTGTGATCGAGGGCAGTTGTTCAAACTATCGTGCAATGACACTATTTTCACAGAGTTTATCCTCTTCTTAATGGCCATTTTTGTTCTTTTTGGTTCTTTGATTCCTACAATTGTCTCCTACACCTACATCATCTCCACCATCCTCAAGATCCCCTCGGCCTCGGGCCGGAGGAAAGCCTTCTCCACCTGTGCCTCCCACTTCACCTGTGTTGTGATTGGCTATGGCAGCTGCTTGTTCCTCTATGTGAAACCCAAGCAAACGCAGGCGGCTGAGTACAACAGGGTAGTATCCCTGATGGTTTCAGTAGTGACCCCTTTCTTGAACCCTTTCATTTTCACGCTCCGCAATGACAAAGTCATACAGGCCCTTCGGGATGGAATGAAACATTGTTGTCAGCTATTCAGGCACTAGCCTTACCCTGAGGCATTTCACATGGCAAAACACTTGTATGGATTCTAGAATAATCTAAGAAGGGGTTATATATCTTTGAACATCATCATAATCATTATCATTGTTAAATAATCCATGTTCAAAATGACTTTTAAGTTATGACTTTTTAACATGGTTAGTTATCATTGAAAAAAATATATATATACTTTCTCAAATTACAAATGTTTCACATAAAACGTTAATTAAACATTTTAGTATAAAAGTAATATGTGTGTGATTTCTAAACAGGAAAGATAAGGAACAGTATTCTCTGACTACAGAACTGAATGACTACTTTATCCCAAGTTCCTGAATCCTCTTCCTGAAATTGTTCTGTATTTTATGTGGATTGTGTAAAGCTTCTTATTCCTTTTCTGCTCAAGCATATTCTCTTGATTTTGTCCTAAAAGCCCTGTTCCTGTGGTACTACTCTGTATTTTCTTGACTGGTAGAGTTAAGAGAGTAGAGCCATTCCACAATTCTGGACCCAGAGGTGGTCATTTTTTAATATCTACACATCTCTAACGTGTAGGCTTTCTCAGAGTGTTAGAGGAGCAGCCAGGTAAGGAAGTATTCTTTTGCCTGTAACACCCAGATCATGCTGCTGCCACAAAGCATGTGGGCAATAGAGTTGTATTCCGGAAGCTCAAGGGAGAGCTGGGCTTGACTATGGCAGCTGCATATTCCTCTGTGTGTTCCTAGGCTGAATGGGGCAATGCAGAGGGCGGAGGAAGAGGCAGCCTCTGGTCTCTCTTCCTGTGTTTCTCTGTCTTCAGTCTCTGCAAGGTCCGTGGCACTTCCTTTGTCCTCTTTTATTTGTTCATTCTCTCCTGCCCACTCTCTTTGCTGATTTCTCTTTGTGTTACTCTTTCGGTGGCTCCAATTTTGCAAAGTATTCCTGGGCTCTTCTTTTCCTTCCCTCCTTACAAACCCCAGGCCTCCAGGCCATTGTCCAGCTTTCCACTGTGCTGCTCTTTCCAGCATTGGATATCACCTTTCCCCCAGTTCAACTCACGGTATTCCCAATCAGCGTATCCACTTCTTATGACATAGGCACAAATTTATCCAGAACAGCATCTAGTAACAACCAAATATTGATACTGAATGCAATGTCAGTATGTGACTGGTTAAATAGTATTTTATTCATATGTTGAAGTTTTATGCAACTGTAACAGGAATGAATATTCTTTCTGCAATGAGTAGAAACTGATCTCCAAGCTGTACTGCTAAGTGAGAAGAACAAAACACATTGAATTTAATATTCAAACTTTTATGAAAGAAAGGGGTAGAAATGAGTAATATATTCATATTTGCCATGTTTGCTTGTGGAAGGTATCATAAGAGAGTAATAATTGATTGCTATGGAATTGTGGAAGTGGGAGTTGGCAGATGGGGTGAGGGAGGCAGTGAGATTTTCATTGTATGCCTTTTAGTATTCTTATTTTTGTAACCATGTGTATGTACTTCCTATACAAAATAAAGAATTTAATTTCTCTTATGCACCTTAAAAGATGTATTCATTCAATATTCCACTTGTTTTAAAGACTTCAATAAGACTTATTTAATCACACACATATATTTCTCCAACTGAGGATATATTTGGTTAAGTGGAGGCTGATGTTAAATCCAAACATATTGGGAAATCTCTCCAGAGCTTAACATAGAAACTGGGACCTCAAGAAAAATATTAAGAAATGGAAGTGTATGTGTATATGACTACACACTCTCCTTAACATAACCTTATGCTCTAGAATGCCTGATATGGAGAAAATATTACTCTTGGAAGAAGAGGATACTGTCCATTGTAAGGAAGTCTGTTCTGACATAGTAATTACTTTATCTGTGTACGAGGAACCAATGTCTTGACTCATTTACCTTTGGCTTTCGGGGCAATAGATTCTTATTATGCTAAGTATCTTTCCATCTTCTCCAAATTTATTACAGAAATACTTGTTTTACATGTATAGTAGTCAGAGTAGAATTGATATTTCATATTATGAAATATATGATATTTCATATTATTCCTGTTAGAAGCACTTCTCACATCTGGTCCTAGGCCTTCCCTATTGATTTCATCAAAGAGAGACCCACTTGACATCCAAGCCATGCTTTAACAACCCAGAAATTCTGGGAAGTTACTGACCAGTGGGTACATTTTTGAAAGTAGAAGACAGTAGATAATTTTTCCTTTTAAAGGAAATAGTCATGAGACAAAATTTAAACATATTCTAGTGTAGGTAGAACCCCAAATCCTGTAGTAAATTGCTCTTAGTAACATGAAAATTAACAATGCAGACTTTTATGGTTTTATAGGCTTCTCTCTCAGCTTCAAATCCTTTGTCACTCATGCCTGCTCTCATGGAATGCATTTATTAGTGAAATAACAACTCTTAAATTCTTGACCTCTGGGAACCTAAGCTAAGAAATAATGCTTAAATATGGCACTTAACTTTTTATTTATAAACAAAGAAGAACTCATTTCAGCCATAAAACAATGACATAGGTTAATTTCTATTACTACATACAGATGGTAATTGACTTGCTCAAGATTGTATTGTTAGTATGTGGGGTCTCCAGAGTTCATCTCTTAACTGCTAAATAACCTATACTAAATAGTCTAAACTAAATCCTAAATAGCCTATACTACTAACTCATGAAATGCTAATTGCATATCTTTGTCTGAATTACTTGTTATTCGTTCTTTTATCAGTTAGGATAGGCTAGGTTACGTTATGGTAAAACCTTAGCATCTTTGTGGTTTGCAACAACAAATGTTTATTTTGTTCCCATTATTTGTCTACAGTTGGTCAGTTGCCCCTCTGTTCCTTGTTGTATTCATTATAGGACATGCTAAAGGGGCAGCCTTAAACAGGGTATAGGCTTGTTTCAAGGCAGTAAGAAAAGAGTATAATCAGCTGTTGTCAGATTTCACTGGGAAGAAGAAGTCCTGAGGCTAAGACTTCTGTGCTTCTATAATGAATTAAAGAATGGAAAAAAAATAGAACACTACTTTCAATAATGTGTTTAAAAACTCAACACCTGGTAAAACTGAATATTCATATGAAAAGGGATGTTTTTGGAATCTTACTTTATGCTAAGCAAAAATTATTTCAAAATGATTTAAATATCTAGATAGGAGACAAAACTATAATACTCTTAGAATAAAGCATAAGTGGAAAATTTCATGACATTGAACTTGACAATGATTTCATGACTATTATGCCATAAGCATAGGGAGCAAAAGAAAAAAATATTTGATTTCATCAAAATTAGAAACATTTGTATGTTAAGGAAAAAGTCAAAAGTGAAAAGGCAACCAACAGGATGAGAAAATATTGGTGAACCATATATCAGATAAGAGAATTGTATCCAGACTATATAATGAGTTCTTATAACTCAATAAAAAGACCACTCAATTTTAAAATGAGCAAAGTATCTGAATAGATATTTCTCCAAGGAGCATCCACAAATAGGCGACAAGTTCATGAAAAGATTCTTGACAAAATTAAGCATTAAGGGAAATGTACATCAAAGTCACAATAAGATACCAGTTGATTCACAGTAGGATAGCAAGGATCAAAAAGTTAAACAATGGCAAATGTTGGCAAAGATGTGGGAAAAAATTGCAAAGCACACATACCACTGATGGAAAGGTATATTAGTGCAGTTGCTTTTCAAAAACTGGCAGTTCCTCTAACAATTTGTCATAGAATTACCGTATGACCCAGAAATTCCACTCCTGGGTTTATTTCCAAGAGAATTGAAATCATACACTTAAAAATTTGTTCATGAATGTTTATAGTGGCATTATTTATAAGAGTCAAAAGATGGAAGCCACCCAAATGCCCATGATCACACACCATAGAATATTATTCAGCTACAAGAAGGGTTACTGGTTGTATTAGTTAGCTTTTTGCTACTATAATAAATATCTGAGAGGATCAACTTATAAACAAAATTTTTATTTTGGTTCCTAGTTTTGGAGGTTTCAGTTCCCACATCATCAGTTGGCCCCATTGCTTTTGGGCCTTTGGTGTGACAACACATTATCATAGAAGCACATGGTGGAACAAAACCACTCACCTCATGTATACAGAGCAAAAGAGATGAAGAAGAAGGGGTCAGAGAACCACAATCCCAATCAAGGTTATTACCCCAGTGACCTAATGACTTCCAAGTAGGTCCTACCCTTTAAAGATTCTACCATCTCCCATACCACCATCATAGGGAACAACCCTTTAGCACATGGATCTTTGGGGGACACTTAAGATCCAAACTATAACACCAATACATGCTACAACATTGAGGAACCTTGAAAACATTATGCTAAGTAGAAGAAGGCAGTCAAAATAGACCACATATTATAGACTCCATTCATATGAAAATCCAGAATATGAACATCTATGGAGATAGAAAGTTGGTGAGTGGTTGCTCAGGGTTGAGGTGAATAAAAGGATAGGACAGTTGTAGCTTTTTGAGGTGATGGTTGCACATATAGCTGTGAATATATTAAAAAATTGAATTGTTCATTGCAAATGAGTGCATTTCATGGCATGTGAGCTAAATAAAGCTATTAAAATTAGATGTAGTAATGTTAGTTGGTAGGGAAGTGCTATAAAAGAAAGAGAAATAGGAATGAAAGAAAATATCTTTTAGGGGGAGTGTTGAAATTATAAGGTTGTCAGGGAAAGATAGAGAGGGAAAGATTGTGAGATACTTAGAAATCTGTGAAAGACCATTCCAAGCATGGTGAATAATAATAAATGGAGAGATCCTAGGGAATACAAAGGCAAAGATGCTGGAATGGAGCAAGCAAAGGAGAATGTAAGGGAATATGAAAATGGAGAGGAGTAATGGAAATGTAGATCATATTCAGCCTAGTAAGTAAGCCTTTTAAAGACTTTACTTTTTCTAATAGTGAGTTGGAAAACTATTTCAGAGTGACACAGCTTTTTCTGTGTAAGAGACAACCACAAAACTCCAATGGAGTACAGCGATAAACTTTTATTTCATGAATTATAGTTTCAGCTGATCTAGGCTAGGCTTAGCTGGTGGTGCTGATGACCTCAGAAAGGTTTGTTGATGAGTCTAAGGGTTGGATGAGGGTTGACTGACCTTGGCTAGTCCCACATATGTAGCCATGAAAAGTATGGCTTTGATCTCCATGTGGATTGACCACAGAATTTTTGAGGCACCCTTCTCTGAATTGGGCAGATTTTTATCTGCATATTATAAATGAGTACACAAATTCTGAGAAACTAATTGGCTTGCTTACATTCAGCTTCTAGCAAATAGAAAAGTTACTTTTTGAATGAAGATCTCAACTTCAAGTCCTCCACAAAGTGCATCTACTAATGTTTATTGCCATTAGATATATAAAGAGGATCTATTTTCATATGTACAAGAATTTCGTGAGATGAGTATCACTGCCCCATTTTATAGGTAAGGAAATTAAGAAATATGTACAGATTCACACAGCATATTAGAAGCAAAATCAGAACTTTAACCCAATGATTAACTACATATTCATTTTTTGAAAACCCTACCACTTTTGCCTAATAAACGTCACATTTATTCACTTTCTTGAGGATACTGAGACCCCTCTACAATAAAGACTTTATATCAAAGTCCACATGTCTCCTGCGTACTTTATAGTCTTATCCTTACCCCAACTCAGTGGGCTTTTTCAGAACTTGCACAGAAGTATCTTCTTTTCTTTTGGGAAATTACTAGATGTCTACATTTCCTGGCCTTTGAAGTTTGTTATTACTCTGTCATAAAACAGAAGTGTGGCAATTACAGTTCTCTTTTCTCAAAATAGAAGGATTGTGATTTCCTTCTGTTTTCTGAGTTCTGGGACTTACCTGTGGTTAGAATTCAGTTGATTCTTTTTTTAAGAGGGGGAGAGAGAGAGAGAGAGAGAGAGAGAGAGAGAGAGAGAGAGAGAGAGAGAGAGAGAGAGAGAGAGAGAGAGAATTTTTAAATATTTATTTTTAAGTTTTCAGTGGACACAACATCTTTATTTTTTTTAATGTGGTGCTGAGGATGGAACCCAATGCCCCATGCATGCCAGGCAAGTGCGTCACCACTTGAGCCACATCCCCAGCCCTCAGTCAATTCTTTTCTTCACCGTAGACTCAGCCTTTCCGTGCTCCTCTCCTGTGGCATTTATTTGTTAAAACCACCAGAGAATTTGTATTTCCACAGGGTACTAACATAATTCTGATATTTGTTCCATTCCAAACTCAAAATATTTCTGGTAACCTCCTTCAGGCAACTTCTAACAACTACTGTTATCTCATTTATAAAAATTCTAAATGACTATGCCAATGAACCAACAATTATGAAACCTAGGAATTTCGAAACAGTACTTAGTGTTGTAATAAAAGATAATTTTTGCAGCATTTTATTTTGATTAATCATATATACATTAATTACTGTGATACATTGTTACTAGATGCAAATGGTAATAATTTCCATTAATTTTATATGGTCATCCCCATGGTTTAACTCTTATTACTGAAGACAACAGTTGAATCTTTTTTTCTTTTCATGTCTTGAGTTGTGTGAGTATTTGATATTTTCTTATAGATATAGAGAACAGCCAAGATTTTTCTACTTTTTTCTTGCTGTTTTTCTAGGATGACCAAATGAATGTCATTTTTCCTTTCATGTGATTTCTATTTATCCCTGATATTCCATTCTTTCTCTCTGCCTACCCCCTGCCTCCATCCAGTGTTTTCTGCATGGCCCTTCTCTTTTTTCTCTTTGGCCAACCAGACGAATGGTGGGTCAATATGCTAGCTAGTGGAAGGTTTCTTTTTGTCAGTAGGATATAGCTGGTATCTCAAGAATGGAATGAAAGAATGTGCTGTGATCTTTGGGGCTTAATTGACATCAAAGAAGATGAGTTCACTCTTGTCCCACCCATTCTGTCCTCTAAATGATTCTAATGCCTGTTCATTCTACAGGTTCTCCTTGGTGTATGTCATGTCCAATGAGGATAAAACAAACTGTCAACAGGCTAAACCTTGTTGATCAGTCAGCAATTCTCAGTTCTGTAGAAACAAACCTCATTTCCATACCTGTGCTATTTTTATAAAACTGACCCTTTCTCCTGGAGATGGTCAACATCCAGTCCCTTAGAATATAGAATATAAGTTCATTATCTCAAACAGACAAGGACTTTTAACTAGATGTTAAAGGACAGATGGATAAAAGAACCATTAACTAGATGTACCGTGGGAATCCAAAAAGTGTCACAAGTTTGACTCTCACAGGAAATGTGGTTGGGTGGAATGGCTCAGAATGGGGAGTTTTCCTGGTTGAATATATGTAAGTGTATGTATAAAAGTAGGTCCATTAGCCCTGGAGCTCTGCCAATGACCGGTTGAAGACTGTCACAAGAATTTGATGTTCTGCATTTCCCAGACCAGTCCTGATTGTAACTATTCTCTTTTGTGTTTATTTGTTTTTGTCACAGAGAACTGCAATCATTCAGGATTCTTCTCACAGATCCAGCGGTAGCTGACGTCACATAATGCAGCATCAAAAGTCTTTGTTAGGCCTATGGTGACACAGTTGAAGTTCTGATTCTGATGGGTAATACTGAAGGAGAAAAGAGAGTGTGGTCAAAGCTCATTATTTCAGTTTTGCCTTTTACAGATTTCAGAATCTAATGGAAGTTTGATTGACTGACTAGTTAGTTTTACATATACTCCTCCTCTGCACTGGGCCTTCCGTTTCAACTCAGACCACATCTTCTAAGCCAAGCTTCTCCAAATACAGCTCTAAACCCCACCTTTTCCTTTTAATTATTCTCTTCTATGAGTACTCCTAGAGTTCCAGAATTTTGGACTAACTCACTTGTATTTGGTCAGAAACATCTCATTGGTGGTCTCTTTTACCTCAGAAATAATGTTTTCAAGAGGATTTGTGTGTAAGAGGAGAGTACTAGGGGACCCAGGGCCTCAGGCATTCCAGGCAATCATTCTTCCACTGAGCCACATTCCTAGCCCTAGAAATAATATTTTAGTATTATAGGATTGTTTGTAGTAAGAGCATAGAAAAAAGTAGGAAAGAAATTTCTTGGCTTTAGGAGAATCTTGATGATAGTGTCTGTTGGCCTTTTTCTTACCAGTTTTTCGGTCATTCAGAGTTCTCAGTCTAACTGCGAAGACTCTGGTTTCATGGAAAAGACAGATGAGTTTTGAGCTCAAGTAAATATGGAATCAAACTGTAGCTGTAAATGACATTCAACACATTTCTAAGCCTTTCTTATGTTCAATTGTCTGTTGAGCTTTTTCTATGGTATCTTGGTGAATACTAAAGGAAATAATATAAGTGCTTAGCATTGAGTTAGACATTAGAAAAAACTGAATAAGGGGCTAATGCTGTAATTCAGTGATAAAGTGCTTGCCTCCTATGTGTGAGGCACTGGGTTTAATTCTCAGCACCACATAAAAATAAATAAAGATACCATGTGTTCATCTATAACTAAACACACATAAGAACAACAAACAAACAAACAGAAAAGAAAATACTGAATAAATGTTAATTTTCTCTCCTCTGTAGGGAAGGCCAGATGCAGGTTGGGGATTGGACTTGTTGACTGTCTAACTCAGCATTTTCATATGAGCCCTGAGAATATTATGTTTTCTACCAAAGTTTATCCCCATGGAATGATTCATTGGAGCTATCTCTTTTGAATTAGAGGATCACATCTTCAAGGAATAGATAAGTTGCCTTTGATATATAAAGGATCTACATCTAGGAAAACTTGTAGGCACTTAGAAAGAACATATGGTGTGTAATTTGGAGATCTATGAGATACAGCAAAAAAATGCTACATATGTGGATTTGTTTGGCTCTTACTCTGAACAAAATTATTTACTATATGAATACTCTTCTCTCATCTGTTCTATTTTTTATTATGAAAAATATTTGATACTTTCCCTTAACGAAAAATTTATAGGAAATGTGTTTCTAGGACTAGATGGGTTGAAAGAAAGGAGAAAACTAGAACAAGGAGTTGAGTATAAGTCTTTGAACTATTTCAGGATGAATCTCAGGTGTGGTCTTTTGAGGCAAACCAAGATCCCCAGAACAATGCAGGATATTCACATACTTGCCATTGAACACAGAGTTGTTGATCCAGCGCCACTTTTTCTCTGCAGACTGGTATGTTAAACCAATAAAGTACTTCTCAGCATTTGCAATGTGCTGGAGATACTCCTAGAAGTTAAAAAAGAAACAAACAGTTCAAGAGCAAGTCCTTTACTGCTGCTTTCCTAAAGGCAATGGGAACATGACTGTATTTTATTCAGGGAACTAAGAAAGCTGTTAGAGATAGGAGACTGGGTATCACTGGCACTTGCTATGAACCCTAGAGAAGTTTTTAAGTTTTGCAGGCACCAAGATCACCTAGAGGACTTACAAAAACACAGGTTGCTAGGCTTCTGATTCAGAAGGACTGGTATAGGAGATGCAGGATTTATATTCCTAGAAAATGCAGGATTTATATTCCTAGAAAATTCCAGTGTGACCTAGGATCACACTGAGGGAATGGGGAAGGGAAACTGTACAGTCAAAAACAGGCAATTTCATATACATCTTTTTTATTTGGCATGCCCCTCTGCATAGATTTATTTTCATGGTCAGAAATTCTATATTCCAAATGAGGTTGAACCAGATGATCATGAAATATGTTGAATTGAGAGTCACCAGCAGTCCACTGGTGTGATGAACATTTTCTGAGGTTAGTATGAAGCATGGAGAAAGCCAAGGATGGAACTTGGGCGAGTAAAGGGAAAGAGCCATCAGCTTCCGGTCTCATTCTCTTCTCTCTTCTTCCTTTCTTTCCTGTTTTCTCCCCTCTGCCTTGCTCCTAATTTTCTACTGGAAGGTGTCTTTTTGTTTCCACATGGGTATTGGCCCTAGAGAATCTACAGCATTATGATTCTCACCCCAAATCAAGAAGACCCTCTTTAAAATTTTTCTCAACTACAGGAGGACTTTTCAGAGGAGGATGGAGAGATAAAGGGAAGAGGAGACAAGAATAGTACTTACAGCACAGTGCCTAACATCCAGCAAATGCTTATATCTGAAGAGAAGGTAACTATAAACTAAAATACAGTGTGGCCTAAAGTTGATTAAAGCATGGGTTTTGTAGTCAGAGGGATCTGAATTCAATTTCAGGTTCTGTCATTTAGATGTATGATCTTGGTCATGTTATTTTCTGTACCCTAATTTACTCATTTATAAAATATAGATAACAGTACATCATCAGGATTATTATTATTTTTTTTAAATTTTGATATTTATTTTTTAGTTTTTGGCAGACACAACATCTTTGTTTGTATGTGGTGCTGAGGATCGAACCCGGGCCGCACGCACGCCAGGTGAACGCGCTACTGCTTGAGCCACATCCCCAGCCCATCATCAGGATTATTTGAGGTAAAAGGAGATAATAAACAAATTTTGCATAATGTTATCTATATTGTTTATCACAATAATAAAATGTAAACACTATTATATGATTCTTTGCTTTTCATATTACTAATGTGGTTGATTTATATCTTCATTCTTCACTGTGTAAACTGGAATGATACATTAATATCTTATATCTGTGAAGTGTTCACAGATATAAGATATAAGTAATTTTAAAATAACTTTATTTGCATTAGTTCTTTGGTCATTCTCTGCAGTTTAAGTGCCTTGGTCCATTCCTAGGAAAGTAGCCTACTGCTGTGTCTTATTGGAAAAAAACACAGAGTCTGAATTTCTTGCTCAGATGGAGCTAAAGAACTTGCCCACAGCTACCAGGAAGTCTCCCAACTCTAGGTTCAGAACAAGAAGTTTGAACCTTTCATCCAGCCACCTCTCCATTCTTTGCCAATCACCCAGCCCTGCTCCACTACATTGCCACCATCTCTACCTACTGAGGCTGCTGTGGGAGGGCTGCTTCACTGTACCATTCCCCAGTCCTCTCACCAGTTTCTCTGGTGTGTCGACAATCGCCAAAGTGGATCCTTTTGATGCACAGTCATCCCTGCTCTTGTTCCAAGACAGTTCAGATGTGGACAAGAAAAAACATCTTCTTTGATGAAAATCCCAGTTTTGGGGGCAGACTGAAGAGATGTGGGGTGAGTTGGGAGAGAGAGAGAATGAATGAGATTAGTGGACTGGAGTGTGAATAAAATAATGGGAAATCATAAAATAACAATTATATTGATACAAAAATGTTCTTAACCTGGGAAGAAATTTTATCCAGTCTGGTCTGTTTACTTATGGAGAACACTAAGGGGATAAATTAGGACTTTATGGCTCCTTTAAGCAAAAGTGCTCTATAAGAAAGGATGCCATGAGAAAAGTCTGTAAGAATTTAGTACATGAAAACCTAAGGGGTGGTGAGGAGGTTAAAACCATATGCTTTACCTGTTCCATATCTGCTTGTGGGCATTAAGCTGTTCTTAGTACTCCCAAAAGATGGTGGGACTGAAATGGAGAAGAAAATCTAAAGGTTACTGTGTGGTGAATATAACTTGCAATCATCAGAGTACAGGCTGTCAGGTCCCTGTGACTGTTTGTGTCTGGACATTGGGGATGACAAAGGATACTTGGCCATTCTGAGAATTTTCAGATACTTTTTCTCTTTGAACCATCCATCTAACTAGTACCATTATTTGTCATGCTCAGCACCCAAGTCCTATTTAATGTCCCCCTTCCCTTTTGGGGGTATAGCACTCAGTATAAATGCTGGGGGCAGCAGGGGGAACAAGAAATTTAAGAGTAATGGAGGAAGTCCATATTCCAGGGGAACTTTTTTGCTCGTATGTATGCCTTTGACAGTGTTATCCCTCAAAAAAGCTGTTTGGAGCATTTCCACCTTCGACTCCACACTGCATCTTTGTGGTGCTTGGTGTCTTATTAAATGCTCTACAAAAATTCTTAATCCTCTAACTCTTGGATGCTTCTCTCAGCACTTTCTCAGCTCTAAGGATTGTGACTAACAGGAACAAATTTCAGGATCCTGGGGGTATTAGCAAACAAGGAAGCAGGTGAATATTCCAGATATTTCCTATAAGCAGAGAAGGGTCCATTATTAATATGTATTAAATACAACTAGGGGAATTGATGGGCTTCTAAGAGGTCTCATCCCCTCACCTCCCCGGGAACACTGGCAATCTTAGCAAGCAACTGCAATGATTTGTAGGCTGGCTGTTCAAACCTCTTCTCAATGACCTACTTTTCCATTATGGATAAAGACCACTTTAGTTTATTCAGATACCAAATTGTTTACTTAAGATTATATTTATAAAACAGACATTAGCATCACTTTTTAATCAGTTTTCTGTTCCACAAGACTCTTTGTAATATCTAGAAGCTTGGGTTTCATCAGAAACTACTTTGGGATTATAACTGAAGGAAACAAATACATATTTCTTGAGTATTTTCTTCATTGGGTGCATCAGGTGATACAAATACAAATAAGAAATGATCTTCTTCCTAAAGATGTCTTAGAAACAGGTATCTTAAGAGGAAGCAGAGGGCAACTTTGGGAAAGGCTTCAAGAGGAGACGGCTTTAATGGGAAGAGCTTTGTCCTACTTGCCTTGTTATTCCTGTGCAACTTCTGGTATTGTGTCTTTTTATTTATAGATGATGACTGATTAGTATCTCCTGTGTTAATTATTCTTCTATGTTTGGTCTAGTGTAATATTTGGCCCACAAAAAGATGCTTAATATCAAAATTTTGAGTGGTACATAGTTTCTTAATAAACATTTCTTGTGCACTGTTTCAGTCTATGAAGCACATTGACATTATATACACTGACTCCATCCTCAGGAAGAAAACTGAGAATCATATTATCACTCTGGGGCTGGGGTATAGCTCAGCAGTAGACCATGTGCTTTGCAAGCATGAAGCCCTAGGTTCAATCCTTAGCACCATAAGAAAAAATTGTTTTTTCCTAAATCTGGTTTAGTTTTTTCATCTTTAAAAGGAAGATAATTAATTAAAAGGCCTTTGTGGACCACTTGTGCAACCACATTTCTTGGGAAAGGAGACCTTGAGGAAAGTCTTTAAGAATTAAGCACATAGAGGCTGGATCAGGTAGAGAGGAGTGTTCTATTGTGCACGTTACCTGTTCCATAGCTGCTCGTAGAGTTGAACCCATCATTATTTGTATTAAGAATCTGCGGGACTGCAAAGAAAATAAGCTATTGGCCCAGCCCAAATTCGGATACACAATGAATACAACAAGCAAGCCCAAGGCCTGCTAGGGCACCATGATCATTAATGGGGAATATTGAACTCTCTGACTCAGGAGATGTGCATGTTTTTGAAATGTCTTTACTGACTCATACTTGTATTTCTGTTCTTCTCTCTTAAGTGGTAGGAATTACACCTTCAGATTGGGTGACGAGGAAAATATCTCTTACCCAACTCAGGGACCTACTTACATTTCCTTCCTCATTTATTGTCTCCTCTGGCTCAGGGACTGGAGAAGATTCTACTTGTTGAATTGCAGTAAAACTTTTTGATATGAGGTATCTTTTCCTAATTAATTCATTTGGATGAATGAATGTATGTGCACGCATAGAGAAATTTTCCCTCCGTAAACACGGCCTTGCCATTGCATTGAAACTGTATTTTCAAATTTTAGCAACAGTAACAAGGCCTGCTAAGTACTTCAGCTCAGATTACCCAGCTAATACTTCAGTAACAAAAACTTTGTGTAGGTCAGTTCTTTATCTCCAAGGTAGACCCAGGAACGTGGCCCACTCTGTGTGCTGGAGCGTAAGATAGGCATTGTCAGTTTTCTTCGTGCTGGTTAGTTGCCCTCAGGTGGGCATTTAACTTTACACTCAACCCTGCATTCCAAAATAGAAGTCAAAGAGCAAAACAATAGGAAGGCTGGGGGTAAGAGTTTGCTTCAATACTCACAATACAGTAGAAATAAGGTCACTCCAACAGATTTAAGCACCACTACGATAAGCCCATAGATTATCATGTGCCAGTTCATAATGAAGGGTTTTCTGAAGCCTGTGGAAATCAGAGTAACACCATCAGAATCTGGGGATATGGCTGCTTCTCTTGAGGACTGAGCCCAGTCCAGGGAGGTGTGGAAGGTAGGCATGCCATTGACAGTAGAAGGAGACCCAGGAATACCCAGAACATGCGTTGTACATTGTGCTGTTGGGGACCATTGAACTTGGCATTCTCCTTTCCTTCACTCATCTGTTAGCTTTGGGCCTTCGCCTTGACCCTATTTGTGCCTCCTAAACTCTGTCTGAGTTAATCTTCCGTATTTCAAGAATTCTTGGTCTTGAAATCATCCTTGCTTCCAAGGACCGTACTTTGTAGCCTTGGCCATACTGACTTCAGTTGTAGAAACCTGTCTTCAATATGTCGGGGAGAGATGACAGAACAGGATTCTCTGAGGATCTGGCATAGGGGAGGAGTCAATAGTCTACACAGAAGGGACAGAAAGACTTACCTGCTTTCTCTCTAGAAGGCTGGGCTGGCTTCCAGGTGAGGGTTTCCTGGTAATTCTTGCTGTGGTGGGAAGGAACCCGGTCTTTTAAGAATACGTTCCTTCTGCTCAGGCAAAGACTTCCTTCTTCACGGTCTCTCCTCCTGGCAGTATCCCTGAGCAAACCCCTTCTTCCTGTTCAGTATTGTGGTAAAGAGAGCAGGCGGGGCAAAGAGAGGAAGGTAGCTTCTAGTTAGGCAAGAAGAAGATTTCTGCCAGGGAAGTGGTCATACAGGGGGACGTTTCTAGGAGAATTTAGAAAAGCAAATATGTCACCTTTCCTTTGAGTCTGAATTCCTTTTAAATACAGTGTGAAGAAAATATAGTAAAATGTTAGCAAATAGGGAATCTGAGTAAAGTGTATTTAGAAATTATTTGTATTTGCCTTATAACATTTCTGCAAGTCTAAAATTATATCAAAATTAAAATGTTAAGAAAAGAAACTTAGTGGAAACCACTAATATTAGTGAGCAGGACCTTGTGTAGTCCTTTCACCCTGTTCACTGTCAGCTCTGCGCAGTGCCCTTTATCATGGGCTCCTCTTCTTGGGCTCCAGCTGCTGGCCTTCTAGGACATGTGGTGACTATTCAGTGTTTCTGAGCATAGATCTCTGCTGGATGCAGAGAGTGGGGAGAGATGAACAATGCTCAAGTCTCATTATCAAGAAATCATTATTCCATATTAAACTTGAAGGTTTCCTCTACTATAAAGCTATCTTTGTTCATTACAAAAAATGGCTAAAAATATTGACAAACAATTGAGAACAATTCAAAAAATTTGTTCTAATTAGTTATACATGACAGTAGGATGCATTTTGACACATCATACATAAATGGGGTATAACATCTCATTTTTCTGGTTATAGATGGTATAGAATTACACAGGTCATGTAATCATATATGCACATAGGGCTCCCTTCACTCCCCCCGTCGAACCCAAAGTACTTCTTCCCTAGCACTTCCTACTTATTGTGATTAGCCTCTGCATATCAGAGAAAACATTTGACCTTTGTTTCTTTGGAATTGGCTTATTTCATTTAGCATGATATTCTCTGGCTCCATCCATAATTTCATTCTCATTTATGGCTGAGTTACATTCCATAGTGTGTGTATATGTGTGTGTGTGTGTGTGTGTGTGTGTGTGTGTGTATCTCTCATTTTCTTTATCCATTCATCTGTTGAAGGGCATCTAGATTGGTTTCATAGTTTAGCTATTGTGAATTGAGCTGCTATAAACATTGATGTGGTGCTATCACTGCAGTATGCTGATTTTTAAGTCCTTTAGGTATATACTGAGGAGTGGGATAGCTGGGTCAAATGGTGGTTTCATTCCAAGTTTTCCGAGGCCTCTTCATACTGCTTTCCACAGTGGTTGTACCAATTTGCAGTCCCAACAGCAATGTATGAGTGAAGCTTTTTCCCCACATCCTAGCAACATTTATAGTTACTTGTGTTTTTGATAATTGCCATTCTGACTGGAGTGAGATGCAATCTCAGTGTAGTTTTTTTTTTTTTTTTTTTTTTTTATCTCCAAATCCCATTTTATTTTATTTTATTTTTTTTTTTTTATTGATTGTTCAAAACATTACAGAGCTCAAGACATATCATCTTTCATACATTTGACTCAATTGGGTTTTGTACTCCCCAAATACATAATACAGACTCACTTCTGTTACATACTCACATTTTTACATAATGGCTTATTAGTGACTGTTGTATTCTGCTACCTTTCTCAGTGTAGTTTTGATTTGCATTGTTCTAATTGCTAGAAGTGTTAAACATTTTTCATATATTTATTGATTTCTTAATCTGTGAAATGTCTGTTCAGTTCTTTAGCCCATTTATGGATTGGGTTTTGTTTTTTTTTTAAGTTAAATTTTTTGAGTTCTTTTGTTTATCCTGGAGATTAGGGCTTTATCTGAGATACATGTGGTAAAGAATTTATTTCATTCTGTAGGCTCTATCTTCACAAGCTTTTTAGTTTGATGCCATCCCATTTTTTTTTTGATTCTTGATTTTACTTCTTGTGCTTTAGAAGTCTTGTTGAGGGATCTAGTTTCCTAAGCTGACATGGTAGAGATTTGAGCCTGCTTTGTCTTCAGTTAGGCTCAGGGTCTCTGTTCTAGTGCCTAAGTCCTTGATCCACTTTGAGTTGAGTTTTGTGCTGCTTTTATTCTTATTTTTATTCGTGATAATTTGCATTCTGACTGGAGTGAAATGAAATCTTCATGTAGTTTTTATTTGCATTTCCTTGATTATTAGAGATATTGAACTTTTTTCATATATTTGTTGGTCATTTGTGTTTATTCTTTTTAGAAGTGTCTGTTTTGTTCTTTTGCCCATTTATTATGTTATTTGTTTTTTATTATGTTAAGCTTTTTGAATTCTTTATGTATTTTGGGGTATTAATCCCTTGTCAGAAGAGTAGCTGGCAAAGATTTTCTCCCATTCTGCAGGCTCTCTCTTCATGCTCTTAATCATTTCCTTTGTTGTGCAGAAGCTTTTTAATTTGATGCCATCACACTTATTGGTTCTTGGTTTAATTTCTTGAGTTTTAGGGGTCTTGTTAAGGAAGTTGGGATCTGTGCCAGTATGATGAGTGCAATATATTATACTATTATATTCCACACAAGTACTAAGCAAACATTAGAATGAACAAAAAGAATATAGACATACAGATATTTAAAATAGGCTATATTTCATTGACTCTGAAGTGCACATTAATTTTCACTTAATAAAATCTCTGAATTAAGGATATATCATAATCAGTGATTAGAAAGCATTGTACAATGTTGTCCCTAAGTATTGATGAGGGATTAGCTCCAGTAATCCTTCTCCCATCTACACATATTCCAAATCTGGATGCCCAGATACTTATATAAAATGACACAGTATTTGCATATAATCTATGAAGTCCTCTTGTATTCTTTAAATCGTCCTTAGATTAGTACAGACACAATTCAAAAATATATTTTTGATTGGCAGTTGAATCCACAAATGCGAAACTCACAGATACAGATGGCTGACATTTCCATTGGCAGATATTTTTCCCTTAGTGATATATAACATAATGGGGTATCTTACAAATGATGCTTTTTAGATTATGTGACATGTTATAATGAAGAATACTATAAAAATAAGTCATTATAATTTTAAACTTTATAAAATAGTTAAATACCTATACAAATATAATTTACTAAAATTAAGAAATGAAGAGCTGAAGTGCCCTGGCAAAAAGATGACTCTAAGATTTTGAAAAAAATTGTAAGGCTTAATAAGCTACAAGAAACTGTTAATTGTAAGTGGCAACTTCCATGATAAGCTTACGTTTGAAATCATTTTAAATTTTTTAAACTTATAGCCAGTAAATTCTCATATTTATAGAGTATTAATATGTTGTTTTGTTGAATATCTCCTGACCAACATCTCTTCATTCCCTCCTCTACCCTGACCCTCCCTAGTCATGGGTAAACTCTGTCTTACTCTACTTCTGTGAGAACCTATTTAGATGTGTGAGTGAAATCATATGGTATTTGTCTTTCTGGGCCTGGCTCTTCCCACTTAACATAATGTCTTCCAGGTTCATTAATGATGTCACAAATGACAGGATTAAGGCCTGAGGACTTGAACTTTGCAACTTCTGCAACTTTGGAAATGTTAGACCTCAGTGAAGCAACAATAACCAGCAACAATAACTCAGCGAACAACAATCCAATCTCTGACTCTTCTGTGACTGTTCATATTTTTTATGTTAATGAAATTAATCCTCCATTATTTAGATTTGCCATTTAGTCTAAGCCAGGCCATTCTAAGGATAATCTTGCTTTCCTTGTCCATAACTAAATTAAGTATTTATGCCTTCTCTCTGTGTCTGCTCAAAGACTTAATTGTGATGTAGGAGGGGATGTGGCTGGGGGGAAGACATTATCTTGCCTACATGGGGCCCAAGGTTCCATCCCCAGCACTGTGAAAAATTCAAACAATAACAACAACAAAACAGTGAACCAAAGTGGGCAAGGATATAGCCAGGCCTCTAGAACATTAGGAACAAAACAAAGCTAGATTTTGCTGTGTCATGTTTTTGTTCTCATCATTTCTGCTTGTGATAGAGACTATGGCAGAGGCATAGAAACTGCTGGATTTAACCACTTGCAGATTTTTTTGGCTCAAGTTAGGAAAACATCAATGATAGGCTTAAAATAAAACTATCAAATATGGTAAGGGGCAGGGTCATGGAAACATCTTGGTTGGAGCCTGAGGAGGAGCAGTTACCTTTAGATGGAAGTAGTTGTTCTCAGAAGGGAGGTTCTGGGAAGGCAAACAAACAATGTGTGTGTGTGTGTGTGTGTGTGTGTGTGTGTGTGTGTTTCTACATATGCATGCTATTCCAACCATTCTTACTACATTTGCCTGCTTGTTCCTCTTAGAACTTTAGTCTCCAACCTTGCCAACAATTTTCCTCTTCTTTTATAACCCAAATCAAAGCATATATTTTTCTGGCTAGTGTCTCTTTTAATGATCACAAGTCTAGTTTATGGTTCTAATATCTAATGTGAATTTTAGTTCTTCATTTAAAAAAATCTGCTGCTGTTTTCCAACTAGGTAATATGATGTCAGTCAATTTGTTATAACTCTCAGACTATGTTACCATTTCTTCCAAACTGAAGCCAACTTCCTCTCTTAACTTCTTCATTTTTGTTAGTGATTGCGTCATACCACTACTCCACACTGAAATCCTCCTTAATTCTTCCTTCTTTTTCAACCACTGAATCAGGATGCTAGATGATGATGTTTTTCCAAAGCTGTCTCGTATCTATTGCATCTTCTTCATTCTTATTGCCACCTTCTTGAATCAAAACTCTTTTTATTGCCATTGGAATACAAATGTCTCAAACCTTTGCCTCCTGTTTTTCAGATCAATCCTATGCAATGCTATCATTTGAAACTTTATAAAATCTCTGTTGTGATCATGTTATTTCCTTATTTCAGTTTCTATTAAAACCACTAACATGAAAGGCCTCAGCACTTAATGAGTTGGCTCCAAATTCTGACTTTCATGTAGCTATATAGAATGTACCTGCTCATTCCTCTAATCCTTTTTTTATATACTCTTTACGTGAATTCTGATCCAAATGCTGCTCACACATTTTGTTTATGGCAATGTCTTTGATGCCTAATTAATTTTAGCCTCGTATTGCTATTTAGAATTTTCTATTTGTTTGTATGTGTCCCTCAGTTGCTGTTCCATTGCTGTCCTGTATCCTTCCTTCACCATTGTCAAGTGCTTGAGGATATAAATCTCAAGAGATGGCTAGGGTTGTAGCTCAGCGTATGCTAAGCCCTGGGTTCAATTCCTAGTACCTAGGGTGGGGAAGACCTCAATGGAAAAACTCATTTGTAAGGAAACCTTAAAGAGGCTTGCCTACTTAGAAAGAAAAAAGATTTTGAATGGTCTTTCTCCCCAGAACCTTCCCACTATGGACTTATTTGCCTCAGGTGTGATCCTGATCTTGCTGTCCTACTATACTGAATATGTGTCAATACAGGGCCAAACAAGTGCTAGTGGTGTTGAAATCTCAAGATGGGTTCCCTGAAGAATCAGTTTTGATTCTTTTTTTGGGGGGGGGGCAGGTACTGGGGGTTGAACTTGGGGGCACTTGACCACTGAGCCACATCCCCAGCCCTATTTCATATTTTATTTAGAGACAGGGTCTCACTGAATTGCTTAGAGCCTTGCTTTTGCTGACGCTGGCTTTGAACTCTTGATCCTCCTATCTCAGCCTCCTGAGCTGCTGGGATTACAGGCGTGCCCCATTGTGCCAGGCTAGTGTTAATTCTTAATTGAATTAAGGATCAGGAAGAGACTAGAGGCATAAGAGTTGTGTTCAAGGTATGGGCTAGATTTGGACAATGAATAAGTTATCAAAATAAGTGATCTCTGAGGTCTTCTTAGGAATCCAGGATATGGGCTGATGGAGAACTGGGTCATTGTGAAAGTTAAGTCTTTAGTGCTAAAATGGTTAGCACACATGGTAACAGTAGGCTTCCTTTCCAGATCCAGGATTAACAATCACAGGCAGATTCCCTCCCTTGAAATACACAGGATTTTAGAAAGCAATATTTTTTAAATTGTTAAAAGCAAAGAAAATATTTAGGTGACCTCACACTAACCTCTTCTTCAATTTTTTGAGCCATCTGATGTCATTGAGGCTTTGGGAATACAGGTATAAAATGTAGTAAGGAATTGGAGAGGTAGATGAGAAGAAGATGGTAGTGCCTCTTGGGGCCTTGCAAACATAAGCAATGATTTCTGCAAAGTTCAAGTTGGGAGCTGTGTACAGCTTTTTCCCCAATTAAGGAAAGTGGCCACTTTTCTGAACAGAGTGCTTGGTTGATCTAGAATCATGGCGGTAAATAAGAGACCCAATTGAAGGGGGATACTGGCACTTGATTTACTTCCTTCTGTCACATTTTCTTTAGCCTTATAAAATCAGCTCTTTTTCTAACATTCTGAAGTATTTATTGAACCACTACTTAATATTTAATTTTGCATTATTGTTATAGATAATATTAAACACATGTATCTCTTGCACTAAGATTTTTCTTGAGGGCAGGATCCAAAGGGCTCATGTAAAGTAGTTGTGTATATTCATTTCATTTCAAATAAAAAGTCAAGTTATCAAAATTATCAGACTCTAGATAGGATTCATACAAGAAACACACAACTAGACACAGTATAGTCAAATTTCTGAAAACTAAATTAATTAGACATCTTAGAAACATCCACAGAAAACAAATACATTACAAGTAGGAAAACAGAAAATTGTGGGGTTTTTTCTTACGAAAAAAATTTCTAGTGTGGAGCACAGTGGAATGATAATTTGAAAATGATAAAAGAGACTGGGTGAGGTGGCATGTGCCTGTAATCCCAGCAACTAAGGAGGCCCAGGCAGGAGAATCACAAGTTCAAGGCCAGCCTTAGCAACTAAGCAAGGCTTTAAGCAATTTCATGAGACCCTGTCTCAAAATAAAAGATAAAGAGGGCTGGGGATGTGGCTTGGCAGTTAAGCACCCCTGGGTTCAATACCTGGTACCAAATGAAAAAATAAAAATAATAAAAAACAAAAAAAAAACACAGAAAACATGAAACATGTTAATCTGTAATTCTATATCCTATAAAAATAACTTTCAAAATTGAGGATTCAATTAAGGTGTTTTTATATACACACACAACAATGCAAGGGAATTTGGAGCTAACAGATTTGTACTACAAAAAATGTTAAAGAAAAATTATCTGACAAAAGAGAAATGACATAAAATAAAAGCTTTGATCTATAGAAAGAACCAAAGAGTACTAGAAATGGTTACTATATGGACAGGTATAAGCAACTATCTCTTTTCCCTTAGTTTCCCTTTAAGAAAACCAGCTATTAAAGCAAAAATCACATGTGAACTCAAAAGAGCTGAATTCATTGTTATTTATTGTTCATAATAATGTAATAATAACTCATTATTATTACTCTGAAGCAGAGTAGAATAATGGTTCCAGGTATGGGGGGATTTGTGGGAAAATGAACAACATAGTAATTAGTAACAATGTATTCTTGAAAATACTAAAATAAAAATAATTAAAGAGAAATATTTAAACCATCAATAGAAGATTTCAAAAGGAATACTAAAAAAATATTTTCCTAAAAGGAATTCAGGAAAGAAGGAACATAGGACAAAAACATATGGAACAAATAAATACCAAAAATGTAGTCTAATCATTTCAGTAGTCAAAGGGCTGTCATGGGAGAATAGCAAAAATTATAGCTAACAATATTCTTTCCTTATTAGACTTCTTATTTTTTAGATGTCTGACACTTTCATTTTACAGAGGATTTGAGTGCAGTCCAGAGAGATATGAGTCTGTAGGAATAACATGGTTTCTAGAACCTGAAGAGAACACAGGTGACCTATCTCTGTCAGTTGTGCTTTCACCAATGTGATGACCTATTTTTTTCTTTTTGTGTATTTTTTCTTTATCTTTTTTTTATGATTTAATTATCTATTTTATTTTTTCCATATTTTTATTGGTAGACTATAGTTGTACATAATGGTAGAATTCATCATTACATATTTGAATATACACACAGTATAACAATATAATTTGGCCAATACCATTGTTTGGTGAAATATACAAAATGTAATTTACCATCTTAACCATTTTGAAGCATACAATTTAATGGTGTTAAATAATTTTTATGTTGCATAACCATCATCATCACCCATTTCCACAATTCTTTACATTTTATAAAACTAGAATTCTGTCCCCATTAATAAATCCCCATTCCCCTCTCCCCTAACACTTGGAAGCCATCATTAAACTCTGCCTTTGTGATTTTTAACTACTTTTAGTATTTCACCTAGGTGGAATAATACAGTATCTGTCTTTTTGTAGCTGATTTATTTCACTTAGAATGATGTTCTTAAGGTTCATACATTTTATATCATATAATAGTATTTCCTTCATTTTTAAACATGAACACTCTTCTGCTGTATGTATATACCATATTTGGCTTGTCTATTCACTGTTGATGGGCACACTGCTTCTTCCACATTCTAGTTATTGTGAATAATGGTACAATGAACATGGTAATAACTAGCCTCTTCTTGACCCTGTTTTCAAGTCTTTTGGTCAAATACCCATACATTCTATTGATAGATGATAGGATAATTCTATTTTTAACTTTTTTAGTAACCACCATACTGTTTTCCAGTATCTATATATCAATCCATACTGTGTACCATTCGATGTACCATTTTATATTTCCACCAACAGCACACAGGGTTCCTGTTTCTCCACATCCTCAACATCACTTGTTACTTTATGTTTTTAAAAAATTATAACCATTGTAATATGGTTGTTCATGTAGTTTTGATTTTCATTTCCCTAATGATTAGTGATGTTGAGCATCTTTTCAAGTGCTTATTGGTGATTTATTTATCTTTGGAGAAATGTCTATTTAAAGACTTTGCCCATTTTTTAATTGGAATTTTTTTATTGTTGGATTTTAAGAGCTCTGTATAAATACTAAATATTAATCCCTTGTCAGGGATAGATGATGTATGGTTTACAAATGTTTTATCCCTCTGTGAGTTGCCTTTTTTACTTTGTTGATATTGTCTTTCAATGCACAAAATTTAAAAATTTTCATGAATTCCAATTTGTATATTTTTTTCTTTTGTTACTCAAGCACTTGATGTCATAGCCAAAAAATTCATTTTCAAATTCAATTGTATAGCTTCAGCCATATGCATTCTTCTAAGGGTTTTATTGTTTTATATATCACATGAAGGTCTTTGATCCCTTTTTAAAATTTTTATTCCTTTTAATTTTTTAATTTGTTTTAGTTAGAGATTCATGACAGAAGAATGCATTTATGCACTTTGATATATCATACATAGATGGCATATAATTTCTCATTTTTCTCCCTAATTTTCCTTCTTGGGATATTAATGTGGGTAGGCTGGGCTGTAGGCCTGGAGGTGAAGTGGTTCTAAAGAAGCTGGGCTGCAGGTGAGCAGCAAAGCAGCTGGCTATGACCGGGTACCAGTTGGATTAGGGCCTGAGACTTGATCCTGAAGGCCTGTGGGAAGGCTACGTGCTAGTCCAGGCCAATCTGGAATCTAAGGGGCATGTGGAGCAAGTTGGGGCCTGGTCATGTCAGGGGGCCAGTTGTTCTATGCTGGGTAGGTTAAGACTGGGCCCTGGAACCTGTGGCCCAGACATGAAGTTGTGTGCTGGACCAGGCAGGTCTGGCAGGGAAGCAGCTGCCTAACACACAGAGCCATAGTGATGGGAGGTTGGGAGACTGGCAACTGGGGAGCCAGAGGGCCCTGTTGGTTGCAGGACTGTTGCTGGACCTGGTGGTCCCAGGACTGGTGGATGCTGGACTGGGGAGGGAGCCTGGGTGCAGGCTGGTGCTGGGACCCATCGAGTGCTGGCCCTGGTGGGCCCCAGGAATGGATGGGTGCTGGACCAGCTGACTAGGTAACTGAGAACAAAATGCCTTCATACCCTTCCAACCTTATGACCCACTATTGCAGGCCTTGCCAGTTCCTGTGAGTTGCAGGACTCATGGAGCTGAGGAGAGCCAGTCTCTCTCCACCATCTCTAATCTGTCTGACTTTCCACAGGTTTGCTAGGCTCAGACAGGCCCACATAGACCTAGCTGCAAACTCAAGAATCTAGTTTCTGTAGGCTCCACCACACTGCAGTCCGAAGATGCCTCCTGGATTGGCTCTCGGTGGACTACTGGACTACTGATAAACTCTGGTGGTGAGTTTTTTTTTTAAAAATATCTGATTAATGAGTCAATCAGCTTCTGGTTCAGCTAGGGCAGACTGCCTCTCCAGTCTCAGGATTTTTTACTCTAAGCCTTGGAGAGATGTGGTATTCCAACTGTTTGAGTTCTGGGTAGCTGAGATAAGAGAAATGCTGCCTCATGCTCATCCGTCATCTTGTCCTTGGTCTACCTTCATATATTTTGATGGTCCATCTTTAGGTCCATAATGTATATAATTATACCTTTTAGTCATATTAAACCTTTTATTAATATGTAATATCCTTCTGTTTCTTACAATTTTTAAAATTCACACTCTATTTTGTTTGATGCAAGTATAGCCATTTGATATCACTTTTTCATACATAGCAATTGTAGGGAATGCCTTTTTTCCATCCCTTCACTTTCAATCTGTATTAGGATCATTGGATCCTAAGTAATTCTCTTGTGACAGCAAATAGCTTGATCATGAGTTTTTGTACATTCTGCCAATGACTGTCTTCTGATTGGAGAGTTTCACACATTTCCTGATGGAGGAGGAACTTTCAAATCATTTCAGTTTCTGTATGGATTATCACATTTCAACTTATTCATTCATTACTGTCTTCTTTTGTATTTATTAAATTTCTTTTACAGTAAAATGTTTAAATTTCTTCCTTATTTCCTCTTTGTGTATATTCTATAGCTATTTAATTTTGGGTACCAAAATGGAGATTATGTCTAATATTCTAAAGTTATGGCATTCTAATTTGAATTTAAGTTGGTTTAAAATCTTATGCTTTGTATCCCTTTCAACTGTTGATATCATAAAATTACATCTTTATACACTTTATGACTAAAGTATATACCAATAGTGCTTAAATGTATGAGTCTTTCAAATTATGCAAAAACAAGATGTGGAATTTCAAAGCATAAGTATGATACTAGTTTTTAGATTAATAATTTTTAATGTATTAGATCCTTATTCATGTAGAAAACAAAGAAGTAGAATTATTAACTGTTGGTTTAATAATGCTAGCCTTTATGATCGCCTATGTATTTACATTTATTAAGACCTTTATTTCTTCATGTGGCTGTCTAGTGTCCTTTCATTTCACCCTACACTGCTCCTTTAAGTATATCTTTCAGCACAGGTCTGATGGCAACAAACTCCCTCATCTGATTATCTGGGAAGGTCTCAATTTCATCCTCAGATTTGAAGGACAGTTTTGCTGGATATAGTATTCTTGACTCAACAGTATTTTTAAAGCACTTTCCATATATTGACTCATTGCTTTTTATTAGCAAATGTTTTGCAAATAAAAATAGCTTTTTGAAAGTAATAAGATAGGAAAGTTAACCAAGCAAACAAAGCGTATGAGAGCTAGGGTGACTTTATTAATAATAGTAAAGGTAGACTTCAAAACAAGTGTGGAAGTTAAAAGGGTCATTCTGAAATTACAAAAGTGTTAATTCATCAAATAGATATTCTAGTAGTAAACACATATTTATCATCAGAACTTCAAAAAGGATGAAGCAAACACTGACAGATCTAAGAGAGAGGTAGACAAAGTTACAATTATAATACAAGATATTTTTATACCTATTAATATTTGAGATAAAAATGAGACAAAAAGTCAGTAAGAGTATGGAAGCTGTCAGGGACACTACCAAAAAACTTGATCTAATTGATAGTTACAAAACACTGCACTCAACAACTGCACATTATTTTCAAGTGCACATGAATAATTCACAAAGGTAGAAAATATATAGACTAAGTTTCCATAAATGCCAAAAGATTGAAATATTATAGAACATGTTCTTGATGATGATAGAATTAAATTATAAATCAGTTTTAGTAAGATGTCTAGTGAAGTCCTAAATTCTTGGAAATTAAAAAAAATTATAGCACATGAGTTAAACAACACATATAATTAGATAAAATTTCAATTCAATAGAAATGAAAATGCAACATATTGAAATTTGTGGAATGCTACAAAGAAATGTCTAGAAAAAATGTAAACCATTATATTTGAACAGAAAAAAGATTTAAAACCAACTATCTAATTCTCTTAAAAAACAAAAACAGGTAGAGAAATTAAACCAAAGAAAGTAGAAGGAAGATAATAAGCTGATTTCTTAGAAAAATTAATAAATTTTTAAGTAACTAGTTATAACGATGTGTTGAAAAGAGACCATACAGTTATCAATATTTGGAATGAATTAGGAGATGTAAAACAGATACAATACATAATAAAATGTTAATAGGGAATGCTATGATGCAATGTATGGCAATAAAGTTAAAAACCTACATAGAATGGACAGATTCTTTAAATAATATAACTTATCAAAATAAATTCAAGAAAAAACTGGATATCTTAATAGTGTTATATCTACTAAATAAATTATAATTATACAAAAATAAACCTTCCTAAATAGAAAATATCAGGCCTACAGGACTTCCCTGTTGAATGATATAAAAAATTTAGGAAGAAATAATACTACTCTTACACAAAGAATAAATAATAAAATAAGGGTTGAGAAATGCATTGATTTAGGAAGGCCACAAGACACACAATTAGTATACAAAAATCAATTGCATTTTTATAAACTGGCAGCAAATAATTGAGTGAAATTTTAAACAATTAATATCGTAAAATATTAAATAATGATAATTTTATAAAAAATTGCCCTCCAAATACAAAATATTGAGAGAAATTAAACAAATAAGTGAAGAGATATTCATGTTCATAGATTGTCAGACTGAATGTTTTCAAGAAGTCAGTTCTCTTCAAAATGACAGTCAGATTCAACCCAATAACAATTATAATTCCAATAGGAGAGTACACACACACACAGGAATACACTGACACACACACATAAATTTTCCCAAAATTTATTCATCAAGTTTAGCTAAATATTTTGAAAAAGAAAAAAGTAAATTTGGAAAACTCACAATTCTTGTTTTGAAATTAACAAGCAATTTCTAGTAATCAAGAAGTAAAGTATTGGTTAAAGCTAGACAAATATATGGAACATAATATAGAGACCAGAAAGAGATTCATGCATGTTTAACCACATGATTTATAACAAAGACATCAAACAAATTTATTGAGGAAATATAAATTCTTCAGTAAGTGATGCTGGGCTAGGTAGACATTCAAAAAATAAATTTCAACTCTACTTAGCATTGCACACACAAATAATTCAAGATAAGTTATAGTTCCAAATATAAAAATGAAAAGGCAATTAAAATTCTAGAGGAAATAATAGGAGACTACTTTTGCATTTTAGAGAAAGGTAGATGTTTCTTCGAATGAACATAAAAAGCATAAATATTAAAGTTTAAAAAAAGGTCAGATGTAAAATTCAGAATGTGTGCTCATCAGCACACTATTAAGAAAATGAAAAGGCAAATCAGAGTTTGAGCTAAAATGTTATATATATATCTTATCCCCAGAATATATTTATTTCACACACACACACAGGCAAGTATGTATATTTGTATATATTTTGCACACTCAATACAAACTTCTACAAATCAATAATAAAAGAGAACTCAATATAAAGCTATGAGTTATATTTACATAAATTGTGTAAGTATATAATATGCATATATAACACATACACATACAAATCCTACAAATTAATAAAGTCCTTCAAGTAAGTAATAAAAAACTTGGTATTAAAATATGGGCAAACACATGAAGAAGTGCTCTATATCAGTTATCACAGAAATGCAAACTAAAAACATCTCACTTCCACTAGAATGACCAGAATTAAAAAGACTGTCAACACCAAATTACTGTTGGTGAGAATGTGGAACATCTTTCCTACATTTCTGATGAGAACATAAAATGTTGTGATCATTTTGGGGAACTATTTAATAGTTTCTATACAGTTAAATGTTCATCAACTTTATGACACAGCAATTTCACTCCTAGTTATTTACAAGAATATTTATAAATACTTCATTCATAATGGCCCCAAATTATAAACAACAAAATTATTCATCAATCAAGAATGGGTAAATAAGTTGTGATTAATGTGATATTATGGATGTCTCAAAAAATAATATTAAAATAAATCAGACAAATAAACATGAAAACATGTTTCATATCACATTATCAGGAAAATGCAAACTCAAACAAGATACCATCACATGCTTATTAGAATGATGAAAATCTAAATCAGTGACAATACCACACATGTGCAAAGAGGTGAAGCAATGGAAACTCTCATTCACTGATTGTGGGGGTGCAAAATTTATAACTACTTTGGAAGACAGTTTGGTAATTTCTTACAAAACCAAATCTTTCCATATGATCCAGCATTGGATTTCCTTGGAATTTGCCCAAAGCAATTGAAGATTCAAGTCCACCAAAAAATTTTCACATGGATGTTTACAGAAGATTAATTCATAATTGCCAAAACTTGGAAGCAATAGTGATGTCCTTCACTAAATGGATGAATTAAATGTGGTATAGTAGACAATGTATTATTATTTAGGACAAAAAGAAATGAGCTCTCAAGTCATGACAGGATATGCAAAATCCTCAAATGTATGTTACTAATTTGTAATCATTGGAGGTAAAGAAAAGGCTAATTTGTTTACGAAAACTGAGAGGAAGAATTGGATATATCAGGAACAGGTGCCTGAGAGAAGGAAGCAGCTTTCTGGTAGTGTGGACAGATGGCATGAGTAGGAGCCTTGGTGGTGACCTGCTATGACTTTGAGGCCTTTCTGTATTGAAGTGTCTGGTATACATTTTTTCTATCCTTCCTGATTAGGTTCTACACAGGAAGACAGAGAATGCTGAAATCCCAAACCTGCCTTTCAGCTAGGTGTTTTGTTTTGGCAGACTCCTTGTCTAGAATGACAAGTGGTTGGCAGCAAAGCACTTAACTTCAAAGGCAAACTGAGCAGAGTCAGAGGCTCACATATGGCTCTGGTATCCAGGGCCACTACTGAGCAAACCTCTTCCTCTCATCTCTTGTATAAAGCAGATGGAAGTACATTTCAGAAATCAGTGTATATAAAAAAAAAATGAACCCCTATCCACTGGTCCATAGGAGTTCTAATGTAGTGCATTTTGAAGCCAAAGTTCTGACATAATTCTTTCTCTAGGTTTTTCTTTTTATACCTTATGTTCCCATGAAAATTGTGGAATTTAAATAGGATTGTATGACTGCCATAGTAGCAAATATTCTCAAATATTTTTCTAGCAATCAGTTTTGAGAAAAAGGGTTAGTAGTCATTTTAAAAGCAAGTCATATTATCTTGAGAAAGCACCTCTTCTTAAGGAATACCTAAATCAGACGAAGCAATAATAAGCTATAGCATATAAAGGATTTACATTGAACATTTCACCTCTCTATCTTGATCATTTGAGTATACCAACCTCTGGAACCAATATCATTATACTTGCTTAGATCACTTATACAGCTTTAATTATTTCATTTTTCTATGAATGAGTCTACTGATGTAGAAGACTTCCAGTTATTTTTATAGAAGGAATTTCAAGGCTTCATAAAGAATCAGAGATGCATTAATGAAAACCTCTTTTTATGCCCACTCTCAGAAAACAGTCTTGTGGTCTGTCCTTATATTTGGGCATCTCTGAACCCAGAGTAGAATAGTCCTCATTGCCACCTCAGCTTGGCATTCCCAAGATTAGGATGACTGCATGTCCGGAGGGGCAAGCTGCCATCATTCCTATACAAATCATCACCCCAACCTTGCTGTGCCACAGTATCAGTAAGGGCAGTGAGATGAGAGCAGCACAGAACCATACCACATAGAAACAGAGAAAGAAGCCAAGTCAAGTGTATGAGGGCTTTGATATGGGCCTCTGGCTGGAGGTGTGTCTCTGGTTTGGGATTTCATTGTTCTCATGTGACCTCTCAGGAAGATAACCAGGAACCCTAAAAAAACTAGAAAATAAAGGAAAGGGGAGATAAATCCCACATTGCAGAAGATAAATGAATACAAGAAAATTGAGTTTTGTAATTGGCAAATTGAGTTCGGATTGTTCATGGATAACATCTGTGACTGTGAAGTGAGATATGCTAAAAAAGTTCCATAAACAGAGGACAATGCAGGTGCAGGAGAACAGCACACAGGAGCACCTGGGGGGATCTTCCTGGAGATCCAGCCTGTGCAGCAGAGGAAGAAGGTGTTGGAGAAACGGACAATCTTGGAGCAATACAAGAGACTAAGGCAGGTGATGAGCCAGAGGTTGACTTGGTGTGCAATCATCCACAGCATAATGACAGTTTGGTAGTTGTGATTCAGTGGGTCTTTCATCTGCTGGAAGAAAGTAAACTGGATGGCTCCGAGAAACAGCAGCCCATGCAGAAAAATCCGGGAAATGCTCAGACACATCAGCACAAGGTCACAGTTGCTAAGTGGCTGTCTCTTTACCATGTCTCTAAAGTTCACCAAGAAAATGAATACATTGGCCAAGATCCCCACTGCAAACTCCAGGATTGGAAGGAACAGAAATGAATCTTGGCTTTATAGGACACAGTTAAGACAGGAGTCAGAGTCAACATGATGCTTCTCTTGGTGACTGGTTCATTTAAAACTCAGACACTACTCAGCAGAGAGGGCAAGAGTACATTCTGAATCAGGACTTTCCTTTACAAAACACTCAGATCTTCCCCTAGTTATGTCCCAAAGTGGGTACACTAAAAGCCCTGACAAGAATCTTTGAGGGATTTTGTTGCTTTAGAATGTTTCTTGGATACACGTGAAGGCTCATTATGAGGTTCGATGACTGCTGGTTCTACTCTTTGGAATAATGGAGAAGCGCTTCCTAAATCCAGGTGTTCCTGTACAGCAGTCTCCCCAGAGGACCACAGTATAGCATCAGAGATGCAAATGAAATGGGGTCTCAGTTTTCCAACCAGATAGGGTCCAGTTTTGCATGCCCATCTGGACTGGTGGGAGTGGAAACAAGAATTGGATTTGCTTATAGGTTTCAATGAAACTGGCAGCAGGCAAAGCAGATATTCTTGGTGAACTAAGGTTTGAAATGGTGTCTCCTGCCATTTGCATTTCTTCTATATCTCAGAGACATGACTTACCATAGAATGTGTTTCTATATGGACAAGTGAATTGTTCTTCCTCTAGTCCAACAGGTGACTGCTATTTTAGTTGCCATTGCTAAAGGCTTCATTCAGCCATCACTGTTGTACTAGACACTGTACTTGACAAGAGGGGTGTTGACCTGAGCAAGATGAGCACCTAGCCAAGAAGTAGAGGGAGGGAGCAGTATCCAGGCTGGATTACTGCAGAAGGCTTTAAACTGCTCTCTCTGCTTCTCAGCCTCACTCTATCATATAGTATTCCACAAAGTAACAATAACAATCCTGATAATATAACTTAGGTTGGGTCATTTCTCTGTTCAAAACTTTCAGGGTCTCTAATCTCCCTCCCCATAAAAGCTTAGTCCCTGCAGTGGCCTGTGGGTGTTTCACAGTCAGGACCCCTGTTCTTTTCAAATGTCATCGGGGACACTTGCTTTTCCCCTTCCTCCATGCCAGCCATGAGGATTTTTCTTGTTCTGTGAACTCACCAAGCACTCTCAATGCAGGACCACTGCATTTGTATTTCTCATGACCTGAACTGCTTTTACGTTTTGTGTTTCAGTGTCTCACTTGCTTCTCAAAAGTTCACTGGAAAGACTTTCCCTGACCATCCTATAAATGGCATCCCTTCCCTTATCTCGAGTGCTTACTATAATGTTGAATCTGTTTTATCTTTCTGTATATATTCAATTATTTGTTGCCAGTATCCACTTTCCCCACTGAAAAATGTAAGCTTCATGAAGGCACTTATTTTCACAAAAGAAATATTTAGTTGCCTATAGTATCCCCTCAGTCTACGTGTATTATATATTTTATATTATTTATTTATATTATATATATTTATATTATATATTTTATAATATAAAAATGTTTTTTTTTTAACATTCCAGGGAATGCATTCTAACACATATGTTTTTACATTCCAAGATTTAGGTTTATCCCCTTTCAAACATTTCCCAATATTTGTTACCCTTGGGCCTTCCAGCATCTGGAATTTTCCTTGATCTCTAAAGGAATATGGGTGGATTTCACAATTTCTTTTGAAAGCTCTGTAAAAATTCGGGCTAGTTACTCAGGTGCATTCCACTTACATCAATTCCTCTCTCACCTTACCTTCTTGCATGGGAATGAGAAGTAGCAGCCAGGTCCTAAAAACCAGAGACACAGGCCTTAGGGAAAGAAAGCCCTGAAATTAAATTATTGACAAAATGATTACAGAAACCTCTATACCTGGTTACACAAAGCACTGATTATTTTAATTTTAACACTGGCAATGGGGCAAATTTGCTGTAGGTAGATTGGGTTCAAAGTCAAGCAAATATATATATTTTTGATAGCAAAGTGATTTTTGGTTTGAGTGTCACTGAGCTAAGACTCCTCAGCTCTTTGCTGCCTACAGTGAACACCTTGCCCAACCTATCCAGACCCAAAGCAAAAGGGCAGAGACAGACAGAGGGCAGGTAAATACCAGTGAAGTGAAGAGAAAATAAGACAAATTACCAGGGACTGTGTGAAATGTTAATTGACGTATGAAGAAAGCATAGTCCTTAGGGAAAGAGGCTCTTTACTCTAGAGGGAACCCCCCACTGATGGCTTCAGATAGTGTTAATTTAAAAGAAGCAATTTGATATTAGTGAGATAAACAACTAACAGGAGTCTGAAACCAAGGAGGTATCATTTTTTATTAAAATATTTATTTCTATTTATTTGCATGTTATAACTAACATAATTGTGGGATTATTCTTACATATTCACACATGCATGTGGCTTACAGTATAATCTGGTCATTATGGCTCCCCAGTATTTCTCCTTTCCCTACCATGAGGAGGAACCATTCATAAAACAAGTCCCATAGCCGGGGTGGAAAGCACTGAAGACTGGACTGGCACCTGGGAAGGCACTGGGGAGGAAGGAAAAGTGCTTCAGAAGCAGGAAGGAGTCCAGGGTGACTCTTGCAGGAGGAAAACCTGCAGCGGCCAACTCAGGCTGGGTGTGTGGCCCAGGCGACTTTTTTTTTTTTTTTTTTTTTTTAAGCTTCTGTGTGCATTATAAGATAAGGTGGTAGGTCTTCAGTTCCCTTCTGTCCTCCCACCTGCTGACATTCCTAAATAGGGGCTGGATTCTGTTCCTGCACTGTCTGCACTGGGGTTAGGCAGACAGCAATGGGGAGGCTTGTACCAGACAAGTGGGAAAGACAGGCAACCTACTCTAAGCAAGTCGAGGAGGAGTCCCCAGGTTTCCTATTTCTCCGGATAATCAAACAAAGAAATAGGTGGTCCTGGACTCACAGAATTTTCCTGGAAGTTCAGCCAGCCTGGACGCGTCCTCCTCGCATTATTTAAAGCTACCACTAGGTGGCGCCAGACCACCGTGAAGTGTGCAATTCCTGGCCTGTTCAGGGTGCTTGAGAACCCCAGCGGTGTTTTCTTTAATCAAGCAATAATAAGGTCCTATATTTCACACAATTGAAATTTTAGACTGCATTTAATGTATACTGTAAGCTGGATATCCTTTAATATTATAGTTGCCTCACAAAGAATGTAATGATAATTCTATTTTACTAATGAGAAAGTGGAGTTTCAAGAAAGTTAATTAGTTAAATATCTTGGCCAAAGTCACTAAATTAATGAGGAACTAGAATTCTGACACTAGATTTCTGATTTCCTCTAAGCCTAACTACCAATCTGAGGTTTGGGGTGGAGAAGCTGCTCTCATTTTGTGGAGATGCCTGGTAACAATATTCTTTCCAGCCTCAGCCCTCCTTTTAACATTAAGTTTCTGGCTGTTGAGACCCTCTGAGCGGCCTCAGTGTAATGCAGGGAGGAAGGCAATAGCTCATCCCTTCCCAGGAGAGAGAAAAATTGAGTGTGGGTAAGTAGGTCTCATACCTCGAGACTACTATTCTGGTTAAGGAAAGGAGTGGGAAAAATCTCCTTGGACTCTCAGAAATAACATGTCTGTATACCTAGTAGGTTGACATAGCTATTAGTAAATCAAGGCCCTGGAGTATAAAAGAAAATTGCTCACAATTTCTTAATCAGATCTGACATGAGGTCTTTTTGATTCCCTTCTTATAGGATTTCTCCATCGACTTTGCTTCTATTATCCTTTATTCATACCATTATTGTAGCATTTATTAAAATTTGTGTTTTTTAACGTGTGTATTCTCAATTTACATCAAGTTCTTCAAGAGCAGGGATTATGTATTATTCTTTATTTGCTCCGCATTAAACATGACACATTAATTTGAATTTTATCCCTTTATTTGGTCATTCAATTTAAATTCAAGATTATAATTTGACCAAATTTACTGTCTTAGAGATGTAGTATGTAGATCTTGCTTGAATCTAGGTGAATTCACTCCTGGGATTCAAACTTGTTTTGTGTGTGGAAGATGAGAGGCTGAAAGTCTTTCATAACCCATTGTGTAGCCATTCAGGAAAACACTCATCCTAAGAGAAGAGAGAAATGGGCAGTGAACCTTGCCCTGCCTACAAAACTATAGTCCTCAAAAGTTGTAGGCAAGGTTCTGGATATTAATAATAATATAATTTATTAATGATAAACAGGGTGTTTATCATTAATCCTTGTCCTCTATTCCAGACCTATAGACTTCTGTCTGAATCCAAAGAAAGGTGCATTCGGTAGGCCCTTTGGCCGTTTTGATCATTCAGGTGAACTCCAATAATGTCAGTCTATTACATGCTGCACTAAATAGTTCTCAGGGCTCACAGTGCGCCATGTCGGGGAAATCACCCTTGCTGGGGGAGTTATAAGATGTGCAAATTCTTGGGTTCCATTTAAACTCAATGAAACAAAACCCCTAATGGTGGAGACTTACAATCTGTGTTTTAAAGCCATTCAAGTGATTCTGGTGCATTATCACATTGGAAAACCACTGGGACGTAAAGAAAAGCAGATAAATTTGTCAGAATTTCTGTAATAACCATACTTTACAGAAAACTGAAACACGACTTGCACACTGGAACTTTTGTCAGGATCCACATAGTCTTAGCAACTGGAGTCAATTGTCCCTCACTTGAATGCTCCACCATAAATGAGATGTAGACTCTTGTTAGAAATTGAAGAAAGACTTTGATGGTTTTAGATGGTAGACAGGCTAACATCCCAGGAATCCCAAATCCAGCTTTGACAATTACTCTTGTTACATGAGAAGAAAAACAGAGAAGTGGGAGTATAATGTTAGTATTACTCTCTTAAAACTGAAAGCAGTACCTAAAGGCTCCCTTTGGCAAAGTTCTAATACAAGTTGGATTGGAGCATACAGTAGACCTAGGCAGAGTTCACATACCCAATTTGCCTCTGCCTATGGTAAATACTGCCAATTATCTTTGCAATATCAATTCTCTCTTTTTCATTACCAACAGGACTCCATATTTATTGGGCATGTCAATATTCCCATCTTAAACAAACAAACAAACAAACTGCATTTACCTTCTTTCTTCCAGATAGAGGTGGCTTCTGAGACACAACAAAAAGTAATTGGGTGGGATTTCATAGAAAACCTCTGTTGCTTTTCTTTCTTTATTTGCCCCAACTTACTTGTTACAGTTGGACCCCAACCATTAGGGAAAAGCCCAAAAAATCTCAAAATTCTCACTCTGAATTCCTGAGTAGCTGAAACCACACCAGCACTTTCTCTTCTTCAGGCTTCTCATTATGTGATGAAGGTAAACTCCTCAAGTCTTTAAGCCTCAATTCTTAGGTCACAACTATTGGAAGCTGAACACAGTATGAAATCTATAATTTGGGACTAGAATGCTCAAGAGTGTGGAGAGAGGGAGAGGGAGAGGGAGAAGTACACATGGGGAGAGACAGAAGTGTTCACACTTACCCAGTTACTTGGAGGAGAGAAAGAAGAGAACTTGCTGGAAAGAAGGGTCCGAAATCTACTTGTCTGTCTAATCATATAGAACCAGGAAGTGGACTGGAGAGGCCAACATGCTTCCTGTCTAGATTTGCTGGTCACGAAGAGGCAGAAACAGGAACTACAAGAGAGGAAACAAAATAAATGATATCTCTACCTCCTGTATTTTAACAATTTTGTTTTTGCCACAAGTAATTGTCAAAGTGATGTGGGTAGAGTACTCGGAGATGGGGCCAAGGATTCTTTTGCCCAGTTCTTATTTCTGTTTATCTTTTATTTATTTATTTAAGTACCAGGGATTGAACTCAGGGGCACTTGACCATGGAGCCACATCCCCAGACCTATTTTGTATTTTATTTAGAAAGAGGTCTCACTGAATTGCTTAGCACCTTGCTTTTGCTGAGGCTGGCTTTGAACTTGCAATTCTCCTGCTTCAGCCTCCTGAGCCACTGGGATTATAGGCATGCACCACCATGCACAGCTGTTTCTCTGTCTTTTCATTTTATTATTGCTAATAATTAATTCTGCTAACAATTATCTCTATGTCTTACATTCAGAAAGAGAATCTGTGAGGTCTAGTTGTCAGATAGGAAGATGCTTTGTAAGCTGCCAATTAAGAATTGGCTATCTTTGGGTGAGGTGCCCATCCCTGATAGAGTGAACTTTGATACCAACATGGAATCTTGAGATTAGGCACATAAAGAAGATCACATTCCTTGGCAGGATCTGTGGGTAGGGATTCCTTTAGAGGGACTTCTGGATTCATTTTTAAGTTTTATTTTATCCACAGACATGAGATAAGAGAGAGGAGATTTTAGGTAAAACTGACAGAGTTGAAAGATCTTGGATAACAAACCCTGCTTTGTTTATCTCTAATAGGGATAACATAGAAAGAACGGTAAGTGAACACTGTGTAGCACTGTGTTTTTGAGAACTCTTTCTGGCTAACACTGGAATTCAAGTGGTGCCCAGATGGAGACAGTGTGGACATGGTTGTTCCCAAAGAACAGAACAGGAAGAGGAAGTACACAGGACAAGGAGGCCAAGTCAATAGATGAAAATGATAGAATAGAGCTCACACTTTGGCATAAGACACTGTCAGTAAATTTAAGATGTTCATTATAGAGGGGAGGGGAGGGGGGATAGTAGGGGATAGGAAAAGTAGCAGAATACAACAGTTACTAATAGGGCATTATGTAAAAATGTGGATGTGTAATCGATGTGATTCTGCAATCTGCTTTTGGGGTAAAAATTGGGAGTTCATAACCCACTTCAATCTAATGTATGAAATATGATATGTCAAGAGCTTTGTAATGTTGTGAACAACCAATATAAAAAAAAAGATGTTCATTATAACTTTAAACAGTTTTCCTCTGGGTGTGAGACTAAAAGAAAACATACTTAGCAGGGGTTCATTTTAGGGGAATCTCTGCAAAATTTAGTGTTTTGTATTGAAAAAAATCATATAAATTTGCATATTATTATATTTACTGCCACATTTTTCATAATCAAAATTTTTTATTGAAATCACTATTCTTCTGCAATGATCTTGGATTAAAATTGAATTTCCAAGAAAATGCATTATGCATCTCCCAGTATGCTACCACATACTTATAAGGGTACATGTCTCCTGATCTAAAAAGCTATAATCCTGTGGGATGCCACAAGTCATAGGGACTTTGTGGATATATGCAGATCCTCCAATTGTGAGTGATTGTAAAAGTGAGAAAAACACAAATGACAGGAAGAACTTCTGGATTCATTTTTAAGTTTTATTGCTCATAGGATCAACTGAAGTGGTTAGAAATTTTCAGTGGTGTTAGTGGACAAAGGGAGACAATGACAGCTTTCATTGCAGGGCTAGTAGGAACCATTTGGTTACATGGCACAGAAACTGGCTAGAAGTAAGGGCCTGGGAGGTGATGAGGGTGATGATGATGATGGTAGTAATAGTAAAAATACTTTGGGTGAAGATTTGGGAAAATCACATAAGATTAAAGATTAAGTTGTACATCAGCCTTCACAGAAATTGCAAAAATACTGGTACTTCATTGCTCCATTTATGCTTCTTGGGGTTTTGTACTAGTCTATTTTTTAGGTAAAACTAAATACCCATGGCAAGTTAACTCTATGATGAAAATAGTCCCATGTGGGAGCTTGAAAGTCCAAGTAGCATGGCACTGACTCAGCGAGGGCCCCTCTGGTTGCATCACATGGTGGCAGATGGCATTATGGTGGGAGTTTTATAAAAGAGTAAAAGAGAGAAATCACAAGGTGAGACAGAAAGTTAAAGATCAGGGAGGGTCCAGTCTTGCTCTTGTAACAACTCTCTTTGAAGTCCTGTGAGAACTACATTAATTCCTTCCAAAGGCAACTCCAGTGACTCGATGACCCCACATTAGCTCCACTTCTTAAAGGTTCCATAGCTTCCCAACATCACCTACTGGGCAAAAAGCCTCCAACACATGACTCCGTAGGGGACAAACTGTATCCAAATTGAATAGTATCCTATTTTTGCTACTCTCTACATATGTATTCCATTCTCCATTCTCTCTCTCTCTCCTCTCTCTCTCTCTCTCTCTCTCTCTCTCTCTCTCTCTCTCTCTCTCTCTCTCTCCCTCTCTCTCGGTACTGGGGATTGAACTCAAGGGCACTCCACCTCTGAGCCACATCCCCAACCCTATTTTGTATTTTATTTAGAGACAGGGTCTCATTGAGTTGCCTAGTGCCTCACCATTGCTGAGGCTGGCTTTGAACTCAAGATCCTCCTGCCTCAGCTTCCAGAGCTGCTGGGATTGCAGGCATATACCACCATGCCTGGCTATTCCATTCTCTTTTGGGGAAAAATACATTTATTAATGGGCTGGGATTGTGGCTCAGTGGTAGAACACTTGCCTAGCAAGTGTGAGACACTGAGTTAGATCCCAAGAATCACATAAAAAAACTAAATAAACAAAATAAAGGTATTGTGCCCATCTACAACTAAAAACATTTAGAAGTATTTATTAAAACTCTTGAATTTGTGCCTGTCAATTTCATGACATGATCTCACAGACCTAATGTAGATGGCATGTGCTTGAATGTGTGTAGTATGTTGACTGTGTGTGTGTGTGTGTGTGTGTGTGTGTGTGTGTGTGTGTGTGAGAGAGAGAGAGAGAGAGAGAGAGAGAGAGAGAGAGAGAGAGAGGTAGTATGATGTAATATGAGGTAGAGATTCAGACTCTGTCAAATCCTAATTTCTGCGAGGAAGCAGCCAATTGGCAAGGTTTTATCTTTGTTCCAGTGCTAGTGCGGTCAGCTGTGATGAGAGGATTAGTGTCATGTTGAGCTGCCCTTGCAGGGGTGGGCTGTGCAGGTGTCCTCTGGGCATGGTCAAGGGAGGAAATGATGGGAATTTTTGTAGAAGATTTGATCTTAAAGGGGAGTATCTCTCTCTGAATGAGGGTCTCTGCTTTAGAGACTTGGTAGTAAGTGAACTTTGAATTTATTGAATGAATGAATAAACCTGAAAAACGGTTTTCCAGATTTACTGACTTCAGACTCTATGAACATTGGATTACAAGACGAAAATTGTTGTGTGAACTCAGCTCTGCCACTATTTGAGTGACCTTTATTAGGTCATTTTTCTTAGCTTCTATTTCCTGATTTATAGATGAAGATTAAAAATACCTACCCTATGTTTTAGGATTGTTACCATCAAAGAGATGGTACAGATCAAAGTGTTCTGAAAACTACCAATTACCAACAGTTTTATTTTATTGCTGACACGTGAATACTAGGTAATGTATCATTCCTAACGGCTCTCCTTGGACTCACCTGTAAGTACGTGCACTCTGGTCTGGGAGGGTGGAGGTGAGGAAAGATGTAAGTCAGTGTAAAGCTGCAGAAGAGCAGCTGTTTCCCAAGAGGAGGAAGTGCTGTAATGCTCTGTGCCTGTTGTTTATATCTAACCTTCCTTTGAGCATTTCTGGGTAGAGAAGTTGCTCCTACTCCATCTAGCTCCTTTCTCCCCTTCCAGGTGGCCAGTGATGTGAAGGGCTTATATGAGACCCAAAAGAAGGAAAACCACGTGGCTGGGAAAAAGAGAGAGGTACAATTTAAGTTTGTAGGCTATGGAGAGAGGGAGGTCATTTTGACAGGAAGGGAGTGTAGATGGCATGTGCTTGAGTGTGTGTAGTATGCTGACTCTGTGTTTGTGTGTGTGTGTGTGTGTCTGTGTGTGTGTGTGTGTGTGTGTGTGTGTGTGTGTGTGTGTGAGAGAGAGAGAGAGAGAGAGAGAGAGAGAGAGAGAGTCAGTCATAGAGTATGAGGTAGAAATGTAGGTCAGGTCTGATTTTCCACCATTGGCTCATAGAATCAGTTCGGTGTAGAATTTACTGTCTCCACTTGTCTATCTCAAGGGTCTCTGAGAGAAGAGACCACCTCCTTTCAGCCCAATCCAGTGAGGCAATTTTAGAGCTTGGTGAACTGTAGGAACAGTTCTTAACAGAATTTAGCTAATGTTACTGCTGGTGTATATTATTTGATTTTCAGAAAAGATTTAAGTTGGAGTGGTTCTGGGAGGCCAACATTAGATATTGGGTACTCATTATCTTCTCTTAGGTTCAAAATAACATTATTAAGTACATATTATCATCCTTAATTTATAGACAAAGAAAATTTAGCTGCCTAAGTTATTAATTAAGTGACTAGAGAATCTGATATTCAAGCCCAGGCTAGTTTGATTTCAAACTCCATGTTCTCTCTGGCACTATATCCAGACAGGGAACCCTGAAAGATCCATCTAAAGATTTAACATGGAAATGCTCTCTAAGAAATTATTTGTCTCTTTTCGAGAATTATATTCAACAGTTTTAGATTGCAGGGATACTTTCAGGAAAACCCACCCACAGTCCATTGTTGATATAATCCAAACAGATGAGAATATTATTTTCTAAAAGGAGTTTATTCTAGGAAGGGATAATCCATGAACTCATCTTAACTGCAAGGAGGGTATACACACTAGGCCTCTGTCCCTCTGGGCTCAGGAGTCAGACTCCTCCTGTGGGTTTGGTTTTGAAGGAGACATTGAGAAAACTCAGGGAGCAGGAAGCTAGTGGGGGGTTAAGCTCTACTAAGCATTTGTATGCAGAATGCATACCTATAGAACAGAGCAATGTATTCTTGAGGGTACTATTACTTCAATAGTTCTGAAAAGAGAAATATCAGAATACCAGTAACACTGATGGAGTGTTTACTAAGGCCTATGTATTATGTTAAATGTTTCACATGCATTCTTTCATATCTTCTTCATAATTACATGACATTACTCCATGGGCATGTACTTGGTGCAGCTTCCAGGTTCCACTGTGGATTTATACTTGGAATTCTTAGAGGTGTAGGGAAAAGTAATATTTTTTGGACTAATCACCCAAAGAGGCACATAATCCAGGGTTTTAAGTCTTGGAGAGTTCCGAAATCCAGCTCATGCTTATGAAAGATGTGGGCACATTCTTACTTGTGATGGTTCCTGTAGTTCACAGAAGTCTTCTTGCCAAGGCACTAGGACCTCCAGATTGTGGCTCCAGTTTACTTTTCAGTGTTGTCCTTAATTGTCACCCACCTGTCTCCCTATCTGTATCTTTTTACAACATTTTCCAAAACTAGTCCTGTCCCTTCCTCTGTGCATTACAGATGCTCTTTCCTTGACCCAAAATATCCCTTTCTGCTTCCTTTTCCACTCCCAAATGGTTGTGCCTTGGTTTCTTCGTTGTTGCTCCCAACGTGTGTATTCTTCTCCTGAGGCGTTTGTTATATCACAGTAGCCGGCCACTCTAGGCACCACAGTATTTGTGCCTTGGTCTGGCTTGAATCGTCTTTTTTAATGCAAGGACTTGGCACTTAACCTTTAAACTGTGAAAATCAGGCAACATCATAGATGTCAGCATGCAGTCAGGGCCTTTTCAAAGTAGGTACTTGATAATTGTTCTTTTATGTAAATTATGGCAACAGGATATGTTTGGAATCCTGATTTAGGAGAGAGACTGCCAGAGACTGGCAGAGTTGAAGGAGCCTGAGAACTGGAGTCCAGGGTCTGGGCTCCAGACATAGGGCTGTGGCAGAGCATCATAATTTTAATTGTAACTGATACTTTGGGGGTATTTATGTAATACCAAGTTTTTTGCTTGCTTTGCTTTGTTTATTTCATAAGTTTATTGGCTAGGTACCACTTTTACCTTCATTCAAGTTAAGGAAAAAGAACTTTACTTGTTCAAGTTCCCCTGCTAGTAAGCAGACCTGGGCTTTCAGTTCAAATCTGGACCTTCTAGTCAACACCCATGCAAACCTTACAACATTCCTGGATCTCAATTTCCTCAACTGTGAAATGAGGGAGCTGGCTGCACTTGATGACCTCAAAAGTTCCTAATGGTCCAGCCCACATGGGCTCTGGAACTGGATGGATGTGCATTTGGTGACATTTTAGACACTTATGCCGTAGGGCCATGATGATATCAGCAAGGCAAAATAGGCAGAGATCTTGGCACTCTGAAGGCCTCCATGCAAGTTAGTTTTCTTTTCCTAACTCTTTTAGCACTAAATTCTTGGATTCCATGATGCCAAAGGCACTCAGTGCTCTCAAAAGGCTGTGCTGATTCCTGACTCAGGAATAAACAAATTAAAGACTGTTGATTCCTGACAACATTTTCACTAGTGGTTGGTGAAATGAGAACAATAAGGACACAGAAGTGGACTTTTCAAAAATATAAATTAATTCCATTTTGATTGTCCAAGTCTATGTCCTATGACACAACCATGATGACATAGTGACTTTCATATAGTTTTTCTTGGTGATACAGTTAACAAATTGATAGATCCAAATATTTCCTGAATTTTCACTGATACATAAAGGCTAATGTTCAGAAATAGCAACAGTTGAACAGGGCTTTTAAAATTATGTGCAGTAAAAGAGAGCATTTTTGAAAAATTTCCAATATGTCACAGACTAAGAATCTTGTAAGACTTAAAATAAATTACTAGGAAAATAAAGTAAAAAATCAAGGATATACAAATACAAGCTCCATTTAAAAATAATTAGGGTCAGTGTATATCAGAGTATTCTGTCATATTGTTATAAAAGCTTCTCAACACTTACCTTCAATTTCTATTTATATTTCTTTGGGCTCTGGCAACATGTACATGAATCACCCTTGGGGGCAGTCTACGGGGAAGACTCTGCCCTATGTTGAAGAAGGTCCACTCGGTAATAAAGCAGACTTCTTAGCCTGGAGTTCCTGGATATAATTCACAGAGCCCAGTGAACTGGGAAGGGGGAAATATTGACACATTTTTTCTTTGGTAACCTCTAACTGCAACTGAGCATTTCTTTTCATTACAAAGTTAGCCTGAAAAGCACCATTGTGTTAGCAGTGCACTTTGGTTCCAAGAGAAGTCATATTACTTTCATATTGCATATTAAAGATAATATTGAAAAATTGCTTAAGCTTATCACTATTTTGCAATCGCAATAGCTATCATACCGTTGCTATATTTTTGGTCACTATATTAAGGAAGCACATATATAATCTTACAGACACACCTTTGGTAGAGGCCAGAAAAGAAAACTTTTGAAAACTTTTTCAGAACAGTTTCCTTGGTCATAGGTCAGCAGATTGTTCTAATGTCACTGGGTTCCTGAGAAATTAGGAGTCTCTGGGAAAAAACCAGAGTTCTTCTGGGATACCATGTCATTTAATTTTTGCTCCTTATTGCTTTCAAATTCTGGTGCTCTCTAGACAGACAAGTTGAAAGTCCTCACCATTGAATAAACCCTCAGGGACTGGAGGGGATAGAAAGGGTCCTGGAAGTGGCTTCCTCTCTGAAATCTTAGGGATGTTCTCCTCAGAGGAAGACCTTGATTACTAATTAACTAACAATTCTGATGGGGGAAGGACTTCAGGGCAGTGATTTGCATTTAAAATCCACTAACATTTTCTTGATAGGCTGGTAAACAGTGCCCAGCTTGGCTTACTATCTGTGGGTGCACTCTTCTGCTTTTATTTCTAAGCCTTTCTTCCAGCTGAGCAAGAGCAGCTAAGGGAGGCAATGAGGTATGTTTGTGAACTGTGTTTTCATTTATGACTACAGGGGTGGTGTGTGTGTGTGTGTGTGTGTGTGTGTGTGTGTGTGTGTGTGTGTGAACTTGATCTTCTTAGGTCAAAATGCCCTTGTTAATTCGTTACTGACAAAAATAGACAAAAACAACAAACTAAAAAATTAAGCAAGCTCACATACATAAAAAACAAAATTCAACTCATTTACCTTTTTCCTGTGTGTGTGTGTGTGTCTCTGTGTGTGTTCATGTATGTATTTCTCTGGACCCAAAGGCTTGATTGCACCTAAATATGTGTGTTTACGTGAGGTGTGAAGAATTGTTTAATATTGAGGGTGAGGTAGCAAGTAGAAGTTCTTTTTGATTCTGGAAATGATAGAGGAAGTGAGGAGAAGGTTTTAGAATTTGGGGCCGTTTCTTCTAAAAGGATGTTAAGCTGTGATTGAGGAGTGGTCAGGAAATTGAGGAATATGTCATAATTTGAAGAGATCTGGTACCTGTATTGAAGAGTCATAGGGGATGTATGTGTGTATGTGTGTGAAATATCCGGATGTGTGTAAAATATCCGGATGTGTGTGTGAGTTGCTGTGTGGTGGGAGGTCGGAGAGATTTCTTGTGCAATCTGGAAGGAAGTCTTGAAGGGAAAGACAAGACACTTGGACTGGCAGTTACATATGAAATAGAACAGAAGTGCCCCGGGAAAAAGTGAAGTCAATGGACTTCTGTTGGCCCCTCTCTGGCAAAAATTGAGGTGTCCTTACTGGTTTTGAGAGTTTACCTAGACACCTGTGGGTATCTCTTTTCAGGATGGCCATTGAGTAGGGCAGGAGAGTTACTACTGAAGAAAGGGAGAGAGGTCAAGGTCAATGCCTTTGAGTTTCACTAGAAAAGGCTATAACAGAAGGTTCTGATGCAGGGTCTGAACAGTGGCTTTGATGTTCCCTGAGGACCTCCTGATCTTTCCAAACCGTTTACTAGCCTGGAGTCTCTCTGTGGGAACAGTGAGTGTTTGTGTAGAACTAACTGCACAGGGAGAGGGTGAGAGGGCGAAGTCTGAGTTCTGTGATAGGTCAATTTCTGTGCCATCAGAGACCAAATGAGTTGGAATGACATTGTATCTTGTACCTAAAACTTAAGACAGCTCATCACTATTTCAGTTTCACAGAAAATTCCAGTGATTTTATTAAGCATTCCCTCACAAATGAATTTCAATGAGCTAATAAGATCAAACAGTGCTCTAGAAGCAAGGAATACTACAGAGTAGATGGATCTAGAAGAAATTTTACATTTAAAATTGGTAATTGTGGAGTATCAGGAGGAAGATAAACCCTTATACACCTTGGACATGGTGCCACAGAAGAAGATAATTTTGTATTAGACAAGATCTCTTTGTAGTTCATATGGGGAAACTGAGGCCCAGAGGGGATAAGTACCCCCCACCCCAGGGTCACATAGATAAATGGGCTCAGAACTGACCCTTAGATCTCTTCACTTTGGATGTGACTAGATTTGCAAAACATTCATTAGTGTCTTTTTTTTTTTTCTTCCAAAGCAGGGAAACAATGGACCAGTCCATAAAATATTGCCCATTATTTTTGAATAATCTTCTTTGCTAATTATTTTCTTCTTCTCTATAAGACTAACCCTCTCTTTTCCACTAGACTTCTTGCCTTGGGTTATCAAAGGAGTTTAAAAGAACAGCTTAGCTATACATACACAAATCAAACAATGGCTACAATTCAGAAAAGAGGATAATTATCCAGTTTTTCTCCATTACTTTATGTAGCCATTTTAATAACTGGAGTTCCCATATGACTTATCTTTCTACTTTGCTTAAATAATTATGACAGTGGCTAGGGAAAGGAGCTTTGAGATTTACTCATATAACTATGTAGTTCAAAAAGAAAAATTACTGTTGAGTTGTATGTCTTATGTATGAGAAATGTCACTTTTTTTTGGTGAGATTTTCCCTGACCAACTGGTTTAAAATTGCAACCCCATGCCCCACTCTCTATCTTTTACTTCTGATTCATAGCTGTTACACAGTTGGATCTACTGTATATTTATTTATTTTGTTTGTTGTCTCTCCTTTGTATCCATAAGAACATAAATGAAGACAGAGACTTTTCTCTGTTTCATTCAGTGTTGCATAACCAGCTCCAGAAAAATGCTTTGCATAATATAGGTGCTTAATAGAAAATTGAATGAACCAACAAACTGCAAGTAGATTTCTGTTTTGTAGCTTTGATAACCTGATGATAAGTACATCTGAGAAATGGGGCACATCAGTAACTTATTCTTCTTGGCTCCGTAGAGAATGTAAAACAGTGCTGTGGGCCATAAACTTAAAATGGATTACTACTCGTGGTGATTTCAGAACATTTTAAACCCCTAGCTGCAGTGAAAATTCAATGTGGAGTTTTTGTTTCCTTTGGTTTCCATAAGGCTTTGCAATTAATAGTTGTCTTTGGATACAAGCATTTTTCACATCTCCTACCTCCCTTATTTATAAACCTTTATTATTCAAGGATAATGAATAATATATTTTCTATATTTGCATCACATAGTAGGAGATGGTGTGACATTGGCCTTAAGAACAATTCACTTTGCCTGGTTTGAAGCCTGGCTCTGCTACTAATGAATTCTGGACTTTGAGCAACCTAGCCTCTATGAGGCTCAGTTTATTCATTTGTAAAATTGAAGAATCCTTGTTGGTAAGTTGGTTGTGAGCATTAAACAAAATAATGTATGTAAGCACCTAGTCTAGTACCATGTACAATCCAAGTACTTGGTTAATGAGCTGTATGCTGCAATGTAAAACTATAATCTCGCAAAAGCCTATGCTGGTATATACTGTGGGGCATTGTGGCAGAGAATACAGAGCAATGGTTAAAAGCTCTGGCTGTGGAGTCCAAAGGGCACATGTTCAAATTGTAACTTCCTTATCAACTCTATAATATTAGGCAGGTTATTTGACCTTTCTGAAGCTTAATGTCCTCATCTGAATTCAGAAATGCTAGCAGTAACTCATTTGGGGTTGTTATGAGGATTGTGTATTACAAATTATGGAAACTTCTTAGCATATTTGTGCAATCATTGTCAACTATGATTAGCTTTAGCATTAACATTCTACAGTTATATGCTTGTTAAACAAAAAGAACATTCAAAGACTAATGATAGATTGTCAAGTATGAATTTTTAATGACAATTTTTTTTGGGGGGGAAGCATCTAACACTATTTAAACTACTCCTTTTAAAAAGTTACCCTTGCCATTTTTCTTGATCTTGTTTTCTTTCTTTTTTTTAATATGTATTTTCAGTTGTAGTTGGACACAATACCTTTATTTCACTTATTTTTTTATGTGGTGCTGAGGATCGAACTCAGGGTCTCGCACATGTGAGGCAAGCGCTCTACTGCTGAGCCACAACCCCAGCCCCTTGATCTTGTTTTCTTAAATTGTATTCCTAATTGAGATAGTGGGCTTCCTCATCACATTCCCTGTAATGCAGAAAGGAAGGTGAATCAGGTAATGCTGGACAGATGTTTGTTTCTTTGTTTTGTTTTTCTTTTAAGGTTTAAGAAAGTATTTCGTTGGTACACTTAGAAAATACATACTAATATGTACATACATATGGTTCTATAGAGCAGGCCACCATATTTGAATATATGAAGCTTGTCTTTTGATTAGAGACAAGCAGATTTTTAAAACATGCCAATGATGTTTTATTTAAAAAATCATATTTACCTTTGTATTTAGTTATCTACCTTTGGCAACATATTACTGTAAATTTTGTAGCTAAAAACCAACATTTATTATCACCCAGCATCTGTGGGTCAGAAATTTGGCAGTGGGTCTCATGAAGTTCTAGCCAAGGGATCATCCATTGACCATAGTCATGTGAAGGCTTGATTGGGGATGAAGGATTGGCTTTCAAGATGGTTCTGGGCAGAAGGCCTCATTTCTGTACATGTTGTTGGAAATTCCCACGGGCCTCTTTCAGTGTTATGATGCCATGGCAAACTGGTTTCATTAAGAAATGATCCAAGAAAAAGAGCAGAAAGAAGCTTCAAGGACTTTTATAACCTAGTCTTAGAAATCAGAAGCCATCCTTTCTGAGTGACTAAATCCAGCCTACCCTTCAAGAATGGAAGGAGTAGCAAAGAATTTTTGAACTTAAAAAAAAAAAACTTGCTGTCATTATTTTAAATAATACTGAATTTTATTTTATATTTACTCAGTGCCCTCTCTATGGGTGTATCCTCTGTCCTCAGTTTTTCTGATAGATGTAATGCTACAAATAAAACAATTTACACTGATTTCCAAGTGTACTCGTGTATTTATGGGATAAATTTCTATAAATGAAATAACTGGATTATAGGCGTGAGTAATTTTAAATTTTTGCCGAGACTTCATTGAGCAGATGATGTTTATTGTTTGACCAGAAATGCATGGGTGTTTCTTCATAGTGTCAAACATAGTATGTATAAACATTTGGAAAATTTTAAGATATTAGTGTAATGAACAATTTGCCGTCTCACAACTATTAGCACTCACCAAAGAGAGAGACAAAGAGATAATCTCTTGGATGGGCATTTTGATAACTCCTTTCCTTGTCAGTGATAATAAGGTTACCCTTTGCCTTATTAATTAATTTAATTTTATCAAGTGTGGAAGACCATTAATCTTTATGGAATTTTGCAAGCAAGATCAATATTGTGAAATTTCTTATAAAGCCTTTGAGAATGTGAGGTAATGGAAACAGTCTAGGTAAGAAAGATTAGAGTTGGGGCAATTTATTTTAGAAAACAGAGGCAATCTTTACTATAGAGAAGGGTAGCCTTCAGCTCCATTTCCTAAAGTAACAGTGAATTACATTGACTAACAGCAATTTCTTATTAATTTATGAGAAGCAAATCCTTTTGTCATTGAATCTGTGGGCAAAAAAAAAACTGAAGAAGACTGCTTCTTCCTGAGAAGAATAATGGAGGACACATTGAGAGACTGGAGATGAGATAGAAGACGAACAGTGTCTAAGTTAGGGGTCATAAATTAATTCCTGAGGGGAGAAGGAAGGGCAAAGGAATGTGTCTTGTAAATCTATTCAACCTAGGGAAGGAGTGGTGGGTGGGTAGGGAAGAAAGTAGGCCTTGAGTAAGCAAGATTGCTGCTCATGGATCTTCTTCTTAGCTCTGTGCACCTGAATGTCAGGTAAAGTATCAGCCACCTAACACGTGGGGCCATAAAGCATACAGCAGATAAGGAGATCATATCAGAGCAAGTTGATAAGGACAGTGATTAACTGAATACATCCGCCACTCCTCTGTGTACTCCATTGAGTAGCATGAGAATCGAGCTCTCCTGATAATCCCTTTCCAAAGCCTCTGCCTCTTAATACTCTCACACTGGGCATTAGGAACCATATGCATTTGGAAGGAAATATCTATTCAACTCATGGAAACAATTAAATGTTTTTATATTTTATATTTTTCTTGGAAACTGAAAATCCTCCAAGATTCCTTAGAGGACCTTAAGAGGCAACTTGTGGTTAATAAGATGATACATAAAGTGTTTGCAGTTCTAAAATTCTGGGTTAATCTCATCAGTTCTCATCTAAGCTATGGTTTCTAAATGCTCTTCCCACTAAAAGGGACCATGACTCTTTACAGATGTTTAATTTCAGATTAGTGGGCTGGAAATGTACAAGATGAGCCTAGGTGATTGTGTTGTGCAGAAAGGAAGAAAACTAGCAAAGACTCTTAGGGTTATACCAACAGGGTTTAGGACCGACTTAAAGAGGCTGCTGCTGGACAAAGCTGTAAGATATTAGAATTAATATTATCAGTGGATTAATGCAGATCAAATATGTTTAAATTCATGGTTTCGTGAGGATGCTTAAAAACAAGTCATTGTTCCCCTTTACAAGATGCTAGGAAAACAACTCCTTATTTTGAAAACCAGTAAATGAAGAATTCAACATGCTACCAGTTCCTTGTGAACTGCATCTTTATTACCAAATTATAGGGAAAATTTTGTTTATTGAAATATTCTAACAAATAAAGAATGAAAGAATTTCAGCATCTTTATGAACTGAATAATAGGGTAGACTTCTATTTATAGAAATATTTTATCTAATAAGCAAAGAAAGAATGAAAGAATTACAGCATCACAGGGAAAAACATCATCAAAAGAGAATCATCACTAGATTTTTTTTTGTCTCCTGCTAGAAGATGCTATATCATCTATGTACCATTGCTACTAAACAATCAAACCTGAATCTGATCAAAACTTCATATCTAAAAGAGCAGAGAAACACATTAGCATTAATGCAGATGCAATTAAAAATCCCAGATTGTGGGGGAAAACTACAGAACAAAGCTTATTGACTAAAAATGACCAAGACATAAACCAATTGCAATGTATAAATCTTACTTGTATCCTTATGAGGATAAAACGAGCAGACTTTAACAGTTTATCAGACAATGAGGTGAATTTCAAAATTGACTATATATTTGATGACATTAAGGAATTCTTACAAAATATTGCAAAAACATTTTAGGTGTGATCATAGTATTTTACTTGTCTTATAAAAGTTCTTATCTTTTAAACATTGAAATATTTTCAGATAAAATTTCTGAAATCTAGGATTTTCTTCAAAATAATCTAGAATTAGGGAGGCAAGTAAGTAGGAATAAAGACAAAATGAGATTGATTATGAATTGATGATTTTTAAAATTCAGTTGATGGGTACTTGGAGTTTTGTTATATTATTCATTATATAAATTTGAGCTTTTCCATTAACAAACTGCTAGGTATGTATACAAATCTAAATTTGTTAAATCTAAAACTATAAATTTATAAATTAAATGATAAAATTATAATTATAAAATTACTAAATCTAAAATTATTTTCATTCCTTTTATAGATGGCAAGAAATAAATTGAAAAAATTCACTACTTTGGAGATTATCCTTAGTGTCCTTCTGCTTGCAGTGTTCATCATCGCTGTTGTTTTAATTGTGCTTTTAGCAACAGGTTCTACGGAATCAAAAGGTAACAAGTAACTCTGGGCTTTCCCTCCATTTATTTTCTCTTATCAAAGTAAAACCATCATCAATGGTAGGGAAGCAATGCATTTGTATTCATTGGTGTGAGAGTGTGTGTGTATACCTACATGTGTGCAGGTGTGGTATGTGTTTGGGGGAACATCTAGCTAATACTGTGGAAGCTCAGTAGCTTTTCCTTATAGGCTTAAGTTCTGAAACCTTAATTTCCCAATTTCATTAGTGCACTGGGTTAAATTTCACAACTGACACTTAAAATATATTTGCTGAATTTTTTTGAAGAATTCTGATTCTGTTAGAGATAGTGAATAATATACTGTGTGAAAGAGGATCAAATAAGTATGTAATCAAAATATTTTATGCCTGTTTGGTTCCTTAAAAAATCCTGCCCAAGTCATCTTAATAAAAGTTCATTGCATTGTTATATCCCCAAAGATGGTCTGGATTGTGCTGAACTATCCAGGATTTCCCATCTTGTTTATCTAGGAGCAACTTCTTAGGGCAACCAGGCAATGAAGGTCAACCCTTGGCTAGAGGAAAACCTTCTCTGTCTCCTGCCTCACCCCCAGCTATAGCTGGAATACTAGACTGGATAGAGTTTGTTTAATTCTATGAATCTGAAAGTGTAACTAAAACCCTTATGCCGAAATTGGTTAAGATATGGAGTTCATTTAATCCACCACATTTGAGTTGGAAATCCTAGTGAAAAGAAAACAATGAAAAACAGCATTATTGTGTCTTAATGTCATTATTAATTTATTGCAGATTGCCTCAAAGAAAGCTAATTTCTTTATTTTAGAATGCAATAAAAGTGTCTTTTCTATTACCTATCTTTAAATCTGAGATCAAAGGTTTCAACTCTGGCACAGGTTCTAGCTGCCAGTTTCTAGATTGGTGGGTTCCCCTTACATTTTTTTTTCCATATGATACTTTGTATTTGCAGGAGACTGACATTGCTCAGATGTGTTCTCTAAATTGAGGTGGATTATTATTATGGAACTGTACATGTTCAGTGTGTACCAGCTCCTGGGGGTAGGAATAAAGGACCAGAGCAGACTTTCCTGTGAAGGACCAGATAGTAAATATTTTAGATTTTGTTGGCCATGCCATCTCCTGTCATTATTACTCAGTGCTGCCATTGTAGCCTAAAAGCAGCTATAAACAAAGGAGTGTGACAGTTTCAGCAATACTTCATTCAAAAAACAGACTTTAACCTGATTTGGTTTGCAGGCTATAGTTTGCTGACCCTTAGATTAAAGGGAAGTTGGTTCCTACTTTTATGAACTTCAGATCTAATGGTGTAGTTCTTTGTTTTGCATATACTCTCTTGTAGGGGAGGGGCAGAAGGGTAGAAGAAGATGATGCCATCATAGTAGAGGTAAATACAGTCAGCAAGAACAAAGGAATGTTTTATAAAGTGAAAATGCATAACTGTTGAGGATACCAGAGTAAGTCCAGTCAGTAGTGGAATGAATACGATTGCAAGTATTGGGAACAGCGAGGCCTTTGAATGCTTGAATGTTTGTGATACTGCTATGTCTGTGTGATGGTCATTTTATGTTTGCTTTTGGGATAGCCCCAGATCCTGGGACCACAAGTATCACCCCTAATTCTACTGAATGCCCAGTGGTAACTGAATCTGAACGGATAAACTGCATCCCTGATCAGCCACCAACAAAGGTTTGACTCTTGGATTTTTAAATTTAAGAATATATATAGCACTGAACACTGAATGGTTTTTTTTTTAACTTTTTGTGGCTTGACTCAGAGTCTCAGGTATATTAACTCTATGTTCGTGTTTGTGTGACTTTGTAGCTTCAGGAGAGGAAGAGCTGGAAAATTCCCTTGGATTGCCAGATTCAAATAAATGTACATGTTGCTCAGTTAAATTTGAATTTTCAGAGAAACAACAAATAAGATTTTAGTATAAGAATGTCACTTGTAAGATTTGAAACTTGCTAGAAATACATTTACATTTCATCTGGCAAGAGTACTGATGATTAGTTCTCTTTGATTCCGTCACTGCATTTGTTCTTGCCCTCTATTTCCCTTCTTTCTGAATTCCGAAGTGTTATCTAGAGACTATAATAAAAGTCATACACTTACACTAAACATGATTTAAAATAAGGACAAAGTTTCAAGAGCCATGCTTTGGAAGGAAGAAGGCAATTAATACAAGGGCGAAGATAATGCAGCACGTGGGCATTTATGTTAGTATTTCTTGATCACTGACTGAAGGGCACCTGATTATCATAATAAACTTGGCACACTCCCTGTCAGTTACTTTTTACTTTGAGAATAAAAATGATATCTGAATGAAAACCAAGTGCAGCCTTTTGAATGAAGTCCACTAATATGATGTGTCAGATGTGTATCAGATACAGAATGGATCTGTGCGGCACTCCCACACTCATCTCCGTAGCCATCACTGTCTTAGTGGACTGCAGTAGTCTGTGAAGTTCTAGGGAGTTACTTTTCTGGTTTCTCTAAGGGGCTTTTATATTAAAAGATATTTTTTCTTTCCTATTAGAGGATAAACCTCCACTAGTGGATTAATCTTCTTGGGGGAATGGGGTGAGGTAGAGGGAGGTATGATATGAGAGGTAAACACATCAAAATAGTCATCTTATTTATCTCAGGTAAAGGTAAGTGAGTGAAGACAGTGAGGAATGAGATCTCAGTCAAAAATCACGATACTCTCCCCCCCCATATTTAAACACTTGGTGTTTTGCAGCCAACCTTCTTCTTCATTTTTTTTTGAATTCTTGTAGTTGTAGTGGACAGCATGTCTTTATTTTATTTGTTTATTTTTATGTGGTGCTGAGGATCGAACCCAATGTCTCACACGTGCTTGGCAAGCGCTCATTTGTGTGTATGTGTATGTGTGTGTGTGTGTGTGTGTGTGAATGCACTCCAGGGGTCCTTTTCATGTGTCTCAGAAGAAAAGCTCATCCAGTTATCTAGATCTAGTCCTGATCTTTAGCTCTGGGATGGCAGCTGGTTAGAGGGCATTATCACCGGACGCCTTCCTATCACACCTGAATTCATTATTTGGTTTTCCTTCTCTACTGTAAGGGTTCTGTTAGTAGTTCTGTTATGCTTCTGGTCTTTGAGTCAGAATCAGCAGAACTTTTGCTTAGCTCTTCCCTTCAATTGCTAACTGATGTTAGGAAAAGCAGTGAGCTATAAAATCCCACAAATAGACTTATGTTATCCCTGTGACCAGTATTTCAAAACAGCCCTTCAATAATATTTTCCAGAATAATTACTTCATTTTCATTCTCAACACATTATTAGATCATCGTATTCCAGTAGCCTCCTAGCATCTCTCTGAATTCCATTTCATTTATTCCATTTTGATTAAACATGATTAAAACTGTTCTCTTTAACATTCTACTTTGATTGTATTTCTACCCAAAACTCCTGTTCTTATAGAAGCTCATTCTGCATACTGGGTCAAATTCAAATACTTTGTTTTGTCATCTAAAGTTCTCTTTAGCCCTTTCTAGGCCTCTATAACTTCACTTAGAGCACACACCCATGACAATTTAGACACTGAAATGTCAAAATGCTGAAAGCATTTTGCAATTAAGCATTTTCCATAGACAACCAATGGTAATATTTATTACCATGATATTTGAGAGGTAAGGTTAACATATTTTCCTGCTCAGAAACTTTATTATCTTTTTGTAGTAAACACTTTCTAGCTACTTATCAATTATTTATTTGGCTTATAGTTTCTTTTTCCCATTCCAGTTTCTTATCAATATATTTAAAGGATTCAGTTTTATGATATACTAGTAAAGATGTTGCATTTTGCCAAGATCATTATGAGTCTCCACCCTTAAAATTACTTTGTGTTTACACATCATCAGTTAAGAGCCATTAACTGGTGCTAGGAAAAGCAGTGAGCTATAAAATCCCACAAATAGACTTATGTTTATGATTTGCTAGTTGTTGCTAGTGTAGACATTGAATAAGAGCATGGTAGGAAAACCAGAGTACCAGGTTTTTAATCTTGGCTTTGCTGCTGAAATATCTATGACTTGATTCCTATCACATTTCCTTGCATACTGTCAAATCTGTATCAGTGATTGAGACAATGTGTGGTCAGATAAATTTTTCATTAAGAAAATAACTACTAAACACTGTACTGAATTCTGTGATTGAAAAGATTTTGGAATTTAGTGATCTCTAAGGTCTTGGGAAATGTTCTCTGGAGATTGATCATATTCCAATTTGGGACACTTCAAAGTCTAAACCATGGAGAGGGCAGAGTGACATATTTGTTTAAGTCTTGCTGCATCCTCACAGGGAAGAAGGCAGGAGGGGTCCACCTGTATAAGGGCCCCTAATCCCATTCACAGGGGAGGAGCCCTGGAGGCCTTACCACTTCTTAGTGGCCCTCCTGCGTTTTGGAGGGGACACATTCAAACCATAGCACCAGCTTCATGAAAATTGCTCTAAGTCCTCTGTTTCTTACAGAAGAGTCTCTCTCTCTCTTTTTTTTTAACTACTGAGAAACAAACTACTCCACACTTAGTGACTTAAAAAAACAATCAATTGATTTATGTCCCACAATTTTATAGGTCAGAGACTTGGCAGGTTTTGGCAGTGTGATTCTCATAAGAGGCATTGACTAGGATTACTTGGTTGTTTCAGTTGGTGGCTGATCTAGTTGGGATGTTTTCAAGATGGTTTCATCCACACGGTTGGCACCTTGGATATAAGGGGGACCACAGGCTCCTCTACCCTTTGACATAGTCTGAAATCTCTCTTGTTGGTCTCTCCAGCCTGGCAGTGAACTTCTTACATGATAGCTGTTGGCTACCACGGAGGAGAGAGCTGCCAGCCTTCTTCAAGTAAAAGCCCAGAAGCAGTTTAGCATCACTTTTTCTGTACTAAGTTGATTAAATCAGTCATGGGCCAGCCCACATTTAATAAGAAGGGGTGTATGTACCCCCTCTTGATGGGAAGAGAACTCGAAGCAATTTTTTTTTTTTGAGAGAGAGAGAGAGAATTTTAATACTTATTTTTTAGTTCTCGGTGGACACAACATCTTTGTTGGTATGTGGTGCTGAGGATCTAACCCAGGCTGCACGCATGCCAGGCGAGCGCACTACCGCTTGAGCCACATCCCCAGCCCCTTGCAGCCATTTTATACAGCTACAGAGGAATGCTTATTTGGCTCAGAATAGGCATTAATAAGTGTAAAGATTGGTCAACTACTGAAAATACAGATCAGAGGGGGTGGAGTAGCAGAGGATATGAAAATAAAGAAAACTCACTATAAAAGCAATATTGAAAGAGCTTTTCAAAGTGGAGTGGAGCCTTAAGGAAGCTGGACTTCCACAGGATTCTAGCTGTGATAAACTTCAGTCACCTTCAGCCTTTGACTGTAGGCACAAACATCAAGATAATCAGATAATTACATTGTGCCCAGCGACTCAATATGCATATCAAGAGATTATCAGGCTCTGGTTTTATGGACACTTTTACTCATATATATTCTTATTTTATTTTTTTATTTCATATATATATATTCTTTTCTTAGTGTTCTGTCAATCACTTAACCCCTGTTCTGAACTCCAACAAAAACACCCCCACACCAAGAGATTTTTACAGTTTTTTTAATAAAATGATACTGCTTGCTCACATAAACTCCCACCTTTCCTGTCTTCCTCAAACACAGATTCATAGCTATCTGAACCTGTGCTTCCTGAACTGCAATTCCTAAAAGCCAAACTAAGGGCTGGGGACGTGGCTCAAGTGGTAGCAGGCATGTGTGCAGCCTGGGTTCGATCCTCAGCACCACATGCAAACAAAGATGTTGTGTCCTCTGAAAACTAAAAAAATAAATATTAAAAAATTCTCTCTCTCTCTAAAAAAAAAAAAGCCAAATTAAGTTTTTATAGTTGTAAAGTTTCTGAGTTTGAATTAACAAGATCATGGTTTGAGAGTTCCAGAGTAAGATGCTTCTGCCACAAAGGGAAAGCTGTACATTTATCATCATTTCTCTATGCTATTATGTTGGAAGGTATTTTGGTGAAAATATGGTGTTTTTAGTCTGTCTTTTCATTTTATTAGCATGATTATTATAGTGTTTTTGGTAATCCAGTATATAGAAGGTTGGAAAATAAGTTGGGACTCACAGAAAAGGAAGGAGGTCAAGAAAACAGATAATTGTTTTTCTCACCTTGGCTCTGTTAGCACTGAACTCCTTTGAAGTAATTATTAATAAATAACTTAAGATATCCAAGAATGTAGAATTACAATCCAGGTTAAGAGATAAAATGGAACCAGCAAAGATGAACTCCCCTGTATTCCCCTGCTGTATCACTTTTCCCAGCTCCCTCTGCAGAGGTGACCACATTCCAAAGTTGAAATCCATCATGATTCCTTTGTACCATCACTATTTACAGATACAAGCAGTAGGTATACTCAATTTCTAAACAAAAATGCATGCTTTGCAATCTTTTTCACTTAGCATTGTAAGATCTATCCAAATTGATATGTATCTCTTTAATTCATTTGTGCTCACTGTGAAACAGTGTATCAAAATCATCCTTTCTTTGGATAAAAGAAATTAGTTTTTCTCTAATATGCTATGGTTGCAAAGATGCTGTTATGACTAGTTCTGTAAACATTTTTACTTACATGTGTCTGATTTGGGGTATATTGCTTCAAGTGTACTAGATATTTTCAAATTAATCTCTAAAGTGACTATAATTTACCATCTTACTACAGTCTCTGCATCCCTAATAACATTGGAATCGACAGTCCTTTTAAACTTTGACACTTTAAGGTTATTAAATAGTATCCCTTTGTGACCTTAGTGATAATTTTCCTGAATTCTAGCAAGGGTGAACATCTTTCAGTTATTTCTGTGAATTTCTTCTTTGTTCTTAATTATGTATTGAAATGTTTATCTCTTTGATGTGTACAAGTTTTTTATCTGTTCATTCATATTTTTTCAAATTCTCAGTCTTATTTGTATTACACATGTTGCAAACATCTACTTTGATGACATTTTGTTTTGATGAAGTGTTTTATTTTGAGAAAATGAAGCTCATTAGGCTTTGTGGTTTTGTGATTTGCTATCTATGTATTCTAGTGGGATTAAATGCCCACAGTTGAAAAGGAAGAAGTTTCAAATTTAAAAAGAAAATAAAGAATGCTATATAACAATAATTGACTTATTTGTTCTAAATTTGTCCTTCAAATTTTCTTAGATCTCTTCCTGGACAATGTTAAATCTCAAATAATGATGTCTTGATGTCATCCTGTTCAGTCTTATATACTCTTTTCTTGTGTCCCTTGTGTTGTTAGGACCTCTGGTGTATTTTTAAACTGCAAGCACTAATACATACGGGCCCTGTAGGCTCCCCCCCCCATTTGGAAAGGAATGCTTTTAACATGTCACCATTTATTATGATAATTATTATAGGTTTTTTGTAGATTACCATTATCAAATGAATGAAGTGACTTTTTAATCCTAGTTTGCTAAGAATTTTATCATGAATAGCTGATGAATTTAAAGGACTATATGACATACTTCATTTGATGATTTATGATGATGAATTACACAAGTTGGTTTTCTAATATTAAAGTTCTTTATTTCTGGTAGAAACTTTGTCATTATTTAATCTTGCTGATTTCTATTAATGTTGTGTATCCTTTTTTTCATTTAGGCTTTGCATTTATGAACATGGATTTTCTTTTCTGTCTACTTTTCATTTCTTTTGTGGTTCTGGGGACTTTGGGTGTAAAATACTTGCTCCTTTTATTTCTTCTCTCTTTTAAATGCCAAGGGCGGTTGATTGGATTTTTAACAGTGACTTCAGGATCTGGTTTCTTTCCAACTGATCTTTGTGTTGATGCAAGAGCCTGTATACCATCATGCAGAACCCCCAGTGGATAAAAATGTGCAAGTGCTGAAGTCCCTTATTTAAAATGGATATAATATGCACATCCTCCTATATATTATAAATCATTTCTAGACTATTTACAATACCTAATACAGTATAAATGTTATATAAAGAGTTGTTATACTGTATTGTTTAGGGAGTAATTATAAGAAAAAAAAAGCCTACACATTTCAAACACAATTAAATATACTTTTAATCTGATGTTTGTTAAATCCTTGGGTATGGAACCCATGGATATAGGGGGCTGACTATTATATAAAAAGTGAAATATCTATATTTTTGGTTTTCTTTGTCTATCAGTTACTGAGGGCAGTACCATAAAAATATTCTATTATGTGCTATCTCCCCCAGTTTTACCTTATGAGTTTGAAATATTTTTCTATATATATTTTTGAATTTTTTATTGTTAGTACATATCAAATTTGAGGTTTGAGATGATCCTGGTGGATTGAAATCATGCCATGACTCTGTCTCCCTAACAACGAATATTTACTTAATATCTATCTGCTGTTAATGCTGATTTGTTACTTAGCATGCTTTTTATATGTGTGATCCCCTTTTACTTCCAGTGCTTTTTCAAACCTAAGTTTTGGATATAGCACCTATAAAATCTTTTATCTGAATTTAGTTATTTAAATGTAATCTGATTATCTTTGTTTTAAAAGTATTTAAACCATGTGATAATTGACATGGCTTTCCCTCTTAGGTTTTGTGCTTTCCATTTGGTCTTTTTTTTTAATGTCCTACTTCCTGCCCTGGAGTCTTCAAAAGCATGTGTTTTCTTTCCTTATTGTCTGCCCCCATCCTCATTTCCTCCATAGTACTGTATTGGTAGTTACACATCCTAGATTGTTTTGGCAGTACTTATTAAATTTTAATTCTCATACCCAACTAAAGGGGCATTTTATATCTTGAGTCTAATTTGCATTCATATTATTCATGTCATCATTCTCACAGCTTCCCTCTAAAACCATTTTCCTAGGTTTTACAAGTCATATGGATATTGCTGTGCTTCTCCTGCTTCCCCTAATTGCTGTGTTTGAGGGCAGGAGCTGGTGTTTTTGAGTTGGCCAAGAGAGGCTGTTTACTCTCCTTGCTGCTTTGACCACTTTGCTCTTTGCCCTTTTCAGTTCAATGAAAAAGTATTAAGCTCTGGGGAGTGTGCAAAAAGCCATTCTACTTAACACTACTCTCAGTGTCCTTCTCTTTTTCTGTATAATGACTTTGCATCTAAGTGAGCTTTGAAAGGAAGGAACAAAATCTAGTTCATAGTGAAAACTCATCTTACAGCAAGATAAGTCACAGACAAACATCATTTTTTGACCCTTAATACAAATTGAACATCCCTAATGCAGAAATCTAAAAACCCAAAATGCTCCAAAATCAATTTTTTTTGAGCTCCAACATGATACCACAAGTGAAAAATTCTACATTATGGAACCTTGTTTCCTGCCCCCATCCTAAAAACAAAATTATTTTCAAAAATGTATAAAACTATCTTCAGGCTATGTATATTGTAAGATATACATAAAAAAATGAATGAATTTTGTGTTTAGACTTTGATTCCATCCTGAATATATGTCATTATGTGTATGCAAATATTCCAAAATTTGAAAATCTGAAATTCAAACCATTTCTGGTCCCAAGCATTTCAGATAAGGGATACACAACCTGAAATTGCTATTAATGTAAAAGTTAGTGTTTGATTAAACATAATTTCTCATATAGCTCAACATAACTGTTTTTTTTCCTTATCATTTTTAAAACATTGCTGTATCCTCCTAAAGGTGTGTGTAGTGGTATTCAACCCAGAATTCAGAAAGTAAAAGGAAAAGGACAGGGAGAAATTTAGTTTTGGTTTTGTCTTCTCAATGGCCAAGTACCTTCTGGTAGGTTATTTCATATCTGTGAAACTTTACCCTCTGGGCCTTGGGATCTTGATCTGTAAATGATGTGGTAGGATGTATGAGTTAGCTACTATTGTGTAATAAATTATACCCAAACTTAATGACTTAACATAATAAGCCTGATTTTCTTGTAGTTTCTGTAATTGAAAATCTAGGTTTGGTTTAGCCAGGTACCTCTGTCTCTGAGACTCTTAGAAGACTGCAATCAAGGACTCTTCTGGAATTATGATGATCTTTGACAAGGTTGCTCATGTGATTATTGTCAAGAGCTAGCTTCTTGGGGGTTGTTGAACTGAGAACCTCAGTTCTTTGCCATGTGGGCCTTTTTTATTATATGATGACTCCTTCCAGAGTTGAGTATTCCAACAAAGAAAGTGAAAGGGAGAAAACAAGACTGAAGTCATAATCTTTCTGTGATCTCTTCTATGAAGTGAATCCCATTATTTTCTATTAGCTCCAAGTCCCTAGATCATCCCACATAGAAGACTAGAGATTTCTATAATGTGCTTTTTTCCTTGTAGTTACATTTGTTTCTTTCCCAAAATTAGTTGGTGTGAGAAAGAGATTATATTCATTTTATTCTCCACTTGACTTAGTCATTAATTGTGGCATAAGGCAGGCACTTTTTTAAAGGAAGAATTAGGATCTATTTGAGTGTTAGGAAAGATTACTTTCTGCCTTGGTAGGAGTCAAGAGACCATAGATATGTCACCTGTGTGGAATGCACACAAATATGCAACATATATATTTAGAAGTCAATGCAAAGTTTGTTTGATTGAAGTTTTCTGAGTAAAATTCATTGCAGAGTATTTTTGATTTTAAAAGTCAAAGCTAATATCAATGAAGTGTTGTTTGTAATTTTAGATTACTGGTGATAAAACAATATTATACTTTAGAATTTTAAAAATATTTATCAATTTTATTGTGATGAAAGACATGGAATGCATTGTATTCCTATACTCTTTCACAAGGAAAAATTCCTTGTGAAAAGAAGCCACTGGGGATATAACATACATAATTTCTCTAATGATTAGTTTCCTTATTTGTAAAATGAATTTATTGATGTCCTAACCCCAAATTAGGTGTTTTATAGTTTCTGAAATATAGTGTTCTACAACTAAATGGAGTTTTTTTGACTCATCTCTTGTTTCAGGATACATGTGACCTGCGTGGCTGCTGTTGGGAAGCTCAGGAAACCATAGGTATTCCTTGGTGCTACTATTCTAAGAATCATGGCTACCAAGTGCAGGGGGATCCTGTAAACACAAATGCAGGTAAGAGGCAGCAGCTCCAGACCTTCTGAAGGCTGGCTTTGTATTTCCCAGAGAAGCCCTGTGGCAGCACACAGGGGACTGCTGTGCTGCCACACCATCACATGTGACAGAAGGTGGCACTGCTCTTTTCAAGAATTAGAACTTATTTTGACACCAAACAGCAATCAACCTCTGTCTTGTGAGTCAAGAAACCATGTTCTATTCTAGCTTCACCTTTATGTACCTGTATGAACTTGTGTAATTGTCATAATCTTTTTGGTTCTCAAGTTTATCACTTTTAAAGTGGGCAATTTTAACTCAGCTTTGAGATTAATTTCAACTCTAGTCTTATTTTTTACAAAATGAAATGATTTACAATTTTATAAATGTTAGAAAAGTTACCTAGTCAATGTCAGTGCTCATGGGCTGATCATGCCCTCTTATTCCTCCAAACCCTAAAATGAAGGGCATCACCATGATGAACATTGTGGGGGTAACAGTGGTGACTATTCTGGGCATGCTCCTAGCATGAAGGATAAGGCCTATTTCTCTTCTAGATGCTCTTGGTCTGATGGGCTTTTCTATAAGGCCTCAGCTCTCACCTGATTTTCTGTTCAATCAGGGAGATGACTTTAATGTACATGATCACCCATAATGGAATATGAAAATAACTGAGAAGGAATAATGAATATATACTGAAAAGTAAAGAGTATCTGATCAACACAGAATGAGTCTGTCAGAATAAGAATTAAACCTTTGGGGGGGTTTCAATCATAGTTTGTAGAAGAAAGGCATAGGTTTTGGTACAAGTTAATAATACTTCTTAACTTTGGGATCTGACCTAAGATAGTACGTATGTATGAATACCTTTGCCTTTTTTCTTCTTTGGCAAATAAAACATTTTAATCAGTCCCTTACCTTAAGCTTAATTTTTATTTGGCTGTTATTTGCAAATGTATAATGTCAGCTATGAAAACCTTTTCTCTCCTACATGTTAGGATTCACAGCGCAGTTGAAAACTCTGCCTTCTTCATCCCCATTTGGAAATGATGTTGACAACGTTCTTCTCACAGCCGAATACCAGACATCCAACCGTTTCCACTTTAAGGTTATAGTTTGTTTACTTTAATAAAATCTTTAAGAGGCTTTTTTCCCCCACCTTATGACTATAGTTTTGACTAGGTAGAAAATTTTGCTAATGTAGGTACTTTTCTCTGTTGTCATTATTATTTAGTACTTGTATATTGAAGTCATCTATAGTCTTCCTTCTATGTGATAATTTCCTAAATAAATATTACAGAGTTCATTGGTGCACTTTTGACTTTCATTTATTTGCCCTAGATACCATGTGAAATGTAGTAGCCAAAATCAAACCAAAACAAAATAAGAAAAAAGAATCAGAATTATCAGAGCTTTGAATTTTCTAGGGATGAGTCATCTCTGCAGACTTGCAGTATACAAGCCTAACTCATGCTCAATAGTTAATCATTTGAAGTTGGTAATGTAATGAATACATTCTTAAGCAAAATGCCAGTTCCTGGGAAGCATTGGTGTTGGTAGGGATAATTGTATTTTGGAAAATCAGAAAGGTTTTGATTTTGGCTTTATTTCTATTCATCTCTCTGTATAGTTGACTGACCAAACCAAGGACAGGTATGAAGTGCCTCATGAACATGTACAACCCTTTAATGGAAATGCTGCTGCTTCCTTGAACTATGAAGTTGAGGTCTCTAAACAGCCATTTAGCATCAAAGTGACCAGAAGAAGCAACAATCGTGTTCTGTAAGTTTTGAACACCTATCTAGGGAAGATGATGAAGGGAGGTGTGTGGGCTGGGGGAAGGTGCATTTCAATAATATTCTTGAAGGTTGTGAGCCCACAATTGTGAATGGACTCTGCCTCCAAATGTATATATATTTTCTCCCTTCTGTTTGCACCAGCACTTTTCTCCCCTCTGCATTTTTCCCTTTCTTTCCTGATCTATCTAACCATCTGCCCACCGGTAAATATTTACTAGTCTGTGATCATAAAATATAGTGTTCTGGTCATGAGATTGGGTATCTGGGGGGCAAATATGAGAAGTGTGCCACATTGAAACTGCCCTAAAGGAGTCTAGATGTCTTAGCGTCCATGGTAAAACATCACACGGGGCAAATGGGACTGATTAAATAGATATAAAAACCACTTTTTTTAGCAGTTATGTTCTCTCCACTGCACTTGCCCAGCCCATTCCCATGTTTTCCACCTGTGCCTAGGTTTGACTCAAGCATCGGGCCCCTCCTGTTTGCGGATCAGTTCCTGCAGCTCTCCATCCGCCTGCCTAGTGCTAATGTGTATGGTCTGGGAGAACATGTGCACCAACAATACCGGCATGACATGAATTGGAAGACCTGGCCCATATTTACCAGGGACACAACCCCCAATAAGGTAAGCTTTCAGGATGGGCTCTTTTCACTGAGTATTGTAGCCTCATACTTGAAGGTCACTTCTAGAAGTACAGTATAGTAGTGAGGTGTAAGATTCTGGGCTTGAATTCTGGCTCTGGTACTATTATATGGTTCTGGGCAAGTTATTTATTTCTCTGTGTCTTCAGTTCCTCATCTATAAAATGAAGGTAATGTATTTATCTCATAGGGTTGTCATGAGGATTAAATGAATCAAAACATATAAAGTATCTAGAAGAATGTCTGTCCCAGAGGAAGGGCTCAGTAACTGCCAACTACTTTACATTATATTTTCCCCTTTGAATTAACCAGTTGGGGACAAAATGTCCTTAAAAGCTGTAGTCTGAATAATAGTTGATTATGATGTGCCAAATTTTAGGCTGACTTTTAAAAAATCACTGACTTACCACCCTTGTCAGAAAAATGGGATAAAGTCCGAGCCAAAGCAATGTATCAATTATTTTTTTGTGAAAAGAATAATTGGCATAGGGGTCAAATCATTAATTGTTGCTACTATTTTTAAATTTTATTTTCATTTGTTTGGTTTTTTTTTTGATTGTTAAAACTTGAGGCAGCATTGTTTTCTCAACTTAGAAATACTCTATGGTTCAGGACTTGGCTGAGTAAACAGAACTTTGTTAGGGTATGAACTAAGAAGCCTGGATGAAAGGAGATCCCAGCAATAATTTATTAAGCAGTTATTTTATATATTATTTATATATATATATATATCAAAATAATTCAGAAAAATAACAATAATTTACTTATTTAACAGACAAAAATGAGATTCAGAGAAGCCAGTTCAATAGCCAAAGTAAAACAATTTGCACTTAATAAAGAATCTAGTCTGTACTATGTTTCACCTAAAATCCATGCTCATGGCTACCAAATGCCCATCAGAAAAGCAGAAAAGAGTGGCGTCAGGACAGCTGGTGATGATCACTTATTATGGAGCCTTAGATCTTTGCCACTTAAAGAGTGAAGCACAGGCAGCACCACGTGAGAGATGTGGGCTCTCAGTCCCTCCCGCCATCTAGTGAATTAGAATCCCTTCGTAACTAAGGTGCCTGTGTAAGTCATATGTCCACCAAACTTTAAGAAACACTGTTCTAGAGCAATGATTCTTATAACTGACTACACATGGCAACCATCTGGGGAAATTAAAGAGTATAGAAATGTCTACTTCCATCCTAGGGTTTCCCTAGGGAGTCTGGCTTGATACCTCCTCTTCTGGAATCTAGAAAACTAGTCTAGATTAGAGCTCCATCTAGTTGCTGATTCTTATGCAGATGAGGTTAAGTCAGGTCAAGGTACGCTTCTTTGAAAGGAGAGTTGTTTGGAATGATGGCTTCAGAATCCTTTCACCTAACAGGTAATCACAACCAGCACATACATATTAAATGAGTGCTCATAGCTGGCTCATTGCATAAGAAAACTAGTTCACCTGATAAACATCAACCAAATAGAGATCCTATATTTTAGAATTTATTTGCATCTTCATTAGCCATGAGTGTCCTCACATGATTACAACTGATTTTTCTAAGCTAATCCAGCAATGTGATGTTTAGACTACTTGGTAGTAAATTTTGGATTTTAATTCTCTTTCTGCAGGATGGAAATAACTTGTATGGTGCTCAGACATTTTTCCTGTGCCTTGAAGATGCTAGTGGATTATCCTTTGGGGTGTTTCTGATGAACAGCAATGCCATGGGTAAAGGACTAAAGGGATAGTCATGAAAAAGCAAACATACAGAAGAACAGTTTTTAAGTCCTTTTCTTACAGCACTATGATAAAAGGAATGGGTCCCTTTAAGAGTGATTGAGCTATTGCTTAGGGCCTTATGTTCTCTAGTTGTTCTGTCTTATCTCATTGACCTATTGACCACATAGTAGCCATGTATAAGGGATTATTCTCCTAGCTTCTCACTTCCCTGAATCTGGTTGCCTCCAGTGGATTATTTTCTGTTATAGAGTTGAGATAGCTAAGGGTTCTGTTATAGAGTTGAGATAGCTAACCATTCCTTATAATTTTACTTTGAGACAATTTCTAAAAATTGATTCTTCTCCCTCTTTAAATTTACATTCAGTAGACTCCAGTGGCAGCTCTAGTAGAATCACCGAAGGGTAAGAGGAGAGGTATCAGTATCTCCCAGGGTTGAAGATGGACATAGGATATTGACCTCTACCCTCTTCTTAATTAAGGACCATTGGATATATTAATGCTACTCAAAGTGTGGTCTGTGGATTGCTCACAAGCTGTTTCAGATCATACAGTAAGATCAGTAAAGAAAATAATAGGAATACTGCTGTAGCATCCAATGCATGAATGAGCTTTTTTCATAAAAAATCATTTTCATATTCTTTTACAGAAGTATCAGTTTGCAGTGAAGTGAAAATTAAATTTTCAAAAAATATCTGATCCTTCACCACAGTTTATTTGAGAAGCACTCTAAGTGATGTAAAATGATTCTAGAAAACCTGATAGCCTAAGAATAGATTGAAAGAACACAAGGACTCTGCAGTTTTAGGTAGTTGAAGGAATCAGAAAACAAACCAAGGTCAGACTTAGTGAAGCCATAAGATCCTAGGTATTCTGCCTTTGTTGTTCCTGCAACCAGAGTATGTCAGTAGAGCTTGAGGTCTTTTGTCCCTACATAGAAACCAAGGCAAAAAGGCAGATTTCTAAGAATGGTGATAGGTGCTTAAAAGGATTTTGAATTTATGATGTAATCTGACTTTTTTCAGCTTGAATCTTGTTTGATATGAGATTCACTGAAGTTAGTACCTCATTATGTCTAGCTGGGTTATATTCTTACCATAAAGATGGAATATGGGTTAGTATAACATGTGGTTGTGAAATTCAGAAAGGGGAAATTTTCCTTCTACCCTCTTAGATTTAATTCTTAGATTTTAATTCCCAGATTTAATTCTGCTGAGACAGATCAGCAAAGAAGAGGCAGTTTATTTACACGTGCTTGCATGCAGGAGTGCTTAGTGATGAGTAACTGAAAAGGATGTTTAGATCTTGGGGCTTATCTACCAACTTGTAAGGGAAGGGAAAAAAGATATTTATTCAGAAGTGAGTGACTGTTTGAAAGACAAATCTTGGGGGAAATCAATGGGAGATGTAATTGTTTTATGACAATGTCTATTGGTGCTTATTGTTTCAAAGAAAATTAGAGCTGCTCCTAGGAAGGGAATTTATGACAATTAAGTTCTTTTGAGGTGATGCTTTTAGGCAGATCAGGAATCTCAGTAGCAAATATCTTCAGTCTCAAATAATTTTTATGCTCCAATGGCTTATTCTCTATGGTCAGGTAATGAATGATGCAGATTCATCATCCCCCATGCCTTGCTGATTAATATGCTTTACATATATATTTTAAGGAAAAATTGAAGAAGGGTAGTCATTTCAGACCCCAAAGATTTAGACAAAAGGGAAGATATCCTGGATGCAGCTCTGAGTTATCTAGATTAGCATCTTTTTTTCATAGATAAGAAACTGAGGCTAACCTGGGGGAATAGCTTAACTGAGACCTGGTTACTTTTTCATGAGAGCCTGGGTCTTAGCACAAGGAGGTAAGACACTAAGTCACCTCTTATTAAAGTCTATCAGGGAACAAAAGTTTTGACTCCCATGCCATGTGGAGGTGGACTTTCAGAAAAAGAGTATAGCCCTTTGTATGCAAAATGTGAGGCATTAGATCACTATAGTAATATTGAGATCCTTAGTGATCCTCATGTCTAAATTTTGAACAAATTCTAATTTTTTTTTCTAATCATTTTAGAGGTCACCCTCCAGCCTGCCCCAGCAATCACTTACCGTACCATTGGGGGCATTCTTGACTTCTATGTGTTCCTGGGAAACACACCAGAGCAAGTTGTTCAAGAATATCTAGAGGTAAACTTATGATGCTGTGACTGTGACAGGAAGCCTACATTGCAAGTATTCAAGAAAAGTAAATTTAATATGCAAGCGTGACCATAGAAATATACTATTATGAATTTGTAATAACAAAAAGCAGATTTCACTAAAGAACAAATTTGAGACTTTAAAGTTTATATGCAATGGAAACTTGGATTGTAGAATTTTTTAGGTTATAAAAAGGAGAAAATATAAAGATGTCCAAAACATGGCCTGTCCCTTAATGAATTTTAAAGGAGGTAGAAAAATAGACTAATATGCTGACAGAAATTAAATTAGTGCATTGGAAAATGGGGTATGTTTTGTGCCTCAGAACTAATGCCTAGAGTCAAGTGGTCACTCACCTATAGTCCTAGATACTCAGGAGGCTGAAGCAGGAGGATTGCTTGAGATCAGGAGTTCAGGGCTAACCCAAGCAATGTAGTGTGACTCTGTATCAGGAAACAAAAGAACAAACCAATGCTCTGACAAAATTTTATTACATAAGAATATTGTTAACCTACATCTTTCATATTTCATTCAGCTTATTGGACGGCCAGCTCTACCTTCATACTGGGCACTTGGATTCCACCTCAGCAGGTATGAGTATGGAACCCTAGAAAACATGAAAGAAGTCTGGAAGAGAAACCAGGCAGCACAACTCCCTTATGTAAGTGAGGTTTTAAGTGATTCTCCCCAAATCAAGAAATTCCCTGGAGGAATGAATAAGGACAGCTCTTCATACTTTCTCTCCCTGAAGTTTTAGGGCTTTTTTTTTTGGTAATAAAAAGATTATTATGCATCAAAATACAAGGCTAAACAGGACAAGATCAAGACTAATAGAACTTTCTAGGGACTGAATGCTCTGATCCTCTCTGTTCTTGCTTGGACTGTTTTGATTCAAAAGTGTCATGGCAGGGACTGACCATAAGAATGATATTGTGTCTTCAGAAGTTTCTCTAAGATTCTGGTATAAGCTTAATTCTCATCTCTATGGTCAGGTAATGAATGATGCAGATTCATCATCTTCCATGCCTTGCTGATTAATATGCTTTACATATATATTTTAAGGAAAAATTGAAGAAGGGTAGTAATTTCAGACCCTAATGATTTAGACAAAAGGGAAGATATCCTGGATGCAGCCCTGAGTTATCTAGATTAGCATCTTTTTTCATAGATAAGAAACTGAGGCTAAGCTGGGGGTGGGAATAGCTTAAAGGAGACCACATAGCCAGATCAAGACACAACTGATACTACGTAATTAAATATAATGGGTTTCTGTTTCATCTGTTTCTGCATTGGTATTCTGATTAATATTGAGTTGGCAGTAAGCAGAATTTGCCCTTCCATGTAATGTGGTCATTTTGTATTTGAAGCAGAGCTTCAAGAAACAGTTTTAAATTGAGTCTAAAAAAGTCCATAAATATGAAATGTAAAAGAAAATGCTTGAAAGAGTTGAGATTCAAAAAGCCTATGACTGGGCCAAGTTGTGGCTCAGTGGTAGAGTGCTTGCCTGGCATGCGTGAGGCACTGGGTTTGGTCCCTGATACCACATAAAAATAAAAATAAAATAAAGGTATATATATATATATATATATATATATATATATATATATATATATATATATATAAAGGCCTATGACAAATAGGGGAAAACATAAGATGAGAGTGATTCCAGACTTTGGCCACAGTCCCCACTACTCCTTATTCTTCATCCCTTAGCAACTTTCTGCATGAGGGGATGCAGGGAGGAATAACAGAGAAGTGTATAGGCAGAACTGAAGCAAAGGATCATAAGAACAATTGCTGAAATAATGAGAGCTACCATGTATTAAATTCTTTTGGCAATACAATTCTAATTGCCATCTTTATTGTCTCAAAAATCTCATTTTATTGTTAGAATGGTATTTAAGTTCTTTATATACCCTGGAGATTAGTGCTCTATCTCATGTGTGACTGGTAAAGATTTGCTCCCAAGATATAGGTTCTCTATTCACCTCAGATACTGTTTCTTTTGCTGAGAAGAAACTTTTACCGCTCACGCATCAGATACAGCAATAATATCTAGGATATATGAAGAACTCAAATGCAAATTAAAACCACTCTAAGATTTCATTTCACTCCAGTCAGAATGGCAGCTATTTTGAAGAAAAACAAAAATAAGTGTTGGCGAGGATGTGTGAAAAAAGATACACTCATACACTGCTGGTGGGACTACAAATTGGTGCAGCCAATATGGAAAGCAGTATGGAGATTTTTTGGAAATCTTTTAACCAAGCTATCCCTCTCCTTGGCCTATACCCAAAGGACGTAAAAACAGCATATTATAGGGACACAGCCACATCAATGTTTATAGCAGCATGATTCACAATAGCTAATAGTGGAACCAAACTAGATGCTCTTCAATACATGAATGGATAAAAAAATGTAGCATATATACATAATGGAATATTACTCATCAATAAATGAGAATAAAATCATGGAATTTGCAGGAAAATGGATGGAATTAGAGAAGATAATGCTAAGTGAAATTAGCTAATCCCAAAAAACCAACTGCCAAATGTTTTCTCTGATATAAAGAGGCTGATTCATAGTGAGGTAGGAAGAAGGAGCATGGGATGAATAGACAAACTCTAGATAGGGAAGAGGGGTTGGAATGGAAGGGCAGGGGCATGGGATTAGAAATGATGGTGGAATGTGATGGACATTATTATCCAAAGTACATGTGTATGAAGACATGAATTGGTGTGAATATACTTTGTATACAACCAGAGATATGAAAAATTGTGCTCTATATGTGTAATAAGAATTGTAATACATTCCACTGTCATATATAAATAAAAGAATTTAATTATAAAAAGAGAATTCTATTTAAGATTATAAGCCCCATTTTATACCAGACAACCAGAGAAACTGACTTTCAAGCTCAAGTCTTTACCCTTATAATGGCTCTCTACTTTTGATGTCCTTCTTCTTATGTATATATAGTCATTTCCTTCTTAAGGATGCTAGGGAACGGCAATATTGGACTCTTAGTAGTGCATAGTGAAGTGAGATGTCAAAGGGAGCAAATATGTTTCAAGTTCTGCCCATTTTAAATGGGCAAAAGGAAGTAGTATATATATGTAATAAAATATTTGTATGCTTTGAATGGGGAAAGAGGTTTCAGAAGAGATGCAAAGGGAAAAGCCCAAGAAGTTTCTGGAAAAATTTTCTTCTCCCCCATACTACTCCCTTGGAGAAAACAACTGTGTCTTAGAGCAAGAGTAAATGTCATTCTGGATCCACTGTTTTCACACAGGTGAATTAGAAAAGTATGACACCAAAGACTTAAAGTAGAAGAGAAGTAATACATAAATGGTAGTGTGATAAAATGAGAGAGAAGTGAAAGAAGAGACAGTCCTTCCTTTTTTTTATTTTGAGGTCAGGGTAAAATTTACCTTGATAGCCTCAGTATGTGTCATAAATGATGCCTTTAAGTTGATTGTAGAAGTGGGGTCAAGCCTTAGGGAAATAATGGGTCATTCATTTTTGAAATTACTCTGGGAAAAAAAGCACTTAGATGCCAGGGACTAATTAAGACTATTTAGAGCCCAGCACAGAGTTGGCATTTATCTTAAATAACACATTTATTTAATTTGAATTAAACTTGAACAGGGAAATGCCCAGGTACTGAATTGTGTACTTTGTATTCTTTCAGGATGTTCAACATGGCGATATTGATTATATGGATGAGAGGAGGGACTTCACGTATGACCCAGTGGATTTTAACGGCTTTCCTGAGTTTATTAAGGAGTTACACAATAACGGACAGAAATTTGTTATCATTGTGGTATATACAGTCTTTTTATTCCCTCTGAAATCAGGGATTTACTCATTCTGATCATTACACTCACTCTCCTGTTGGTCTCTAACTCCAAGTCTCCTTTCAGTGCCTTCAGTTTAAAGTTAGTTTCTCCGTTTTGTTTTCCCTTTAGGATCCAGCCATCTCCAACAACTCTTCCCAGAGTCATCCCTATGGCCCATATGACAGGGGCTCTGCTATGAAGATATGGGTGAATAGTTCAGATGGAGTGAATCCACTCATTGGGGAGGTAACTTCATGGTGAAGCTGGGGCTGGAAGAGGGCTATGGCAGTGTATGTGTGTTGGGGCAGGGGTTGTTTTGTATATTTGAAGATAACTTGTAGATTCTGAGGAAAAACTTTCCTTTGCCCTTTCTTTCCCCAATATCTCCCAGCCAACCTAGTTCTTACATGCCTTCCCTAGCCTGACTCCATTAAACAGTAGCTCACACACCGAGTGTCCACTTCCACACCTCAGCTCTTCTCAATGCTGACCACAGTCTCTTTCTTCCTCTATCATGTCACTGGAAAATGACACTAGTTACCTTCTACATGGTAAATCCAATGGAAATGTTTCATGCTTTCTTACTCAATTTCTTTGTAGTATTTGATAAGTTTGACTGATTTTTTCTCAAATCTTTATTTGCACTTGTTTCCCACAAAGGCTGATTTACCAGTTCACTTCTCATACCTCTGAGGACCCTTTCAGAGTATAGTGTCTGAGAAAAACGGGACAGGGAAGGAATAGAGAAAAGTAAATGATATTAGAGTACATAAAATGAAATAGGTCAGTTGAAATTTATAGAGAACACTTCCCAATTTACTCTTCTTAGAATTGAGAGCAGAGAAAGTTATAGGGAAGGCTGAACCATAGTTGAAGATCAACAAGTTAAACAATACCCTTTTCCAATGGATTCACTCATTAAGGACTTAACCATTTTTAAAAAACAAAATTTTCCTCAAGTGGCAATTCAAGGGGCCCCTTGCCTTTATTCTCAATATTCTGAGTGGTACATCTTCCTAACTGAAATAGACTGTGTCTGGGCACCTCCATCTCAATGATCATATTAGGAATTTCTAAGTAAAGCTCTTTATTTTATTCTATACTCATTTGTTTGTTGTTATCAGTGTTTCCCTTTTTTCTCTTGCAGGTATGGCCTGGTAAAACTATGTTTCCTGATTACACCAATCCCAACTGTGCTGTTTGGTGGACAAAGGAATTTGAGCTTTTCCACAGTGAAGTGGAGTTTGATGGAATCTGGATTGTGAGTTTTTATCACTTTAATTCTTAGGTGATGAATACTCAGGTAGTTGAATCTGTGTCTACATCTTTTAGTCATGGGGCATAGGGAGAAGAGGAGTAAAAGAAAACAAGTATGACAATAATTCCTAGTATCCCTTATTTTATGGTTAAAATAATATTACCAAAACATGTTGCTTAGAATCAAAATTCTAAGCAGGAATTGTTTTGAATCTAGCTCTCCTTTTACAAATAAATAGGCTGATATTAAAATAAGCCTATTGGTCACATACCACTAAAATTATCATAAAATTCATGAATTTGTTCAATTGTCTGCTTTAGGCTCTTGCATTTGGACATGTTGGGCAAAGCAATCATAGCCAAAGTGTCTTGAGGCCTTGGTAAGGAGAAATGTGTAGAATAATGTCAAATGACAACAATACAACCCAGCCATTGTTCAGCAAAATTTGAAGGGTTCTTCCTAGAGCAACTTAGCAAGACCATGTCTCTAAATAAAATATTTTAAAAAGTGCTGGGGATGTGGCACAGTGGTCAAGCACCCCTGGGTTCAATCCCTGGTTATTGGCCCCCCCAAAAAATTAAAGAGCTCTAGAATTGAAAATTTTTCTATTTATTAAAGAACTGTAGGAAATTTAAATAGTACAGGCTACTAAAAAGATGAAAGAAAAAAATCCTATACAGTGATAGCCACCAAAGACAGCTACCATAAAAAAATTAGTATAATCTTTCCAGATCTTTCATTTTTACAGCTTTGGCACATGCACACAATGTACCTCTCTCTATATATGTATCTGTTATATATGTGTATGTATTTACATTTTTGTTTATTCATAGTTATATTGGGAGGGACCTCAGGAATTTTTTTGAATCTAGCTTTCCTTTACAAACAAATAAGCTGATGTTAAAATAGGTCATATACCCCTAACATTGTCATAAAGTACATGGTTATATTTGGATATATAGTGGGTATAAGTTGATATACATATGACATAATGTAATTTAAAAATTTGTGCCTAGTATATTTGAGAAATGTTCACTTTGAGTAAATATAACATATATAATTTAAAAGGGATACTAAGAAACTTCTCTATGAAGTCTGTAGTGGCTAGAGAATATAGAAACAGCTGTTTAATTCCATGTACATAAATACCCCCTTTAAAAAGGAAATATCTGGAATAAGTTCTTTGATTCTTTAAAAAAGTCACCATCAATATACTGTTATGGAAAATATTGCTTCTCTTAATAGTTTTTGTTCTTTGTCTTGAAGGATATGAATGAAGTCTCCAACTTTGTTGATGGTTCAGTTTCAGGATGTTCCACAAACAACCTCAATTCTCCCCCCTTCACTCCAAGTGAGTCTTTGTGGTCAGCATGATTAAAATGGAAATGCTTATTTAATAATTTAAATTCATAAGGAAGGGTCTGAACAACCTGGCAAGGGAGTTTGTACACAGGGAAAGAAAATGTGGGATAAAATATCAAGAACACTGGGGAAGAAAATGAAAACACTCTGTGCTTTCCTAAAGAGGAATAGATTCAAAAAGGGCAACTAATCTGTCTAGCTATAGTCCAAACCATTTCCAGGGGAAGGGCCAGACAGAATACGGCATAGAAGCCAGAGATTGGTGGTTAGTATATGTCAATCTCAAGTGTGCAGCCCACAATCTAGGGCTTACCAGAGAGAGACAAGTAGACTTGGCCAAGGCAGGTTTTATCAGTGAATGTGTTGCTTGCTCCTGAGCTTAAGTGAGCTTTGAGCAGCACTATCTCTCAGTGTACAGCATTGGCATCACTGCATTGGTTATGGTTTAAAGAAAGCATAGACTCAAGAACACATTGAATCTTTATTGAGAAAGGAATGACATTACCAGTATTGTACCACCTTTTGATGATTTCAGTGAGGTGCAAAATTAGAAAGTTAGGGTGAGTAGATCAGAATCAAATGTCTAGGGGTTTGGATGGGAGGCCAGAGTTCATATTTCATTCTTTTGGTGATAGAAGCTATTTATCTTTTAGTTAGAGGAAAGTATGATAGTCAAATGGTTTTAGAAGTATTATCTGGTACTAATATGCAGTATAAATTAGATGGTAGATAGACCAAAAATACATAAATCATTAGGAAAAGATTGCAATAGTCAAGATGCAAAGGTAATTGGATCTGAACTAAAATGATGCAGTGAGAGTAGAGAATAGATACATGTATATGCAGACAACCTAGAGGGACATGTCCAACTAAGCTTCTTGTGACTGGATGACTTTGTTCATTGCTTGTGTTTTTATTTTTCCTGTAATGTACAATTTACTTTTAAAAATAAAAATTATTTTAAAAAAGAGAATAGAAACATGAAAGCAAGATTGGAAATAATTTTTATAATATATGGTCAAGGTAAAGAAGAGTTAGAAACTAATCAGAAATTAATTGATTAGTTTGCTCCATTAGTTCTATTTTTTTTAACTTGGTTTAAAAATTTCCAATTAAACCTCCAGTCTGACAGATTTCTAGTTTCTTGTGCCTGCCTCTGATCAATTGAGAGCCTAGGTAAGTGGACGAATATGGATGGGTCTGCAAAATTTATTTATATATCAAAATAACTACCTCGGAGGGATAGCTTTCTGATAGTGAGAAAGCAGTATCATCGTTTACAGGGTTAGCACAATAAAATCCTGCCCTGGGGAGCTGCCTTTACAGGTTGTATGACAGTCAAGGAGTAGGAATGTGCATCTGTGGCTCTCACTGACTGATCACACTTTTGATTTAGGAGTCCTGGATGGGTATCTCTTCTCCAAGAGTCTCTGCATGGATGCAGTACAGCACTGGGGCAAGCAGTATGATGTCCACAACCTATATGGCTACTCCATGGCGATCGCCACAGCAGAGTGAGACCATTGTTGTGATGAAGTCACACATGATCAAATTATGAGTCTTCTACATGCTGGATGACTCATGTGTAGTATTTGTTAAAAGGCTACATGATAAATATATTATTATTATTGAATGAATGAAGAAAATGCCTAACATATGGGGAAGAAGGAATCAGACAAATAATTGTGGAATATATAAAATGAAAGAACAATTGAGTGAATGGAATATTGGAAGAAAAGAGAGAAAGCAAGAACTCAAGATCAAACAGCTGATACATTTCAAAAGCAAAACTTAGGCTCTTTTTTTTTTCTACAATTCCAAAGCCCTAGCTAACTTGTATATCAATGTGCTTTGGGATTTTAGATTTGGTTCAGCATCCTTCTGTGTTCTGTTTACTTTTATGTTGTATTAAGTTCTGTGATGAAGAAAAGTATTGAGAATTTATTTGACTTGCTATAACAGTAACAGAAGGAAACCAGACCCAAATCACATTCACTAGTCTCACAAAACTTTTAAATTATACGAATACACTTAGATTTCTAATTTAAAAATATGGAAAATTCATACTTGTATTTAGTTATAAAAGTACACACAGGCATATATAATTTAAATTTTTTTATTATTACAGAACTACTACTACAATCTTTCTTCTCGAAAGAAGTTTACCTTCCAAAAAGACTATTTCTAAGTCCATTTTTGTGTATGTCTGAAGTCTCAATGATATGAAATATTAGTATTATACATCTATGTAAAATTAAATTTACCATTTTTTTCTAGAAAAATTATATCCCTTTAGTTTCTAGGTTTTTCAAGCTTAGTTTTGAAATTCTTGTAAATTATGGGGTTAATGATGTCCATTAAATACCTCAAAATGAAATATAACAAAATATGAACACACTTGAATGGTGCAGACTGTTCCCCAAGGCCACTCTAGCCCTATTAGGTGAGAATGAGATGAGAATAATGGGGTATTTGCTTTAAATATCCTTGTTATATTGCTGTATCCCCTGGGCTGGGACAAACTAGGATCACAGTGATACCTTAAATCTCTCCCTCTTTCTAGAGCTGTCAAGACGGTGTTCCCTAATAAGAGAAGCCTCATCATAACTCGTTCTACCTTTGCGGGGTCTGGCAAGTTTGCAGCGCATTGGTTAGGAGACAATGCAGCCACCTGGAATGACCTTCAGTGGTCCATCCCTGGCATGCTTGAGTTCAACCTTTTTGGTATTCCAATGGTGAGTCCCTGTCTCAAGCTCTTTTATGAATCTCAATCTCTAGGAAACCCCATTCTGGAAAGTTTTGAAACCATAAACCTCCCTTCCCTGCCTGCTGTGGCCCAGGGATTTAATGTCTTGTGTGCATGTGATTCATCAACATGGCTCTAAAACCAGGACTTCCTTCCCTCTGCTGATTTATGAAGTTAGGGAGAGAAAGCTTGATATCTCCCGGGCCATTTTTTTTTCTATTAAAGTATAACATACACTCAGAAAAGTACACTGATCCTTCAGTCTTCAGGCTGATCAGTGTCACAAACTGAACATGTTGGAGTACTCAGGTGAAGCAACATATAACGTTGGCAGCACTTGAAAGGCTTTGGCATTTTTTATTTAAATTCAACATATTTATTGAGCTTCTGTTGTGTTTAAGGTGCTGGGCTAAGTATGCATGATGAGTGTGGAGAGAAGCATAAATACAGTAAAGAAAGAACCTTCTCAAAGAGTTTATAATTTTATAAAATGATACATGGAAGCAAATGGTTATGACCAACCAAATGGTTACATGTGATGAGGGATCCTGAGAAAGAGATTTATTAACACTGATAAGATTGTGATGGAGTCAGAGGAAAAAGTCAAAAGAAACTTCACAGAAAAGATGGTGCTTGAGTTTAACCTTGAAAACTGACTAATGATGGGAGAAGCTTCAGAGAGATTGAGAACTAAATCCTGGCAAAAACAGTATAAGGGGGAGTATTTGATGTGACTATAAGGATTGTTGCGTAGAATTGAAATGGGAGATTATGCTGGAAAGGGAGATTTGAATCAGGCTTTGACAAGCTAATAGGATGAGAAACAAGAAGCTCCTGAAGATTTTTGAATTTGTGATCATAACAATCATGATCATAGTAAGACTTTAGAAAAGTCTTAATAGTGTGGTAGAATAATAATTTTAGCAGTTTACTAGTTACAATTTATCAAAAAGCTGTTGTACCCACTTTAATAAAACAGGGAAACTGAGGCACAGAAAGCTTAGGTAACTGTGTCTATGTTAGCCAGTGTGAGTCAGTCTGACCACACTATAGCAGGCTGCTGAGTGAAAGTCTTAACCTAGTTCAGTTGGGAGGTCCTGGTAGCAGGGTCCCTGGAAGTGAGGTCTCCATGCTGACTGTGGCTTTACAGGTGGGTGCAGACATATGTGGCTTTGCATTGGATGCCCCTGAGGAGCTCTGCAGGCGGTGGATGCAGCTGGGAGCATTTTATCCATTTTCCAGAAATCACAATGACCGAGAATACAAGGTGAGGCTTGCAAGAAGTATGATTGAAATAAAATTGGCATATATTGAGTGAATCTGTCCATATCCTTGACAAGGAACCTGCTGAATTAACTTCTTACCTGATACTTAGGCTAATTTGTACCAGCATTTGCAATTAATCAGAACCTGTGCTGTACCTTATAATGCCCCTACTATCACAGCCTCTCTTATTTACTGATGCTCTTATTTTTTATTTTTTAATTTGTTCTTTCTAGATATACATGACAGTAGAGTGTATTTTGACATATTATATATACACAGAATAAGTATAACTTGTTCCAGTTAGGATCCCACTATTGTGGTTGTACATGATGCAGAGTTACACTGGTTGTGTATTCATATATAAAGACAGGAAAGTTACGTCCAATGCATTCTACTGTCTTTCCTGTTCCCATTTCCTCTCCCTTCCCTTCATTCCTTTTTGTCTAATCCAAAGTACTTCTATTCTTCCCAGACCCCATCCTTTATTCTGATTTAATATCTGCATATCAGAGAGAACATTCGGCCTTTGGTTTTCAGGGATTGACTTATTTTGCTTAGTATGATCTTCTCCAGTTTCACAATTTCATTTCTCTTTATAGCTGAGTAATATTCCTTTGTGTATATATACCACATTTTCTTTATCCATTCATTTGTTGAAGGGTGCCTAGGTTGGCTCCTTGGTTTAGGTGTTGTGAATTGAGATATTATAAATATTGATGTGGCTGCTTCACAATAACATGCTGAAATTAAGTCCTTTAATAACTGGGTCAAATGGTGATTCTATTCCAAGTTTTATGAGGAACCTCTGTTGTGTTAAAGGTGCTGTGCTAAGTATGCATGACGAGTGTGGAGAGAAGCATAAATACAGTAAAGAAAGAACCTTCTCAAAGAGTCTATAATTTTATAAAATGAGACATGTAAGCAAATGGATTCCATAGTGTTTGCACCAATTTGCAGTCCCACCCTTTTCTAAACATTTATTGTTACTTATAGTCTTGATAATTGCCATTCTGAATGGAGTGAGATAAAATATCAGTGTAGTTTTAATTTGCACTTCTCTAATTGTTAGTGATATTGAACATTTTTTCATTTATTTGTTGACCGGTTGTATTTCTTTTACTGTGAAGTGTCGGTTCAGTTCTTTTGCCCATTTATTTATTGGGTCCTTTGATTTTTTTGGTGTTAAGTTTGTTTGAATTCTTGTGTATCCTGGAGATTAATGCAGTCTTTGAGGTGGAGTTAGCAAAGATTTTTCTCCATTCTATAGGCTCTCTATTCATTTTCTTGATTGTTTCCATTGCTGTGAAGAATTTTTAGTTTGATACCATCCATTTATTGATTCTTGATTTTACTTCTTGTGCTTTAGGAATCTTGTTGGGGAATTCAGTTACTAAGCTGACATGATGGAGACCTGGGCCTACTTTTTCTTCTAGTAGGCTCAGGGCCTCTCATCTAATGCCTATGTCCTTGATCCACTTTGAGTTGAGTTTTGTACAGGGTGAGAGATAGGGTTCTAATTTCATTTTGTTACCTATGAATTCCCAGTTTTCCTAGCACTATTTGTTGAAGAAGCTATCCTTTTCCAGTGTATGTTTATGGCACCTCTGGCTAGTATGAGATAACTATATTTATGTGGGTTTGTCTCTGTGTCTTCTGTACCATTGGTCTTCATGTCTGTTTTGGTGCCAATACCATGCCGTTTTTGTTACTATAGCTCTGTAGTATAATTTAAGGTCTGGTATTGTGATACCTCCTGCTTTGCTTTTCTTGCTAAGGATTGTTTTGGCTATTCTGGGCCTCTTATTTTTCCAAATGAATTTCATGACTGCTTCTTCTATTTCTGTGAAGAATGTCATTGAAACCATAATAGGAATTGCATTAAATCCTTATAGGGCTTTTGGAAGTATGGCTATCTTGACAATATTAATTCTGCCTATCCAAGACCATGAGAGATCTTTCCATTTTCTAAGGTCTTCTTCAGTTTCCTTAGTGTCCTGTAGTTTTCGTTGTAAAGGTCTTTCACAGCTTTTATTAGATTGGTTCCCAAGTATTTAATTTTTTTGAGACTCCTGTGAATAGGATAGTTTTCCGAATTTCTCTTTCAGTTGATTCATCACTGATGTATAGAAATGGAATTAATTTATGGGCATTAATTTTATGTCCTGCTACTTTGCTGAATTCATTTATGAGTTCTAAAAGTTTTATGGTGGAGTGTTTTGAGCCTTCTAAATATAAAATTATGTTGTTGGTGAATAGGAATGGTTCAACCTCTTCTTTTCCTATTTGTATACCTTTAATTTCTTTCTTTTACCTAATTGCTCTGGCTAGAGTTTCAAGGACTATATTGGATAGAAATGGTGAAAGAGGACATTCTTGTCTTGTTCCAGTTTTTAGAAAGAATTCTTTCAATGTTTATCCTTATAGAATGATATTGGCCGTGGATTTTGCATATACAGCTTTTACAATGTTAAGGTATGTTCCTACTATCCCTAGTTTTTCTTGTGTTTTGAACTTGAGAGGATGCTGAATTTTGTCAAATTCCCTTTCTGCGTTTATTGAGATAATTGTATGATTCTTGTCTTTAAGTTTACTGATGTGATGAATTATGTTTATTGATTTCCGTATGTTGAACCAAATTTGCACCCCTGGAATGAACCCCATTTGATCATGGTGTGCTATCTTTTTAACATGTTTTTGTATGAAATTTGTCAGGATTTGATTAATAAATTTTACATCTATGTTTATGAGGGATATTGGTCTCAAGTTTTCTTTCCTTATCTGATTTTGGTATCGGGGTGACACTAGCTTCACAGAAAGAGTTTGGAAAGTTTCCGTCTTTTTCTATTTCATGGAAATATTTGAAGAGAATTGGTGTAAGTTCTTCTCTGAAGATCTGGTAGAACTTGGCTGAGAAGCCATCTGGTCATGGGCTTTTCTTTGTTGGTAAGCTTTTGATGGGGTCTTCAATTTCATTTCCTAAAATTGTTCTGTTTAAATTTTCTGTATCATGATTCAATTTGGGTAAGTCATATGTTTCTAGAAATTTGTTAATGTCTTCATATTTTTTTATTTATTGGAGTATAGATATTCAGATTAGTTTCTGATCATTATTTGTATTTCAGTGGTGTCTGTGATGTTTCCTTTTTCATCACAAATTTTAGTAATTTGAGATTTCTTTCTCTTTCTTTCTGTTAGCTTGGTTAAGGTTTTGTCAATTTGCTTTATTTTTTTAACAAAACAGCTTTTTGTTTTGTTGATTTTTACATTTTTTTGTTCCAATTTAATTAATTTCAGTTCCAATTTCCTGTCTTCTACTGCTTTTTGGTGTTGATTTGTTCTTATTTTTCCATATATAATAACCTAATTTTTGAGATGTAAAATTAGGTTATTATTTGGTGACTTTTTATTTTTAGTTCATACTTTCTTTATTTAGGTTTTCTTTGGAAGATCTGTTGAGTAGTGAGAGAGATGTGTTAAAGTCACCCAGTATTATTGTGTTGTGGTCCATTTGATTCTTGAACTTGTGAAGGTTTATTATTATTATTTTTTTTATTTGACAGTGGAACAGATGTTCCGCTGTTTGGTACATATATATTTAAGATTATTATATCTTGTTGAAGTATAGTTTCCTTGTACAGTATGAAATGGCCTTCTTGATCCCTTCTGATTAATTTTGACTTGAAATCTACTTTATCTGATGGATAGAAATCCCTATTTGTTTATGAGATCTATGTGATTGATAAATTTTTTTTCAATTCTTTTACTTCCAGTCTGTGGTTTCTTTTCCTATGAGGTGAGTCTGTTGGAGTCAGTATATTTTTGGGTCTTGTTTTTTAATCCAGTATGCCATTATATGTCTTTTGATTGATGAGTTTAGGCCATTTACATTCAGTAAACTGAGAAATGATTTTTATTCTCTGTCATTTTGGTTTATTTCTGGTTTTAAATTTGAATTAGTTTTTTCCTTTGTTTGACTATTCCTTTAGTGTAGATCCTCCCTTTGCTGTTTTTCACTCTTATTTTTCATTTCTTCTTCATGAAATATTTTGCTGAGAATGTTCTGTAGTGCAGGCTTTCTAGTTGTGAATTCTTTTATCTTTCATTTATCTTAGAAGGTTTCTATTTTATCATAAAATCTAAATCTTTATTTTTCAGGGTATAGGATTCTTGGTTGGCATCCATTTTCTTGCAGAGCTTGGTGTATGTTATTCCATGGCCTCCTAGCTTTAAGGTTTGGGTTGAGAAATAGCTGAGATCTGGATTGGTTTCCTTATAGAAGTAATCTGTCGTGACACCCTTTAAAATTCTGACCTTATTCTGTATGGTGGACATTTTCACAATAATGTGCCTTGGTATGGGTCTGTTGTAACTTTGATTATTTGGGGTCCTATATGCCTCCTGTGTTTGATTTTCCATTTTTTTCTTAAGGTTTGGGAAATTTTCATATATTATTTCACTGAAAAAATTATGCATTTCTTTGGATAGTATCTCTGAGTCTTCTTCTAGCCCAATAAATCTTAAGTTTGACCTTTTTATGTTATCCCATATTTCTTGGAAGTTTTGTTCATGGTTTCTTAACATCTTGTCTTCATGGTAAACTTTATGTTCTAGAATATATATTTTGTTTTCATTGCCTGAAACTCTGTCTTCCAATTGATCTATTGTTTTGGTGATGTCTTCCAACTTCCAATAAATTTTTAATTTGGTTTATTGATTCCTTCATGTTGAAGATGTGTGTTTTTTTAAAATCTCTATTTCTTTATTGAAGTGATCTTTTGCTTCCTGCATTTTCTACCTTACATAGTCTTTTACCTGGCCAATGAATGTTCTAAACTCTTTCTCTGTCATTTCTTCCACTGTGGTGCTGATGGATTCTGTTATTGAATTATATTGCTTTGTCTACATATTTGACAATATGGTTTGAGGCAGTAGAGATTCTACCCAGTGGACTTCTAGGGACTCTGAAGTTTTCCAGAACCTCATAGATTAGGGGGAGATGGATAATAAGAACAACCAATGGAAATAGTTTACAACATCAAACCAAATAGTTCCTGCTTTGTCATCTTCTATGTTAGTTATCACAATAAATAGAGATGATATGATCAGCTATTTTATCCACAGTAAAAATAGTAAGTTTATATATGGATTTATAATTTTAAGTTATGAACAGGAATAGAAAAGAAGTAATGTAGGATGTAATGTTTGTTTGGGAAGAAGAGAGAAAATAGAATTAGAAAACAGGATGAGTGATAGATCAAGAAATGTTGGCTGTTAGTAGAGGAAAAGAGAGAAAGATTCTAGGGAAACAGTTAAGTGAGACAAAAAAAATTATAGAATAAAAATTGAAAAATAAATAATAAAAATAAAATTAGGAGTAAGATTGTACAAAACTGATATATTCTAATCAAACATCTTAGTCCTTAAAACATTGATCAAAGAGAAATAAATACCTTAAAAAATTTAGGAATGAGAAACAAATACAAAACAAAACAGATCAATAAACGGGTATGAATATGTATAAGTGTTCAGGAACCATTCAGGTAAAAATTGAACAGTGAGTAGAAAAAAAATTTAAAAAATAGAAATTAAAATTAATAAAATAATGAAGAGGATCTTGATGAAAAGTTAGGAAATTTTTCTTTTTTTTTTTTGAATTTCGAATATTCTTCTCAGGTACGTTAGGTGGGGTTGCTGGAGTGTGATGGGAGATTCTTTATGTAGGACTCCTGGGGGCAGGGTTTAGGCTTAGTTAGCCTTGGATTGGTCTGGAGATTTTAAATCAGTTAAAATTTAAACTGATCTGGCAGTTGCTGGGGTGGCTGGGAGACTGTGCCTTAGGAAAAAACCCTAGGTTTCACTCTTTTGGTGGAGGGGTCAATTCTTCCTCAGACACTAATGAAATCTGTTTTTTTAGGATGCTTGGTTTCAGTCTTTGAACTGAATCAGTTCCTCTCCACCCTTTAGGATTGTCAGCAGGGCATGACTTTCCCAGCTGAACTTTCAAGTGTCTGATCTTTATAAGCTACCATTCTGGAAGGGGAGAGGGGAAGCCAGGTGTGTTTGTTTTCAACCAGTTTCCTCCATATAAACCCCACTCCACTTTTGATTTTCTTCTGGTCTCTTAGACACACACTATGCCAGGTTTTGCCAAACCTGTTTTCGGGGTTAGGCACAGTTGTCAGGATTCAGATTCCTTGGTGCCATGCCCCCATGCTGGAGCTGCAAAATGGTTCCTTCCTCTGATTTCCCTGATAGCTGGGAAAGACCTAGTTTCTTTTTCCCACCTCCACACTATATTGTTGTGCAAGACATCTTTCAGGTTAGTGGTGGAATATTTTTGATCTCTGGTCTCTCCATATCCGTACATACCTCAGGCCTCCTAAAATTGAGGGTTCCTTTAATTGATATATCACCCCACTATTTTAGTGCAGGGGAGGTAACACCTGTTGGTGCCACTGCTGGCAGCAGCAGTGCTGGGATTTCTTTATTTTGTTTTATCCAATCACGTGATTCCCTGATCTGCTTGGAATATCCAGAGTTAATTCCCAGAAAAGCTCCCCTCTCTCACCTTGCTAAGAAGCAGTGTGTCTAGATTTTTGGCTTCACACCAGGGAGTGACCAGGAAAGTTACCTTCTCTAATCCACCAGTGTGAGGCTCCCCCTGTGAACATTTTCTATCAAAGAACTGTACACTTTCTGTATGTTACCTGTATTGTAATGAGAAGCAAATGGGAAAATATTTCAACAGAGCAATTCTAGGCTGAATGAGGGAGATGAGTTGCAAATTGCAATAGACAATTTGTTGAAATGGTCACTGTTTGCCCAGCTGTACTGCTCAGAGGCAAAGCTTGCAATCTAAGCCTCAGCCATTCAAGAAGGAAATTCTTTCTGTAGACAGCTCACCCTAGCAAACCTTTATTTCCTCCCAGGACCAGGATCCTGCCTCCTTTGGAGCTGACTCCTTGCTGATGAATTCGTCCAGGCACTACCTTAACATTCGCTATACTTTATTGCCTTACCTGTACACTCTTTTCTACTATGCTCACAGCCGAGGGGACACAGTGGCCAGACCTCTTCTACATGAGTAAGTTCTCCCAACTCAGTGCAAGTGTGTGTGTGTGTGTGTGTGTGTGTGTGTGTGTGTGTGTGTGTGTGACTTGAATGCCCATTGGCTCTTTGTAAGGTTATTGCAGCCTATATATTACCATAGGAGTACATTTAAGTATTTTAGCTTGTTCCTTCTGGGGAGAAAACTAGACTTAAAGTCATGGGATCTTGAGGCTTTTCTTTGTTCTTCCACCAGCAAATTCTACATCTTAGATGTCATTTAAGATCTTTCATTCTTAGTTTCTTTAGTCTTTTTTTTTTGCCCGCTGTGGTGCTGGGGATCAAACTCAGGGCCTTGCACATACTAGGCAAGCACTTTTCTAGTGAGTTATACTTCCAGCTCTAGAAGGTCAATAGTATGACTCTGATGGTCTCTCCTATAACTCACTATGATGCTAGGTCTCTGTTTAAGTTCCAGGAATAAGCCTGTGATTTGAAAGAAAATGAGAATATCATAAAGGATCTCTAGAATTTCATAATTCTGGTTTGCCAGCCAGTTAGCACTTCTGAATTAACTCTGCAAGGTGGGACTTAAGAGCCTTTCTTTGTCAGAATACTGTTACCTCCTTTATATATATGGCAGGCATATATCTGCATTACTGTATATCCATTTTAGGTTTAAGTTTTCACTGTCTTCTAGAATTTCCTGTTAAAAGGCAGATTTTCTAAAAGTAAAATTTGCACTGTTATTTTTTTTAGGTCAGATTTAGTTCCTTCTTGATAGTCAAAGTTCTAAAATATATTGGTCATTTTACTTTTTTTAAAAGGAGGACATGACAAATAGAATTACAGCCTGAGATCTGTCTAGCATAGATGTTAAAATAGGAATTTTTGTCTAACGTGAAGGAGTAATAAGAGGGTACAGGGACTGGGGAAAGAAGATTTGTTTGGGGGCTAGGTAGGGGTTGAATAGGTGTTTCAGAATAATTTTGGATATTTGCCAGGGCCGTCTGAATGCTTTGGATGCACTGAGGGAGAGCTGCCAGGTGCATTGGCCCATATCTCAGTGATCTGTCTCCTTGGTGTCTAGGTTCTACCAGGACAGTGAAACTTGGGATGTGCACCGGCAGTTTTTATGGGGCCCAGGTCTCCTCATCACTCCAGTTCTGGATGAGGTAAGTGTTCTCACTGAGACTCGTTGTCCCTGCTTCTGTCTCTGTGTCCTCTCCCAACCCATTTTTTTCTTTATTCCAAACTCATTTTTAATATCTGTGGCTAAGTCAGCTGTGAAGAGAGTATGCTGGGGTTCTGGAAGTGGGAAATGTGATACACAGAGTCCTCTCTAGAAGTCATTATTTTTGAGCAAATTCTCAACCAATGTAGAAACATCTGCTGACAACTCTGCTTAAGTAGTGACCCTATGGTGTGCCAGATTGTCACAGCAGATTATTATTTGCTCTGTGATATGGAGGCAGAAGGGAGTAGTGACCAGCACACTAACGTCAAACTGCTCAGGATGTGATTGTCACTTCTATTATGTAATAAATAAGTAAACCATATTTTATTCCCTCAGAGGCTGATATAAAGGATAATATTTGTTTTAATTTTAGGGTGCAGAGAAAGTAACGGCATATGTGCCTGATGCCATCTGGTATGACTATGAAACTGTAAGTAACTTGGACTTTTTTAAACTTCTGAAGACCACAGTTGCAGCTGTATAAACAAGATGACTTCCTAGAAAAAGAAACATCCATCCATTCACTGAAGAATGTTTCTGTAGTATTTTCCATAATTTCACAGCAAAGCCTAGATAATGTGAAACTAAGTAATATAATATCAGTCATGATGGAATTTGAAAAAAAATATTTTTATTCAACAATAAGATAAAGACTCATATGGTGTCTCATGATCAAATATAAAAGGGACTAATGGGCAATTTGAGTTTGGTCAGGAATCAGATTCCTGTTCAGAACTATTGGGTTATATAATATATAATGATTATTTGTTCCTCAGCAGGGAACAAACAATCTCACAAACCCTCAACTAACCATGAAAAATGTTGCTCCTAATTTTTTTATTTCCTTTTTTGATTGCCTGAGTATATAGTGACAGCTAAATGGAAAAGAGAGACCATGGATAGATAACTCAGCACACAGGTGATCAATGCAGACTGTGGCTCTAAGGCCAATGTGTTTGACTATCTGTCCGATTCAGGGGGCCCAATTGAGATGGAGGAAGCAAAAAGTTGAGATGGAAATTCCTAGAGACAAAATCGGACTTCACCTTCGAGGAGGCTATATCTTCCCCACACAGCAGCCAAGTACGACGACTATGGCCAGGTACAGCATGGCTGGGAACATCCTCAAAGGGAAGCCTGACAACGCAGGTCATTTCTGTCTCCATATGTTGACTAGAGGATGCTGAAGCTCAGAATGGAGTGAGGAAGGAAGAGTCCTGAGGCACACGTGTGCATGTGTGTCTGACTTGAGGGGATTTTAAGTCTGTTCTTGGTGTTCCCTTGGCCTTTTCTCAACCTAGAGCTGCACCTAGAAGGATTTTGAAAGATCTTATCCCTACTTCTTCTTAAGTTTCTCTAAATACACTGGCAATTAGGCTGGCCAGCTTTCCTGGGATATTGCAGTTTTAGCATTGAAAATCTCATGTCTTAAGAAAACTCAATTCAGGGCAGGCCAGGTCAGCTGGTCACCCCACCTTCTTTGACCTGACCATCTATCTATGCATGGTTCTCAGGTTTTTGCCTCATTAATTATCACTTATAGATTTGGAATTCCCTGTCTATCCTCCTATAACCTCAGCTTCCCATTACTTTCTCCTACTGAGCCATTTCTTTCTTATGATTCAAAACTGGATTCAGAAACTCCTTTCTTCTATAAATCTCGAATCTCCCATGCTGTTGATTTTTCTGTTTTTGATTCCAAAAGTATAGTCTTCATCTATACTAAAGAGATGTATAAATATATTGTGACCCTGAAATTATTAGCTTATTTGTTTTTAATAATCTGGGAGTCCTTTAGAGGACACAAACCTGTCTCTCTCTTTCTTTCTTTCTTTTATTTTTTCTTTTTGATATACATGACAAAAAAGTGTATTTTAACATATTATACCTACATGGCATATAACTTATCCTAATTAGGATCCCATTCTTGTGGTTGTACATGTGGAGTTTCACTGGTGGTATATTCATCTATGAACATAAGAAAGTTATGTCTGATTCATTCTACTCTCTTTCCTATTGCCATCCTCCTCCCTTCCCTTCATTCCCCTTTATCTAATCCAATGAGCCTCTATTCTTACCTCTCCCAACTTATTGTGTGTTACCATCTATATATCAGAGAGAACATTTGGCCTTTAAACCTGTCTTTTTCTTTGAACCTCCTTTATTATCTTAATTTTTCAGTTATAGACTTTTTAACGAAAATATGCCTAAATCCAACACAGATTGGTTTTATTTTTATAATTGTTCAGTTTCAGGCTCTTCTACACATTGACACCAAAATTGTCTTTCTCACATGATAATCTTAACTTGTTTCATCCCGGCTTAAGTCTGAACCTTTCACTAAGAGACTGCTGAAGACCCATCATAGTCTGATTCCAAGTTAGCTTTGATAACTATATCTCCTGCTATTTTAGTACACATACAGAGCAACTATACCCCAAATGCACAAACATAGCCATCTATTTTGTTGCATTTGGGTATCTGCACTTAATACTCTTTCCAGCAGGCCCAGGGCCTCCAGCATGCTAGGCAAGCCGATTACCACTGAGTACTCTCCCAGCCATTAGGTACATATATATATTTTTTGTCTTTGTTGTTTTTATTACAGCATTATAGTTACACATAGTAGGTAGGTTAATTTTGACAAAATCATACATGCATGAAATGTGATTTCCTCCATTTCAGACCCCATTGCCTCACTTTTCTCCCCTACTCCTTCCTTCTAGTCTCCTTCTTCTATACTGCTAGTCTTCCTTTTGCTCATTTATTTATTTTTGATTGGTTCTTTCTACATATACATAAAGATGGAATACCCTGTATGGAGTATAGTTATATATTCATATAGTATGAATTTGTTGAATTCATTCCACATTTCCTCCCTCTACCCTTCCCTCTACCCTCCCTCTCAATCTCCTACTCCACTAATCTTCCCTGTGTCTTTATGATATCCAGTTCTCCCTGTCCTTTGTCCCCTTCTTTTCCTCTGGCTTCAACATATGACTGAAAACAAACATTTGACCCTTGCTTTTCTGACTCTGGCTAATTTCACTTAGCATGATATTTTCCATTTTCATCCATTTATAGCCAAAACTATAATTTCATTCTTCTTTATGGCTGAGTGAAACTCTATTGTGTATATATGACACATTTTCTTTGATCTATTCACCTATTGATAGGCATCTAATTTGGTTCCATAATTTGGCTATTGTGAATTGTGCATTTATAAACATTGAGGTGGCTATATCACTATAGTTTGCTGATTTTAATTCTTTGGATAAATTTTGATCTGTTCTTTTAGATATACATGACAAAAAAGTGTATTTTAACATATTATACCTACATGGAGTACATAGATTTGGAATTCTCTATTCATCCTCCTAAAACCTCAACTTCCTATTACTTTCTCCTACTGAGCCATTTCTTTCTTATGATAGTTGGGAGTGGAATAGATGGGTCATATGATGGTTCCATTCCTGTTTTTTTTTGAGGAATCTCTTGTAGGATCTCACTTTATGTTGCTTTCCAGAGTGCTTACATTTGCAGTTCTACCAACAATGAGTATATCTTTTCCCCCACAACCTCAGCAGCATGTATTATTTGTATTCTTACATTTTCAAAGATCCAAGATAAGCTCAGATTTTATCTGCAAGTAATCTTTCTCTAACTCTTTTGGCAAAGGGAATGGGACCACTTTGACTTTCTAACTTTAAAAAATATTATTTGCTCCTTAGAAGATTTTTCTCTTTTCTCCTAAATATTGTTATGTATTTCAACCATAGCCATTTCATTCTCTATCCGAAAGTTATTTTATCTGAATTCCTTAGGGGAACATACACAGTTAGTTAATTGTTTCTGCTGAAAATTTAATGCTGACTTATTACCTTAAGTATTTAGTTCCCAAACCTTAAGGTCACAGATGTGTATCTAATTCCTCCAGAGGTGAATTGACTTCTCTTCAGTTGAAAGGCAATTGGTATCATATTAGTTCCCCATCTAAGATCTGGCTTCACATGGGAATTGAAGATTCCACTTCTCTACCTTAGACTGCCAATCAGTGGCCCCATATTAGACCTATTATTATCAGTATTAGACCTATTATTCATTAGCCCCAGAGAAATTCCAGGTTTTGCTTTTTGAATACCCTTTGGATTTAGCTCATTGTATTGTTTACCTGTTGCCATATTTGTCTCTTATATATAACCTATTTTTCCTACAGGAACAACAATGTTTCTTAATAAGAACATATGTTGTAATTTATCTAGGATCAAGTAATATTTTAGAGGGTGGGTTCTTTAAAATATCTAGTCCAATCTTCTGGAAGTGTCACTCTGGACTCCTGTAGGATCTCACTTTATGTGTCACTGTTCATTTTCTGCTTTGGTTATTTGGTGACTATGTCCAATCTTTGTTATAATATGGAAGGTCAAAAAGGAGGTCACAAGTAGGGATTTATTCTCCTAGATTAGCAATGACATCCAATACTTGCACTGTGAATGAAAGCAGGTGATTTTGTTGGTCACAGAACCTGACTTGTGCAGTGGAGGCTAACATGTGAAAGAGCACACAGGGAATATTAGGCCAGGGAAGCGTACCCGAGAGTGCACTGCAAACCAGGATGGAGTACAGAGGTGTGGCAACATGAGGAGATACCCAAAGAAATGCTTTCTTTCTTCCCCTTTCTCTATATCCAGAACTTGCACCATTCTTTGAGCATTATTTTGTGTTTCCTGTTCTAAATTATAAGGCAGATAATTGGAATGTTTTGTTTTTCACCCCAAACAAAATAATAGTAAGTAATCAAATAAGGGAAGTTTCCATGATGTAAATGGACATTATTGTGTGTTTTTGCTTCCTGAGTAAAAATGGCCCTTAGGTGGGGAAGAGTTTCTCTCTCTCACATCTGATGGCACTTCTGTAGGTTTCATCTCTAAAATGACCTGACTGTATCATTATTGTCTAGAATTTCTTTTTCTCTAGTAATTTGTATCTAAGTAATAGTTGCAGTCACTGGTTTTATTATAGCTATTGCAGTGATTCTGATGCTTAAATTATTGCCTCCCACATGGATGTTTAATTATAATGTTTGAGGTACCTCTATCTTCTGTGACAGAAAGAATCACCTTCTAATTTGTCGTTTGTTTCAGAGGAAAGCAGGGCCATCTATTGCTAGTAACTTTTATTATTTGAAATTTGTAGAAACAAATCAGCAAAATTCTTTGTGTCCTGATCTTTTTTTCTTACCTAGTTCTTATTTCCCACAGTCGACGGAACCCTCTTGGTCTCATTATTGCTCTGAATGAGAACAAAGAAGCAACAGGAAAACTTTTCTGGGATGACGGGGAAACCAAAGGTGAGTCTCTTATGAGAATGTGCAATTTCCATTCCTACATCTTTGACTCATGGCCCCTACTCCTGCTGGTCGGTCATTCTAGTAGGGGGAGAGGGACTTGAATCACAAGGCATAATAAGAAAAGTCACTTGAGATAAGAGTTGTATTTTGCTTGCACTATTCAGAAGTTGAAGCCCACTTGGAAGAAAAACATGTCTCTCTCACAACTGTTCCATTGGCCAGTGATCCTTAACAGGTTCTCATTTATTATCAGTGGGCACCTGGAAGATATGTTCATGATCTTCCTGTAATTTATTGGTAATATAAAAACCCTCTATAAACAAATGTTGATGATATTGAAAACATACTTCTGCCAATGTGGCAGCAAAAATATACTTGTCAACTGTATATATATCTTGCGGTGTTTTTAACAGTATTATTCCTCACACTATGTTAAAAATTTTGGGGGTGGTAGCTTAGGACCTAGATTCCATAAGGCATATGACTTGAAAGTACTTGGAAAGAAATCTCTTCAAGGTTATAATGGGAAGAAGAGGGAAAATCAGCAGTTTGGCCTTGGAGACTTGTTCACAATTTTCTTAACTTTGAGATATAGCTTTAAAAAAAATTATTTTTATTTATTTTATTTAAAAACAATCAGCAAATAAGATTGAACATACTGAAGATGAATAATATATTCATGTACACATATGTATTTTACATATATATGTATACACATATATGTGCACACACACAAACACACACACTCACACATTGTGTAATGATGATCACAATGAAATTACTTAACATATTATCACCCATGCTGTACATTTTTTCTTCCTGGAACTTGTTCTTTTAGTTAAATGTTTCTACCCTTTGACCTACATCTTTCTATTTTCCCCCTCCCCTGCCCCTGGCAAGTTCTGTTTTACCCTCTGCTTCTGAATTCAACTTATTTTAATTCTACATACAAATAAGATCATCCTAACTTATTTCTTTTATTATGATATACTTCAGGTTCACACATATTGTCACAAAAAGCAAGATTTCCTTCTTTTTAATGTCTGAATAGCACTCCTTTGAAAAATTAAATAATTATATATGTATGTATATGTACACACACATGCAGATATATACACAGATATATATATATATACACATACACATACATATATACACCACTATGTATATATTACAATTTCTTTATTCATTTGTCTATTGATCCATACATTGCTTCCTTATTTTGGCTATTATGAAAAATGGATTAAAGTTCTGAAACCACAAGTATTCTTGGAGAAAACATAGGGGAAAAGTTCTTTGACATTGGTCTTACAAGTTTTTTTTTTTAATATGACAATGAAAGCAAAGATAACAACAGCAAAAATATAGATGTGGCAGTAAATCAAACCTTTGCAAGGCCAAGAAACAACAGAATTAAAAGAAGAAAACCCACAGAATAGGAAAAATTATGTGAAAACTATGTACCTGATAAAACATTAAAATAAAAATCTCCTGCACTCAATAGGAAGAAAATAAATAACCTGATTTAAAAATAGGAGCTGTGAGCATGTATGAATATATCATAATACATTCTAATTTTATATATAACTATAACATACCAACTAAAATAAATAAATAGAAGGAAGACTAATAGAGTAGAAAATTACAGTATCACTTCAGACCTGTTAGAATGTTTATGAATATATCAAAATGAATCCTACTATTACATTTAACTGTAATGCACTGATAAAACAGAAGTAATAAAAATAAGATAAGGATTTGATTAGATATTTTTACATAAAGGATGCACAGTTGGTCAACCTTATAAGCAGAGAAATGCAAGTAGAAAATTACAGTATCACTTCAGACCTGTTAGAATGTTTGCTATGAAAAAGATAAGATATAAGTGTTGGAGAGGACTTGAAGAAAATGGAAAAAATCCTTACACACTGTTGGTGGAATTATAAATTGGTACATCCATTATGAAAAACAGAAATTCCTCAAAATATTAACAACAGAACTACTGTATGATCCAACAATCCTATTTCTGGGTATATGTTCAAGAGAAATGAAATTGGTATGTCAAAGAGATATGTTCATACCCATGTTCACTGCAGCATTATTCATAAAAACTAAAATAAAGAAACAGCATAAGTGTCCACTGATAGATTAATGAATAAACAAGATGTGGCATTTACAAACCACAGAATATTATTCAGTTGTAAAAAGGTAAGAAATCTTATCATTTGTGGCATCAATAATTAGCTTAAAAGAGATTGTATCTTTGGTAGCAGTTCAGTCTGACTTGTATCTTTTCTGCTTTTAGATACTGTGGCCAATAAAGTGTATCTTTTATGTGAATTTTCTGCCACCCAAGTGAGTATATTTTTATGAGTCTTAGGTGTAGGCTCTTGTCTACTATTAGCACATATGTGTAATTTTATTTTTAACTTCATTTGCATTGATGACCACAGGGTGAATACATTTCTAGGCATACCTTAACTACCAATAATTGCATTATAAATATTATCAAAAGAAGGCAATACTATTGATAAATCAAAGCAGCTTTTTTTTTTAAATAATGTTTCCCAAAATGTTTGTGTGTTTGTGTTCCTGAAGTCTCCCTTCCCACAGATTTTATTAAAGTGTTTGTGGTCATTGAGCATGCGTTAGTAGAGACAGCTAAGGACATGCAGAGCAGTGGGGAGCTTCTGGCTAGGATGGAGCATTTGAGTGGCTGGAGAATCTGTGTTTTAGAGGCACAGCTTTGGGCTTCATTGTGCTATTTTGACTTTCAGAACCGCCTGGATGTGAAGATTTCACAAGCAACCTACAAGGACCCCAATAATTTAGCATTTCAGCAGATTAAAATCTTTGGGACACAGAAACCCAACAACGTTACAGTGAAACACAATGGTGTCCTGAGTCAGGCTGCTCCCAAGGTCACATATGATGCTCAGCTGAAGGTAAAAATCCATTTGTTGAAGTTGTTTTTCCAGAATTCTTCATAGTATCTTGGTTTTCCTTCTTGCCAAGGTTGTGTGGATTCCTGAAGGACCAGAGCAATGTGTGGAGCCTGTGGTGGGGAAATCAGAGGGCTGGGAACAGAAGTGCTGATGAGGTGGTGGGCAGAGCTATTAAGGACAGGGAGGCGATATGTTCTTTAATGATCCCTTTTTTCCCCGGCCCCTCAGTGTTCTCCTCTATTTCACTGGCATCACTTTCAAAGATAAAGTTATAGTGGACACAAAGAGAGCAGAGTTAGAACAGGTCAGAGGAAATGGGAAAGAGGAAGCTGATGTCTGGTGCTGAAAGGTAAAGGTGGGAGGTAGGAGTCCCATGCATTCAATATTGAAATTACTACTTTTAAAAAACTTTAAAGAGATGAGATGAGTAGAATCTCCCTCCAATACATATATTCTCATAACCACTTGAAGACTAGGTCTTTGATGATCCTATCCGATGACTGCTTCTTTGGTTAAATGATAATAAGAAAATAATTTCTCATCATTTGTGATGAGACCTGGCCATCCTGTGCATCCTGTAATTATTTCCTCTGATGCCTAGTGTTATGATGAATGCTTTCTCCAAATGGTCCTGACCATGGGGACTGGCAGGTGCTTCTGGCATTAAAGCTGCTGGGTAAACATGGTTTGTGAGGACCTTCCAAATTTGGGGTAATAAATAAAATTAGATTCTACTATCATGACATATTGATGACATTTGTCATTGGTCCTGACAACACTTATTGAGCATGCAAACATTATGAAGTTAGAAGTAAATAGTATATCATTTATGTATACAACAAAGTGGAAGTCATATAAAGGATGTATATGTGAAAATAAGCTCACTCTATGTTTGCCAAATAACCTTGTTAACATAAAACAGAAGAAAATTTTTCTTGAATGTTGGTGGTAAGAAGACATAACTTATACACAAGAAATAATTGGGAAGGGGCTTGGCAACCTAAATGAACTTAGGACAAATTTTATCTGATATCTTAATTCATGTTCAAAGCTTATTGCAATAGTTGAGTCCAGTGCTGGATCTTGAAAAATGGTGTATCCTATAGGGATTAATCAATTGCAAATGACAGAGCACAAAAAATTGTAACAAATTGAAATTTTCCCCATTTGCAACTAGTAGTTTAGAAGGTGGACCATTGCTGGCATTGGTTCAATGGCTCAAGTTTGTCACAATTGAGGTCTTGTTTTTTCTTGGGACTGGAAGTGATTGCTGAGTTCTAGATACTATGTACTGATGGTGGGACAAATTAGGGTAAAAATGGAAAACAAAGAGAAGATATAAGGTGAAGTGGAAGTCCTGTAAATCAAAAGAGCGAGTCCCCTAACTAGAAACTTTCAGTGAACTTGAACTTACTATTTTATAACCATCACTATGTTACATTGATCCTTCTCTTGGGAACTTATGATTTCTACACTGAAACAGAAAAAAGGGACTATTTTATATAAGGAAAGCAAGTAGCAGTGTATTCCGCAAATGGCCATCATTTTTCTAGAAAGAACATTTTCCTAGTTATCACAAGTTGAGATAGCAGATAAGGCAATTCAAGACAGTAAATATTCCTCAATTATCAGTCTGTAAATTTTGTGTAACTCGGGCTGGGGATGTGGCTCAAGCGGTAGCGTGCTCGCCTGGCATGCATGCGGCCCGGGTTCGAATCTCAGCACCACATACAAACAAAGATGTTATGTCCGCTGAAAACTAAAAAATAAATATTTAAAAACTCTCTCTCTCTCTCTCTCTCTCTCTCTCTCTCTCTCTCTCTCTCTCTCTCTCTCTTAAAAAAAATGTGTTAACTCACGTAGCTTGTCTTCACTTTTGGAAGGACCTAAATTTAGATAGAAGGAAATGCCTGTGATTTTAGAGAGACTGAAGTGCCAAAGTGAGAAGATCATTTCATTAAATTCTCTCATACAGTCTTATAAGTGATCTTTAAATCTAGGCATTCTTCCAAGTGGAGTTGAAGGTAGGATTAGTAGTACAGGGATATTTGAGATGATTTGAATTGGGAGACTGGAAAAATATGATAATCTTTAAAACGTGATCATATTGTTCTAGACAAATGAGAAAAACAACATTAACTATAGAAAGTGCTATTTAAAAATAAGATGAAAATGTAAGAAAAACATAGAAATGTTAAATATTTTACATGGTAAGTGCGATCCCCCCCCCCCACCATTTCAAATTTTGGACATCTGGGTTGGAGAAATGAAGAGACTGGAATGTTAGCAATTTAAAAAAATGCAATGATTTTCCCAACTCACCAGTTTTGCAGTTGTTACAGCTGAGATCCAAAGAATGGAAATAATTCTTTGAAGATCCCAATGAAGAATGGGAATGGAAGTCTGGACCATATGATTCATATTGCTTTGTTTTTTCTAAACCTCTAGTCCAATGGGGAATACTGGTTTGGGGAGTGGAGAGCAAGAGATGAAGGCAATTTGGCAATACCAGAAGCAATCCAGTGATGAAACCCAGAAGGGGAAGAGAACTCAGGGAATGAAAGAAAGCGGTGTTTTATTTGATCTTATTCTTTCCATAATATAATGCACAGGATTGTGCTAGAGTAGTGATATTTGCCATATTGCTACTAAATATTTTCCTTTCATTTATATAGCTCTTTCCATATGAATTATATTCAAATGTTACTTGGATTGTTGAAAGTCTGGTCTAGTACTAAAATGTGTTGCTAAAAATATTTAAATCTTGCCAGGCCTTTGTTCTGATGATATTTCTTTGTGTGTTTTCCACTGCTTCAGGTTGCCATCATCACAGAGATCAGTCTTGTGCTGGGAGAGGAATACACAGTGGAGTGGAACACAATCATCAGAGATGAAGAAAAAATAGACTGCTACCCTGATGAGCATGGTGCTTCTGAAGCAAACTGCATTGCCCGAGGCTGTGCCTGGGAGGTAACCTCACTGAGGTGTTGATGGACACCCAGATCTTTAACCTTAGGCAGCAATTTCTTGAGCATAGCCCTAGTACCCAGGTGTGTACTTCAACTCCATAGAAACAGGGCTTCCAAGGAACCTGGTCTGTATATGAAGATTAGGTGTGGATTGGAGTGGTGTATTTTTAATATTTTGCTTTGTGTCTAGAAATTTACTTTTTTGTCAGTACCTTATTATATGTACATGAAAGAATGATGTGTTGGCTCCATCTCATACAGATTGCCTTCTTTGATTATTTCTATTTGACAACTCTAGGACCACCTGTTGATCTACAGTCTCAACTTTCCTTTCCAGGAATCCAGTTCTGTTGGAGTCCCTCATTGTTATTTTGTCAATGATCTGTACTCTGTGAGCAATGTCCAGTACAACTCCCATGGGGCCACGGCTGACATCTCCTTAAAGCCTTCTGTTTATGCCAACGCCTTCCCCTCCACACCTGTGAATCCCCTCCACCTGCAGGTGACCTACCATAAGGATGAAATGCTGCAATTTAAGGTAAACGTGGTACTTGTGTCAGGTCCTGAGTAGGCCCTTTTTAGTGACATTATATTTTTTGGTCCATAGTAATGATATACACAAAAAAACCCATAATTTTATCGATTCTATTCCTTTTTCTGAGTTAAGTTTACAGAATCCTAATTTAGGATTACTCTTTTAAGTTTCATTCCATAGTAAACAAGATCATTATACTGTTAAAAATGCAATGAGAACTCATTGATAGACCAGTTTAACCTGTTCTAGTTTTCATTTAGAAAATGTTTGGGGCTACTCTCCGGACAATAGTTGGACAGATCAGACATTGAGAGAGAGCTTTTAAGGTTTCCAGTTGCTTGGGTTGGGGTGGGGATTGAGCTTTGACTAGTAGAGGACAAGAGAAAGAGAAGAATAGATATCTTTGATACTGAAAGTGGGGTTACAAGATCTGGGAACCCCAGATCTTGATGCCCATACTGATAAGGGAGAGGAAATCTTGGACAATGTTTACCATCTTCTTTTTCACATCTGTGTGGGTGTTGTGACATTAACTGAAGTAAGGATTTCTGAAAAGGTTTATACTTGGACCATATAAGACTATACAAAATGATAAGTTATTTTTTGGGGTACTAGATTTGAGGTATCTGTGAAATAAGTACTGAAGTACAGTAATTTTTCCCCCTTATATGGGAAGAAACTAGTTGTTGTTATGTCAATTTCTCTATTAAACTTTAACCTTCTGGAGAGCTGGAATTTGGAATTTACTCCTGGTGCTTCTAAAAATCTAACAAAGAAGCTCATTGATAGTAATCATTGACAAGTTTGTTGAGAGAATAAACAAAGGGATCATACCAATGTGCTGGGCCTAAAAGGTTTTGCACAATCTGAGATTAACTTAGAGTCTGAGTTCTTTTACATTTTCTAATTCAGGGAAGATGTTCTTTTTTTTTTTTTTTTTTTTTTGTTACCAGAGATTGAACTCAGGGGCACACAACCACTAAGCCACATCCCCAGCCCTATTTTGTATTTTATTTAGAGACGGGGATTCACTGAGTTGCGTAGCTCCTCGCTTTTTGCTGAGGCTGGTTTTGAATTTGTGATCATCCTGTCTCAGCCTCCCAAGTCACTGGGATTTCAGGCATGCACCACCATGCAAGATGCTCTTTTTGTTTGTGTCCTCACCATAGTGTTAGCCTGTAGAAGGTTCATAATGGGTCAAAATAAATGAACTTGCTCATGTTCTAGGCTTTAGTTGTGCCTACCCCACCTCTCAACCATGCAGTAACTCTGTCCAACATATTTGCATCTTTTTTAGTTCATTTTAATACTCTGTGGTTTGTGTTTGTTGTTGCTTTATTGTCCTACATATTTTGTTGGTTCATTATAGTTGTACATAATGGTGGGAGTATTTGTCACATATTTGTACAGTCACACAATATAACAATAAATTTGATCAATATCACTCTCCAGAACTTCCCCTTCCCTCCCTTTCTCCTACCCCTCAACCTTTTTTCTCCATTCTACTGATTGCCTTGTGATTTTCATGAGACTCTGCTATAACTTTCTAGTCCTTTTTCCGCTCTAGCTTCCATATATGAGAGAAAACATACTACCCTTGCTCTTCTGAGTTTGACTTATTTAACTTAATACAATGTTCTCATGTTTCATCCATTTTCATGATAATGAAGTAATTTCATTTTTCTTTGTGACTGAGTAAAGTCCATTGTGTATATATACCATATTTTCTTTATCTATTCATCCATTGATGGCCATGTAATCTGGTTCCATAGTTTGGCTATTGTGAATTGTGCTTTTTTTTTACATGTGTATGTATGATTCACTATAAGATTAAAGTATGATAACATTACCAAGGAAGTTTTATAGATGGGTCATATGGTAATTACATGCCTTGCCTTTCCTAGTTTCTTCAGTGTTTTTTTTTTTTAAATCATTAATGGATACTGTATTTTGTTGGAAGTTTTCTCTGCATCTGTTTTGATGACCTAGTGATTTTTTGTCCTTAATTCTATTTATGTGATATGTTACATTTATTGATTTGTGTATGTAAACCATCCTTGTATCTCTGAGTTAAACTAATTTGGTCAAGATGTACAATTTTCTGAAGATGTTGTTGAATATAATTGGCTAATAATATTTTCCTAAGCATTTTTGCACCCAAGCGATATTGGGATCGTAGTTTTCTTTCCTTGATGTGTCCTTACCTGGTTTTGGATGAGTATGAGAATAGCATCATAGAATGACATTGCAAGTATTTCATCCCTTTTTATTTCTTGGTATAATTTGAAGAGCATTGAGATTGGGTCTTTAAAGTCTGGTAGCTGACAATCCATCTGTTATAGGCTTTTCTTTGAAGGCATCTTATTACTGCTTCTATCCCATTACTAATTATTGGTCTGTATAAGTTTTCTTTTTTTTAAAAGAGAGAGTGAGAGAGGAGAGAGAGAGAGAGAGAGAGAGAGAGAGAGAGAGAGAGAGAGAGAGAGAGAGAGAGAGAGAATTTTTTTAATATTTATTTTTTAGTTCTCGGCGGACACAACACCCTTGTTGGTATGTGGTGCTGAGGATCGAACCCGGGCTGCATGCATGCCAGGCGAGCGCGCTACCGCTTGAGCCACATCCCCAGCCCCCTGTATAAGTTTTCTATGTCTTGATTCAATTTTGGCAGATCATAAGTGTCTAAAAATGTATCGATTTCTTCTAGGTTTTCTAATTATTTCCAATTAGAATGTAAATTTTCCAAAATAATAAACTTACAAAATTCAGGTCATTTCTTTAGTGTCTAATATGATATCATACTAGGATATATTTATCCTAGGCACTCACTGCATCAATTTGTATATCATTTCTGCAATTTTCTGTTTATTTTTATCAAAAAGAATTCCTGGGGGCTGGGGTTGTGGCTTAGTGGTATAATGCTTGCCTAGCATGTAGGGCACTGTGTTCAATCCTCAGCACCACATAAAAATAAGTGAATAAAATAAAAGTATTGTATCCATTAACAACTTAAAAAAACAAAAAAGAATTCCTGTATTTGGGAGGAAACAATTCTGAAAAAAATTTCAGGAAATCACATCCCCTTAGATATTCACACACAAAAATAATTCAGAAATCATTCTTAAATACAGCTCTGATTTTGGAATAATTTTCAAGTAGATGCCAATGTCAAAGGAACCATAGAGTGTAATGGAAGCCTTAACAATGAATATGACAGACTCAGAGTAAATTTTAAATCTGATTTTGTTCTTTTATGTATTAAGTCAATCTCAGTTATCGTAAACTTAAAGAAGTCATGAAGGATAACATCTAGACACATTGTCTAAGATGTCATGGTTCTGCTAAGGGGGTGGATTTAAAGAGTAGAATTCTTGCCTAAATTATATTTAACCAGATAATTATTTACACATTTATGGTGTTAATTATGATATGTGATCCATATATACATTCTGTAATTTCATCAATTCAGAATGAGCAGGTCATGCATCAATCAAACATCTGTCATTTGTGTGTGATGAGAACATTGGGTATCCTTTCCTCTAGTTATTTTGAATATTGTTATCACTCTCTGTATAATAGAATACCAAAGCTCATTCCTCCTATCTGTATCCTTACCTAAAATTGATTTCCTCTGGCCTAGATTTATGATCCCAACAATAGTCGGTATGAAGTCCCAGTCCCCCTGAACATTCCCAGGGCTCCATCCAGCACCTCCGAGAATCGACTCTATGATGTCCTCATTAAGGAGAATCCATTTGGAATTGAAATTCGCCGGAAGAGTACAGGCACTGTAATGTAAGTGGCTCCTCTTTTGATTTACAGCTGTTGAGTACCTGTCTATTCCTTTCCAGGTCCAATGGCTCTAAACCTCACATTGCCATTTTTCAAGATCCATACATAAACTATTTCCTTCAGCTCTGTTCTTATGGGAATTGTTTGGTAGCTACCGTTTTAGATATTGTGTTTATGGATACATGAATTCTCTGGCCAAATTACAATGAAAATAATTTATCTGACAACATTAAAAGGAAATTGAGACAGTGAAAACTGTCTGTAGGAAAAGTGGTGCAGGATACTCAAGAGTTATAATGATGCTATTGCTTTTGATACCATCAAGTTAGTTCTCTCATTAAGGAATTGACATTTGAGAAAAAGACATAGAAGAGAAGAAAGAACCTCCCATGTGTATCTCTGAGAGAAGGGAAAGAATGTTTCTCATGGAGGGAATAGGAGGAGCAGGAACAATGAAACAGGAGGTAACTTGAATAGTGAAGGGAATAAACCAGTCCACAGTAGTAAGAAAGGAAGTGAGTGGTAGGAGATGAAACTGGGATGTTAGGTGGGTTGGATCAGATGTAGCCTGGAAGGCTACATGGGGTGTTTTCATGGGAAGACACTGAAGGGCCTAAACAGGTTGGTGAAATGACACAATATACTTTTAAACATATCATTCCGGATGCCCGCAGGAAGTTGTGTGGAGTGGTAGTAGGTGAGATGGTAAGACATGACTGAATTTGGTTTCTTGGTAGGAGAAATGAAAGAAGGGTGTGTAAGAAGGAACAGGAATATGAAGGGCCACTGCTGGGGTTACTGCAAGGATATCTGTGATTAATCAGACAGACTTTGTGTTGAGTTGGGAGATGATTGGATTCTCAGTTGTGGGAGAATCAAAGTTTCCAATGTCCTTGAAAAGTCAGTTTTAGTGAAATAATCCACCCCCCAAAACCAAAGGCCGAATGTTTTCTCTAATAATCGGATGCTGATCCATAATGCGGGGAGGTAGGGATGAATGAAGGAACTTTGGATTGTGCAGAGGTGAGTGAGGGGATGGGATTGGGTGTGGGGATGGGCAGAACAGTGGAGTGAGACAGTCATTTTTATCCTATATACATGTATGATTACACTGCCAGTGTGTTCTGCACCATGTACAGCCAGAGGAAAGAGAAGTTGTGCTCTATTTGTGTACAATGTGTCAAAATGCATTCTACTATCATGTATTATAAGTAGTTAGAACAAATTAAAAATAAAAAATAATTAAAGAAAAAGAAAATTAACATTTGGAAGGCAATAGGCAAGGTGATTTTCTTTTCTGAATGTACCCTTTTTTTGTGTGTGTTGCAGTTGGGACTCTCAGCTCCTTGGCTTCACCTTCAATGACATGTTCATCCGCATCTCCACCCGCCTGCCCTCCAAGTACATCTATGGCTTTGGGGAAAATGAGCACACAGCCTTCAGGAGAGACTTGAACTGGCACACGTGGGGCATGTTTTCCAGAGATGAACCCCCTGGGGTAAGCAGAGATACTCTGGATCAGTACTCTGCCTCTTTCTTCCCATATCATGATCACCTTGTGCTACATGAAACCAGACTCAACTTACATTTTTAAAATTCTTTTTGGGTCATTTTTCATGTGTGTTTCTTATGTATTTAACTCATTTCAGAGAAAAGATCAGATTCATTTAGTGAACAAATTTTTCTTGAGTTACATTCTCAGGCACAATGACTTCTAACCTCCTTGATTTCTCCCTTGTGACTCTCAGTACAAGAAGAATTCCTATGGCGTCCACCCCTACTACATGGGACTAGAGGAGGACGGCAGTGCCCATGGAGTTCTCCTGCTGAACAGCAATGCCATGGGTAGGATGATGCCAGGGCTCCTCTTAGTTTGTATTCAAATCAATTATCTTGTGTAACTGTAGAATTTATTTGATCTATGAGCATCCTGATGTCAAAAGTAGTATCTTGAGGGTGGCAGTTTCTTTTTATGTTAAATTTGGTCCATGGGACAAGTTTAAATCCAATTCTTGTTTTGGCAACACTCACCTAAGAAGGATATCAATCCTAATTGAATCCCGTATATCCTGAAGGTCAGTTGGTGATAACCAGATACATTATTTAAATTAATTACTAAGCTATGAGTCAGAAAACTCATTTGGTGACTATGAATATGGGAAGAAAATATTTTGAATATAAGGAACAGGAGAAAAATCAGGAGTCTGGGAAAATGAAACGTGTAAAATCTGGTGAAATCTGAATAAGCTCCATGCCTGAGTTAATATTTTCTTAATGTCAGTTTTCTGCTTCTATAGCCTATAATGGTTATGTGAGCATTGTCATTGGGGGAAGCTGGGTGACATATACTTGGAAACTCTTAGCATTAATTTTCAAACTTTTAGTGAGTTTTAAGTGATCAAGTCAGTATAACAATTTTAAAACAACATAATAAACATCATAAAGTAATAAGATATACCAAAGGAAAACATGCAGAGATGGGACCCTGGAACCCTGTAATCTTTTAATGAACTTCTACAATACTGGGTGGGTAATACTTCTCTTAATACTCTATAAGGCAAGAGATAAAACATATAGATTTTAGAGGTAATTCCTCACCCTCAAGGTTTCCATCTTGGTTGTCATTTGTCACTTTCTGATCTTTTCAGATGTGACATTCCAGCCTACGCCTGCCCTCACATACCGCACCACAGGGGGAATTCTGGACTTTTATATGTTCTTGGGGCCAACTCCAGAGCTTGTCACCCAGCAGTACACTGAGGTAGGAGGGAATTCATTTGGTAATCATATATTTGTGCAGCACATCCTAAATATTCTAAAACCTGTATTCATTAGTATAACACTATGTGATTACTAGAATTGTTGGTGTATCTTAGAGACAGGCAGGTTACAGATTCAGGACAAATGAAAACTTTCCAATACTTCTTATATTCATAACCTAAAAATTTCAGTGTATCAGGAGTAGACATGGTAAAAGTGGCATGCTGAGTAAAGTGGGAGTCGGAGATGCTGGTGGATTGATAAACAGATGAAGGATTGCAATGTTGGTAGTTGAAAAAGAGATTGTGGGTACAGCTCTTGTGATGGTGGACAAGATGGTATGGGGACTGTGGTGGTAATCATGTTTATGAAAATGGTGGAAGGCTGATGAAGGTAATGGTGATGGTAATTATGGTAGTGTGGGTGATGGTAGATCTGTTGATGTGACACTGATGGTGGTATTGTAGGTGGTGATATTGGTAGTGGTTATGATGGTGGTGGTAGTGGTTATGCCAGTGCAGTGATATGGCAGCGAAGGTAATGAGGGTAATGGTCACTGTTGAGGTGAGTGGTAATGGTGGTGGGGATAGTTTTGGTGGTAATGATGGAGTAATCATGATGGAGAGGTGAAGGTGGTGGTGGTGAATGTGGTGGTAATGATGTGATAATGGTGATAATTTGAGGCCTGATGATTATGTTGGTGGTGATGGGTTGATGTTGATGGGGAATGGTGGTGACAGTGGCAGTTGTTGGGTAGAAAAACTTTAATATAATACTACAAGCTCTTACCTGTTACTTACTACATATCAGAGCACTTTACATTTATTAACTCATTCAGTCTCATAAAAATGTTTTGAGACAAACACTAGTATTATCTTCAAGTTACAAGTAAAGAAACTGAAAACCTAAAATGTTTACTTAAATTTGAACAAGGTCAAAGAATCAGCAGGACATAGAGCCTTTGTGCAAAACCAGGCATTTCCCCCATGGGTTCTATTCTTCTCAGCAATAACCTAGGTACTTCTAGGAATGAGAGCAAATTTAGATTTTTCCAGTATTCTAGGAGAAGGATCTCCTTTCTAGCAAGCTTTCTCAAGGTGTCCCAGTGGTTTTGCATCTGCTGCGGTTCTCTTTCACTTTTAATTTGTTGATTTTCTAACTTAGAGTAGTATATTCTTATTATTTTGTGTATACTTTTAATGTGTCTGCTCTTATAAAGACTAAAATGAAGTAGAATGAATCTGACTTAATTTTCCTATGTACGTATATAAATGCATCACAGTGAATCTCCACATCATGTACAAACACAAGATTGGGAACCTATTTATAGGTATACTTCATGTTTGTATAAATATGTCAAAATATACTCTATTGTTGGGTATAACTAAAAAGAACAAATTAGAAAAAAAAACTAAAAAAAATCCATTGTTAGCAGACCTGCCCTATGAGAAATCAACATGAAGAAACAAAGACTACTGGCAAAAGTTGTTACATCAGTAAATACAAAGATATATATATATATATATATATATATATATATATATATATATATATATATATATATATATATGTATGTATATGTATATATATGACTAATATGCTCTGCTCTGTCCATTTTCTAGGTGATTGGACGGCCTGTAATGGTACCTTATTGGTCCCTGGGTTTCCAGCTGTGTCGCTATGGATATGAGAATGACTCTGAGATCGCCAGCTTGTATGAGGAGATGGTGGCTGCCCAGATCCCTTATGTATGTCTGAGTCATGGTGCACTGGCTCTGTGATTTGTAGCTAACCCAGGCATCTCTGTGTTTGGATATACTTATTGGGTTTTTTTTTTTTTGAGATTTTGCAAAGATATAAAGTGCTTTTTGACATGATGCCACACTGAGCCTCATCTGAGCACAGTTATACAGAGGGATGCCAAGGTCCATGTTATGGCACTTGCGACTATCAAAGGAGGTAGAGCAGACTCCAGGACATTTTCTGCTGTAGCGTGCTTCCTTGAATTGCTTTTACATGACTTGAAGACATTTATTCTGAAAGTCTATGGTTCCATAAGAATAAAATCTCCCTCGACAATAGTTTGCTTTAATTGAAAAACTTACCTCATTCTCAGATCATTGTGTATGTAGACGTGTCTTCAGTCCCATACCTTATGAGTGCTACAGTATAATGTGCCATAGCCCTAAATTAATCAATGTCTGAACATAGGGATCCTGGGGTAGACTCTAGAAGAAAGTCTGTGCTTCCCTTTAGGACAAGAGCTGTGCAATAGTATCAGCTTATCCTGTGGACCAATTTCATACTTAATTTTATTGGACTTCCTTTCCTGTGGTATACAATTGTTCCATGAATGGAGAGGACATCACTTGATATAGGCCATTTTAATGAAAAAACTATGTGTGATTAACCCCATGATTATAGAGTTTAAAGCAATTACAAGTTTTTCTTTGGCTTGTTTATAGTATATTTATAATTCCTTATTTTATTATTTTATTAGGAGTGAATTGTTTTCTTTTTCTGAACATGAACCATTGACAGTATGTCCAGCCCCTACAATAATTCCTATGTGGCTATTGACAAAACAATATTTCATCTGGTGATTTTATTTATCCTGACAACAATCCTTTCTGACAGGAATCATTATCCTAGTTTTGGCTGAGTAGGATCTTTTTTCTATGAGTGAAAACTTGAAAAATTAAATGATTTCTAAGGATCCATAAAGAAGAAATGATGGAACAGGGATTTACAAGGGTAAAAGGAAGCCATTTGAATTCACCATCAGTAGGGGAGAGTGGTTCTCCTCTGGGAGCTGGACTTTCAGCACCAGCAGCCACTGTTTCCTTGTGTCCTCCCCCAGGATGTGCAGTACTCAGACATTGACTACATGGAGCGCCAGCTGGACTTTACCCTCAGCCCCAAGTTTGCTGGGTTTCCAGCCCTGATCAATCGCATGAGGGCTGATGGGATGCGGGTCATCCTCATCCTGGTGAGTCCTTTTGTGCCTGTGTAGATGGAGTGTGTTGGGAGGAGGACTGGGCTTTGGTGGAGAACCACTTTTCTTGTCCCTCTATCCATATGAAGAACAGAAAACTCCAAGTACAATAAGAAAAGTATATTTCCAGAGATTCCCAGAAACTCTAGAGGGCAGGTGGAAGCTAGGGACCTCCCAATGAAGAAGTTCTTTTTCTCTGTCCCTTGTCAATCTCTCTCTTTGTTTTGCCAACTGACTTGTGCTTTGCTTGCAGGACCCAGCCATTTCTGGCAATGAGACAAAGCCCTATCCTGCCTTCACTCGGGGAGTGGAGGATGATGTCTTCATCAAATATCCAAATGGTGGAGGCATTGTCTGGGGAAAGGTATGATCTAAGTGGTGACTACTAGTCTCCATCGTGGGAGAGGGCCATAGTTTGTGTGTTGTGTGTGTTTTACCTGTTTCTTGTGGATACTGAAGTCATTAGTTTCCATTTCTTAGTTAGTATTTATTGATATATTGAGGACTTTGTGGATTTCACTTTCATATTGATAAACCCTACATGATAATCAAAAGTTCTATTACTCTGTAGGGCTGTGGTTGACAGTCTTAGGTAATCCTACATAGGTAAATTGCCTAGTACATTGCTGTTAACTATTTTTCTTTCTGCAGGTGTGGCCTGATTACCCTGATATTGTTGTTAACAGCTCTCTAGACTGGGACAGTCAAGTGGAGGTAAAAGGCTCTTTGTGTTAGTTGGGCAGCTGTACCCACTATACTGTACATGCCCTACTTAGGAAATACATCCTGGGTGTCAGTGTATGCTGGCGCCTTTACATATGGTATTCTTCCAGGTTGGGGAGAGTAGGTATTGCTATCTGTGGGATTTCTTACTCAAAGAGTTAAAAATTATTACATTATATGGCTTTGATCACACAATGTTCATTTCTAGTCCAGGCATGTCATATTTCAAAGGGCCATGGACTCTCCACTCCATGAAACCTGAAGATGAGCTCTCTGTTTTTAGAATTAGTATAATTCTTGAGATTGTCATTGCCTTGGGTATCCCTTGTAAATAGAATCTCCAACTTTTGTCTTAGTGATTGGGATTTTCCCTCTGCACATCTTTTTTTTTTTTTTCATGGATGGTCTTCTTCCTCTTCACACTTATAATCTTGACCCCCACCTCCATCTTGCCTAGGATCTCTCCTCTGACTTTTACCTCTTGGTTTCTAGCATTTAATTGAAAGTTTGACCCATCTTTGTAGTAGCTTCTTGCTTGTAATGGATCAAGGTGTCCCATGATTCCGACCTAGTTTCCTTTCAGCTTCAGAAGCATTTGTTGCTTGAACACCTACATGGTTTCCTACTTGTCCAGGGAGCCTTCAGCCTGATTGTGAGGTCAAGCTGTGTACCAACTCCCTCAGCCTGTTTATCATCAATTGTGTGCTACCTGGAACATGGCCCTCAGGGTAGGGTGGGAACTCATGTGGAGAGTTACTCTTCTGGACATCCTTACTGTATTTATCCCTTATTCTACAATAATTATTCTTTCTGGCCAGGCACTGTAGTAGGGAATGTGAAGTCTATGAACTTCCACAGAGGAGTTGGGAAGTCCTGCTTCCCCAGGGCATCTTCAAGGGTTGAAGGAAAAATGAAGCAAGATTCTGTGTGGTTAGCAAAGAAGTATGAGTTTTAGTGTCTCAAAACTCTATCAAGATCATGGATTAAATTGCAGAAATATCAGCACTCTGGGAATAGAGAACAGCAGCCATGAATTATGGTGTTAGCCACTTAGCATTTCTGGACAAAGACCCCTTTGGGATCTTTTTCCAGGCAATATAAGATTCTAGCCAGTGGATGGATGTATAGGAGAAAGACTCCGCTTCCCAAGGAAGGGAGGACTAGGGCCAAATATTCATGCCTTTTTAAGACTAGAAATTAGTTGTTCCTAGAGAGAAAGATCTACATTTAGATAGAACCATCATATTTTTATGAGCAAGGCCTCAGGAATGGGATACCTTCACACAGCAGTAATAACAGACAATGCTGTGATCCAGTGGTGTAGAGTTACCTGGTGCTGGTCTCTGACGTTTGGGACCCCGGATGGTAGGTAGCAGAAGTCCTCTAGATGCAAAATGATAGACCCCAACCTGGGACCCCAACCTGCTTGGCTATTGTACATGGTGGAGGTAGATGTAGTAGAAGAAATAGAACCTGAACTTGGGTAAAGTGTGAAGATTAGAAAGAATGATTCAGACTCAATTTAATTTTTTTTCCTACTCTCCATATCTATTATCTATAAATGAATTGATCAACCTGACTGTTCATTCATCTAATCATGTATCTGGGTATGTCTTTAGTAACAATTCAAGGGAGAAAACCTAGTTGACTTTTATAGAGGGTCACTTGAAGTTTGGCCATCCAAGTACTTCATGTGGACAAACAACTGATCATGGCAGAGACATTATGAGACATGTATTCCCTGTCTCTAGATGTTTACATTGGTAGATGTGTGCTTTCATCAATTATAGGATTGGTTATTACCTTATGAATTCTATAGCTAGTCAGCCATTAGGCCATTCTAACTATGGTATCGAGGGGATTCAGAAGTCTGTGTGTCAGTGTGGGTTATCACTGCGCTATGGGAGCACCATGTGACATTTAGTGAGCAGTGACTATAGGTGCACATAACTCTGATAGCAGGGTATTTTTTACAAATAATTCTCTTGCCCCAAGTGCCAATTGTGCCTTTGATGAGAAACACTTCATTAGATAGCTCTGTCAGGAGACTGAACAAGTATAAAATTTATATGAGACCTGCATGGTGAGGCTGGCTATGTTGAGATTAGTCATGTCCAGGTCTGGCATTGCTGAGGACAAATGATACAAACAGGAAAGCAAACAAACAAGCAAACAAATGGCCGAAAACCCATGGAATAGTAGATTTCTGGGTCAAAACTTGCATATGTGATTCAGTAATTCTGGGAATTGAGTTAGGGTAATATGCAGTGAACTGTGTTAAGCCATCTTGGGCCATTCCTACATATGTGCACATCTCTGTTTGAAGATCAGGGAAAGTGAGGACAGAAGCAATACAAGGATTAAATTCGAGAATGGCAGAGAATATTTAGTGTATGGGCAAGGGTCATTCCAGCAGCATGTAGTTAGGTTATTGAACTCTGCTTGGCATAACTGCCCTTATATCCCACATAGGATGCAATTCTCAGCCAGGAACAACTGATCTTGGCCATTTTCTCTAATACCCACACCCCTCCCCTGTCATGGTTTCTGACACGACCATAGCTGGAACTCCTTTCAATCCCTGTGAGCCAGATCTGTGCATGCCAATCAATTTCCATATTTTTTGGTGTTCCTTTTTTGTCTTTTACCTAGAAACATGAGTTTCTACTTGCCTGTGTTGTATTGTGTATGAGAGCTGGAGTGCCCCTACATCAAGTCTTTGTGTCATTGACTCTACCTCAACACCAGCATTATTGATCTCTGTGATTCCTATAATATACAAAGAGGCAGCAATTGTTTTGAGACACACCAAAGGCTATGATGTGCCCTAAGCAACAACATGGAGTACATAGACATTCACTGATATTTGCTGCTGTGAGGTGTTTGAGCCCAGAAAATTTATTATCATTTTCTTATTTTTGTGGTAGGTTCTAAGGTGTGTATTGTTGAGAATCTAGAAATCAATCAGAAGAATATAAGACAAGGTCATTTCTTCTGCAAAGTTTAAAGTCTTGTTCAGAAGTGATTCCTTGGATCCACTTTTCATGCTCAGATGAAGACATCACTCTTCCTGTTTGAGCGAAGAAAAAGAGATTTATTAAAGCTTCCTCCTTAAGCTCTCCCATAGTATGTTACACAGGACTGCAATGCACATGTGGTTCTGAAGCCATAGAAAACACTCATGCATGCCAGTCTAATGTCATGAAATGTAATCTCTCCACTTCCGCATGTTCCCAGTGGAAATGACACAATACCATGCCTCCAGTACATTGCCTTCCCTCTAGTAGAGTACCTATGATACCTTCCCTTTCCAGCTACAGTTGCTCCCTGCCTCCTGCAGGATCTTCAAGGAGAGCTTAAGAAATGGCCAGATAGAAATTGGAGGCTGGGCATCTTGAAGCAGGGGACAGTGAGTCAGGGTGTTAATTTGATACCATTTATGATGGTATGAAGAGGAAACAGTTTATGGTCATTTTCAAATATGTGAAATTCATCCTTATTTTCTTCAATACCCTCAGTATATTTCTAGTAAACCCAGACAATATGTAGGCTCTGTTCAGACTAGCACTCTCTACCATCAAGTGGTACTTAGTATCATGGAGTTCTTAGAAGATGCCTGTTTATTTTCTAATGTATTTGTTTGGCTGAAATGAATTATATTTTGTTTTTATAGGCATACCGAGCTTATGTGGCCTTCCCAGATTTTTTCCGTAATTCAACTGCCTTGTGGTGGAAGAGGGAAATTGCAGAACTATACTCCAATCCACAGAATCCAGAGAAGAGCTTGAAGTTTGATGGCATGTGGATTGTAAGTGTGTGTGTGTGTGTATCTATCATTGCTTAAGACCATGTGGAGCACTGATATTTAGTAAAGATGATGATAATCATCCAAGAAATAATTAAAAGATTTAGGACAGCATTTCTTCCAGTGGCGAGTGGAGCAGCCCTGATTCCCCTGTTACATAGTACCCCACCAGAGTCCTGCTATCTCACTTGGAGGGTGAGAGGTGGAAATCCTTGGAATTTTGATTGGTTTAAGAGAGATTTTTTTTTTTAACCTCTGTAGACAATAATTCTATAGAGGTAATTGAGCGTTCTGTACAAATCTCACCAGAATTTGGTGAATCTCCCATGGCACCAATCTGTAAGGATTGTTAGATATTAGATGATTTATTCAATATTTTGTTGTCTCTGAATTTTCAGTAGGTAACTATCTTTAAAAGTAAGTGATGTCTGTGTCTGACATTTCTAGGATATGAATGAACCAGCGAGCTTTGTCAATGGGGCTGTTCCTGCAGGCTGCAGTGATGCCAGTCTGAACCGTCCTCCCTACATGCCACGTAAGGACCCTGGGGTTCCTCCACCTGCACTGGCTGGAAGAAAGATGACTATTGCAAGAGCTCAAGAGGCAGAGATTTGCCCCGATCACTCAGGGAACACATTCAGGGTTGCTGTGATTTATTGAGGCCAGAGACTTAAAACATTTGAAGCACTTTACCAGTAGTATGTGTGCATGTGATTGAATTCCTTGGGCAAATTCTTGATTTGTCCAAAGAACACTGAATCTATTCCAATTTCCAAGTCTGTCAGAACATACCCAAGATAACCATTTTTAAAGGAGGAAAGATTTTTAAATCTTTTAAATTTTTAAAGGAGGAAAGAATTTTAGTCCCTAGTTATAGAGGAAACTGTTCACCACATTGTTGCCAGGATTTGGGGTGGGAGGGGAGGGACCTGGAACATAATTATCATTGAGAGGCATGCCCCTGGTAACCTGTTTCCTCAAGTCGGACCCAACTGCCATACCCGTTAATAGCTTGCTCATCTCTGAATTCATCAATATATTAACAAGTTGATATGGTTAGAGCCCTTATGATCTCCCCAAATCCCATTCAAAACGCTGCTGCTTTGGACAGTAGGCCTTCAATCGTGAGTCCTGTGAATGTTTTAAGATCCAAATGCTCTTTGAAATTAATTAGTTTATCCACAGGAAGTTATTTCACAATTGGTAAAGTAGTTGGTAAAGTAGCTCTGTGTTGTGGAACCGATGAATGATTGAGGTGTTCTTGCATATATATCCAGGCTCCAGAAAATATTCTTTCCATGAATCTTGTGTCCTTCCACAGATGATTCAGTTTTCCAAATCTTAGTGCTCTAAACTGTAGGACAGGTAACCCTATCTTTTTCTTAGAATGATGATAAAATGAAATGAAATAATTTACATATTCAAAGTCTAGCTTAAACCCAATTTGATTGTTTTTGAAAAGCCCTTGTCATTTTCCATATCTCAGCTTCCTCCAGGAAACAAGCTGAGGTCAGGTTAGTCTTTAGTTCCAGAGTTCAGTCCCTTAAAGAGATTAAAGGCTTAAAAGAATCAGGGCTTGATTTCACCTTCCTAAATCTTTTCCCTCAGATTTGGAGTCCAGGGACCGGGGCCTAAGCAGTAAGACCCTATGCATGGAGAGTGAGCAGATCCTTCCAGACGGCTCTCGGGTGCGGCACTATGATGTTCATAGCCTGTACGGGTGGTCCCAGACCAGACCCACATATGAGTGAGTGATTGTCTTCCTTCTGAATTGGCATAGGCTATAGGGGGAAAGGGAGTAATGGGCATAGCTTCCCTAGTTTTCTTGCCAGAATTCTTTCCAATGGTTAAAGAGTATTTAATTATAACCCCACAGGAATTGTTAAATATTAAAAAAATCCTTCAACATGGAGCCAGACACTGTTATTAAAATTTGGAGTATGGATTAAAATCAGTCATAGTCTTATCAATGAGAAATTAGTAGGCCTAACTGGGAACAATCATAGGGTCACTTCAGTAAGTATTACACAATATAGTTGTTTCTGTAATAGTATTAGTTACAAGAGGTCATGGGATGGACATCACTCCCATGTGTATGAAAATGTCACATATATATATATATCTGCATTCTTTTTTATTCTTATATAGTAAGTGGACCTTCTGTGGAATTAGCATAGTACCACTTTAAAACTGAATTATTAATACAAATTATTCCAAGTATATTCCATAAAGTGATTTTCCCTCTTCTTCTCAAATAAAGAAAACAAAGGACAAATAATAGCAAGATTTAGTGATTTTGTGTGTGGAGGGCTAATCCAGTGAATCTACAATGTGGTGCAATTCATTATAAAGTATTATAAGACGATATACCCCTGCTAGGCATTCCATAAGTCACTAGGGTCCTTTCCATTGCATAGATTTCAATATTCCTTCCAAATATATAGATCATATTTTCTCACCAAGTACCTGGCTCAAGAGCTATAGAGGGGGATGCTCTACATCCATTCTTCTTGCTGTGTCCTCAATTCACCTGTACATTCCCCTCCTACCAGAGCTGTGCAGGAGGTGACTGGACAGCGAGGGATCGTCATCACCCGCTCCACATTCCCCTCCTCTGGCCGCTGGGGAGGACACTGGCTGGGAGACAACACTGCCGCATGGGACCAGCTGAAGAAATCTATCATTGGTGTGTGGCTTGTGCCCAGGGGCCTCTGCTGCAGGGAAGGGAGCTGGTGGCCTTGGGAAAGGAGGGAGCAGAGGGCAGGGCACACACATGCCTCTCCTGACAGCCGTGGTTCTCATTGCAGGCATGATGGAGTTCAGCCTCTTTGGCATCTCCTATGTAAGTGACCTTTGCTCCTCTCATCCCTAAGAGGACACTGACACCCCTGGGCAATCACCCACAGGCTGGTTTCATTTCCTCTGGTTTCAGACGGGAGCAGATATCTGTGGGTTCTTCCAAGATGCTGAGTATGAGATGTGTGCTCGCTGGATGCAGCTGGGAGCCTTTTACCCCTTCTCCAGGAACCACAACACCATTGGCACCAGGGTAGGACCTTCCTCCTTCCTCACGTGCTCTGCCTCACAAGCTGTGCAGCCTTCACCTTGGAGTCACAGTCCAGACCATCTTTGTTCCTGGGAGATTTTCAAAGCCATCCAAGCTCCTCACAATTGCCAAAATACTCAGGATTATCAGAGGATTCTTTAGGTGTAGGAAGGATTGCTCCAAGTATACCACTTGAAGTGTTTCTTCTGGCAAAGTTCCATGAGCTCTAGTGGAAGATCCTCATTGACTATTATCAGACTATTAAGTGTATTTGATCACCTTTAGCTTAGCTGTGTGTGATGTACTTGGATCAAGCTTTTCTTTACCTCCTTTGTCCCCTAGGGTCCCTGGGTTGGGCTCTCAACACCTGTGCTTTTATTCCTTAGAGACAAGACCCTGTGTCCTGGGATGCTGCCTTTGTGAATATTTCCAGGAGTGTGATGGAGACCCGATACACCCTGTTGCCATATCTGTACACCTTGATGTTCAAGGCGCACATGGAGGGCAGCACTGTGGTGCGGCCTCTTCTGCACGAGTAAGTGCCAAGCTGGGATCCAAGCAACTAACAGATTTTATAAGGTGGCAGTTGATGTAAACAAATATTTCTTCCAAACCAAGACATGTGTTCTTTTTATCATGTGTTATTTTTATCTCCAAGCTGAGACCACACTTGGAACCCATGTTTTTCACACCATGTGTCTTTGATGAAAGACTATTTATTGAGTGACAAATATTTGAAATGATGCAACACAGCCTGATTTCTTTCTAATTTGTGCATGTAGAGACCTCTGTATCTGGTATAACTCTTTGATTATATGAACTGAGGCCAAAATGAGTTCACAAAAAAAGGCATTGAGGGCCTTCCTTGCATTTATAACATACCATGTGAATGCAGTGAAGGATTTTTTAAATGACAGAACATATCTAAACTTAAGCTTCCATGGAGGAAGTGAATTTGAGGGACGATGACATGTACAGTGTTGGAGCCTGTATGTTCCTGATCAATCTAGACTAAGACTAAGGATGACATAAAATGGAGTTGGATGAGAGACCTGCCTCTGAACTTGAGTTGTTCCTTGGAGACTTGAGCTGTGACTCTGACTGTGACATCTTCTTACCCTTCCCAGGTTTGTGTCAGACCAGGTGACATGGGACATAGATGATCAGTTCCTGCTGGGTCCAGCCTTTCTTGTCAGCCCTGTGCTGCAGGCTGTGAGTATGGAGGCCTCAGATGTGTGGTGGATCCCAGGTGTGAGGGTGTGTGAATAGGGGCAGGAGAAGAAGCCTGGAGTGTGTAGATCCCGGGACATGGGTGCTTGTTCTACCTTTGTGTCTTCCTCTCCTTCTGAGCAGAAGTGCAGCACATGGGTGTTCTGGCCTCAGTTTCCTCTAGTTCCTAGAAGTTCAGGTTTATTGGACAATCAATTAAAAAATGGTAGCCTCATGATGTATTGAGATATCATTTTACTTTATTGATTAAATAAGGCATCCCGGGTTAGATGGGGCCTCAGTGTAAAGAATCCATTATAGTCATGGTCACCAATGAAACAGGCTTTCCTGAGAACCCCTACTAGCCCAGTGAGGCTTCCTTTGCCTCTTCCAGCCTTGCCTTGCTTTTGTGCAAGGTCCTACAGGCAGCAAGGACCATGTCTTCACTTCATCCATCGAAGCTTAGGATTCTGATTAAAACACCAAGAGATCACACTTTTCTCAAACCTGTTCTGCCTCCAGAGTGTTCTCCTGATCCACATCTACCCCTAGGTGTTTATCTTCTAGAGGGATATCCCTGTGAGGCTGTGAGCAAATATAATTCTCGTTTGTGACTTCCTAGATCCCTAAGGCTTATGTGGAAGCCCCTTGTTTTGGGACTGTGAACTTTTGTGTGTTATTTTTGTGTTTGAAATGTTGAAGAATGGAAGACTTCCTCAGTAATGCTGATCTATTTAGGGCTCTGAGACAGATGGGTATTGGCCACCACACACTGGCTATCCCTTTCCTGCCTGTATTGCTTCATAGGTCTTGAGAACAGTGCCTCATGCTCACAGCTTGTTTGTGTTTAATTTTAGAATGCCAGAAATGTGAATGCCTATTTCCCTGAAGCCCGCTGGTATGATTACTACACAGTAAGTTTTTCTCAATATTTCTCCAACTTGCAACATGTAGGTACAAAGATTTTACATCTGATAGACCTCAGGCAACAAGTTGGCTGTATGGTCTCTTAGAAGTGGCTTACAACCTTGTGGCCTCAGTTTTCTCTCCTCCACATGGGCCAGATCCACTCTTTCACAGGAGCATTGAGAAACAGCACATCTAGTTTCTCACTCAGCTTGTTGTGGGAATTCATGCCATTTATTGTCTTTTCTTCTACATTCACTCTTCCCTGTTCTGAAAAACTAGTAAGTTCTTGAAATTGTGCTATAGTTTTTACTTTTATCCTCCCCTAATGAAAAATCCCTAAATACAGAGAGAGTTCTTTCACCCTCTCTCTTCTTTCACATTTCTTCTTCTACAGTATAGATGCTGAAACAAAATTACTCTGTATTAATTACCTAAGTAAGTGGACTATGAGGCAGTGTGCAAAGGATCCACAGACCTGGGCCTCTACTTGCAAATCTAGTAGGTGTACAGGCATTGACAAAAGAAGAAGGAGAAGAAGGCTGTGGTGTAGGGTTGGCCTGTGTCCTGGAGTCCAGGTGAAAGAACAAGGTGTTTGAATTTGTTTTCCATGATGGGGGTTCCTTTAGAAAACAGATGATTCTTGAAGAAGACTGAGGAGTGTCCTCACACTGATGTCAGGCTTCCTCTTCTGACTTCCTGAGGAGAACGATGTGGGAGACTAGAAATGGGGAGGAAGGTGGGCAGCAACACATGTGCTGGCCCCTCTCATCCTAGGGATTGCAGTGGGATTGTGTGAGAACAGGGTGAGGCAATGGAAGCGCAGTCCTCTCTTCTATGTCTTGTGGAACACTCATTCCTGTCTTCCCTTCTTTATTGCCTGTGGGTCTGTTCTTTGGGTGGCAACGTGTTTGGATTCTGCTGTGGGCTTTCCTGCCAGGACTTTCAGGGCAGAGAGCAGGCAACTTTGTTGAGTTTAGCCTTGGCCCTGAGTGTGCATGTGGACTGTGCTATTCACTAACAGTTGTTTTAGTGTGTTGAGACTTTCTGCTGCAGGGCCTGGGGTAGGGTTAAACCAGAGAGGACCCTGGGTACCCAGTGTAGTGTGGCCTACCTTTGTGTGGATGAACTTGACTGTGTGACCTGGGGTGTGAGGTCTTCCCTACATTTTTCACTTCTGGCATCTCACAAGTCTCCTACTGGCCCCTGCCTTACACGGGTGCAAGCACTGTACTGAGCTGTAGGTGTTGGCATCCTGGACATATTTCCCCATGGTGCTCACTATGTAGAAGAGCTAATGTTTGCTTTATAAACACTAATGCATTTAAAACAATGTATGTGTACCACATTAAATAAAGCAAAATGTGAGAACTAAGAAACAAATTTTCTAGAATGACTTCTTTTACCCTATATTTTTAGTAGAATACAGCTTTAGCTGAAGAAGGATAGGTGCAAGGAATGAAATGGAAAGATAAAAATTGATGCGGCAAACTACTTAGAGAAAAGGAACACTTAAATGTTTGTTAAAAATGAGTTTCCCCTGGTTAGGATTAGTGAAGAAATAATTCTTTAATTAATGTTCATATGTTTTGGACCATATTCTTTGTTGTTCAGTAGATATTGGTAAAATCTATCCCCCTGCCAAATCTGGCTTTCATCTATTTGTAAACAAACTTTTAATGTACACATCATTTTATTTGTTTTCAATATCTACTCTGATTACCTTTATGGAACCATCCTTAGACTTTTGTGTCCAAGGGGACATTTGTCAATGTGTGGCTTCATTTGGAAAGTCACAGTGGGGTAGAAGTAAGTGGCTATTAGGGTTTGGTGGGTAGAATTTGAAGATGCTGCTAAACCTCAAAGAGTACAGGGAAACCTCACAATAACGAATGATCTGGCCCCAAATGTCAGTAGTGCCAACACTGAGCAGCCCTGCTCTAGTTGAGAAAATGTGTAAGGTCCCCTGGGATTTCTAGAGATTGGTTCAGACAAGGGATCCACTCTCACATGAGAAGGATAAAGATGTGAATCATGAGGACTCAGGTAAGGAGTAGAAGAAGAGGAATTACAAAGTATGTGAGCTCACTTTGATCTTCTCTGTGAAGTAGGAAGCAAAACCTTTGGTTAGGTGGGTGGGAGTGGAGACTGAGGACAGATGGTGACTGAGGAGGCACTTGGTGAAGGAGCAGTTTCAGACATGCAATTGTGGACAGTGTGTGAGGAACCAACAAGAGGTGAAGGAATGGCTGTGCAGCCTCCTGTAGCTGTGCTTTGTGTCTCAGAAAGAGGTTGTGGGTGAAGGTGGGCTGTTATCCACACTAGGACCTCAAATGGGATGTGCTGTAGCCATTCTGAAAGGCAGTGGACCCTCCTAGACATAAAGCAGCCCAACAGGACTTCACACAGCAGCTGAGGGAAGGCAGAAGGTTACCATCAGGTGGTGCTGAGTGCTGATGAGCAGGTAGCACGTTCAGTGGGGTACAGGAGGCTGCTTCCAGATGCACTGTTCGGTGCAGAATGTGTCCTCTCCCTTATCTTCTATTTCCTCATCCCACAGGGTGCAAATACTAATGCCAGGGGAGTGTGGAAGGACCTAGCAGCGCCTCTCAACCACATTAACCTTCATGTCCGTGGGGGCTACATCCTGCCCTTGCAGGAGCCTGCACTGAACACACACTTGAGGTGAGTACAGGGCTAGTGTTCCTCTTTACACACTGGTTCACTGCGACTTCTGATGGGTAACACCATCCCCCTCAAGGAGAAAGCAGTTTACCAAACTCGCTTTACTGTTATGTTTTTGCTCATTTGGTGATTTGTGTTTTATCATTTTTCAAATCATCCAATTCTGCAACCATCAGTGGACCAGAGGCAGCTGCAGCAGTATGGGAGTGAGGGGAGCAGAGGTGCTGAGATGCCTGTATGTTGATAGGGTCACCACACTCTTCCTGGATTGCCCTCAGGTCTTTCTCAAGAAGATGTTGATCTGGGGCTGCACCCAGATAGATTTGAAAGGTCATGACAATACCTGTACTCTTATACCTCCAGAATTTCTCTGAATTTCCATCATGATAGCTTAAGAGATTAGCCTCCCTGGTCCTCTGAGGGCTGTTGTTTAGTTATAGCACTGAAAACCTCATCTCTTGGAAAAACACAATTCTGAGCTAACTGGGTCAGCTGGTCACCCTATTTGCCTTGGCTTGACCACTTATGTGCACTTTTAGTTCTTGCCTCACTTACATTCTTTTCTAGATGAGGGATCCTCTGTTCAGCCTCCTATAACCTCAACTTCCCATTCTTTTTTCCCATGAATCCATTTCATTTTTTGTGATTGAAACTTGGTTCCAAAACTTCCTTTTCCTACAAACCTCAAGTATTCCATATCATTCACTTTCCCTTTATAATTTTTTATTTTAAAAGTGCAGGTTATATTTGTATTAATCGGTGCACATTTTATCATCGCATAGTTGAAAATGTAATGTTTTTTTTTTAAATATACTGGGAGGGTTTTTTTTTTTTGAAGTTTAGAGACCCATCCTTTGCTTTGAAGGTCCTTTATGACCTTAATTTTTCAAATTATTGATTTTAGGAATACTATGCCTTAATCCAACACTATCTGTTGTTTATTTTTCTCTAAGTGTTTAGGTTCAGGTTATTGTCTACACTGACTCCAAAATTATCTTTCCCAAATGACAATCTTAACTTGTTGCTTCCTGCTTGAAGTCTGAAATCTTTGAATAATAGGGTGCTTAAGATCCCTCACAATCTTCTTCCAAGTTAACTTTAACAACTGTTTCTCCTCCTATAACTTAATGTATATGTGTGTGTGTGTGTGTGTGTGTGTGTGTGTGTGTGTGTTGTGTGTGTGTGTGTACCAGCCCTGGCCCAAATGTTCCCCAAACATATTCACCCAGTTTACAGCATTAGGTTGGGTTTCTGTACTTATTATTCTTTACAGACCTAGGTATTCCAACATGGTACCTATGATTTTTGCTACTGAATGATACAGTCAGTCCTCTGTGCAATTTTTATTATTATTTAGATCACCAAATTTTATTTCTGAAATATTTGAAACATATTAGTTTTAACAGTGACTTATGTAGGGTCCATTTTCCATATTTGGAACCTTCAGCACTCACTGAAGGAAAAAGTTTTGAATAAATGGCTGGCTTTGAACTCAAGATCCTCCTGCCTCGGCCTCCCAAGGCTCTAGGATTACTACCATACCCAGCAGGTATAGTTATCTTGCACTTTTCATTTTGGCCTCCCAACCCTAGAGCTGGAGAAAAACAAATGTAAGTTATGCTAATATTATCAGAGAAGAGGGTTTGGAAGGGAGTTGTACAAAATCAAATTTTAATTCTTCCTATAGTCTTCAGTTTTTGACATCTGGGAATGCATACATCAAATTTATGTATTTAGTGGTTCTTCTCTGGGAGTTGTACCAGAATCTCATGAAATAGTTTTAAATATACATGTCCAGCCCTAGTGGATTCTTGAAGATCCAGAGTAATCTCAGATTTCATATACAAAAAATCCTCCCCGCTCTTCCAGCAGAGTGAGTGCTGCCCCTTCTGAATTTCTGGAGTTGTCTAACTTCTAACCTTTACAGGTATCTCTTTTCTCCTAAATATTGTTAAATATTTCAACAATAGTTATTTTATGCTCTATTTAAAATTTTCCTTGCCGAAGCCCTGAGTGGAATGTAACTCTATGCTTAGTTATTTCTGCAGACTCTTTAGTGCCCTCTTAATACCTTGTGTGTTCAGTGATATTTTGTTTTTCATACATGGTGACCCTGAGGACCCAGATAGATGTATGTCTCCTCCCAAAGCAAATTACCTTATCTTTGGGTACAAGGCAGGTCCTTTAAAGATCCTGGTTTCACTTGTCAATAGGAGGTTCAGCCTCTCTTTCTTAAGTTACCAGTTTTAGGGTTCCAGTGTTAGGCTTATTGGGCATTGGCCCCAGGGAAATTCCAGGTTTGACTTCTTGCACACCCTTGTGAATATAGCCCATTGTTTTTTACCCCTGTTGTTTTTTCATTCAGTTAGATGTGTATTTATTATCTTTGAAACCCAAGAATATTTTATTATACTTCTTTTGCAAAGTATCTAGGATCAAGTAGTATTCCATTGGATAGGTACTCTAGAATGTCTATTCCACCATCGTTCTGGAAGTATCATTTTGGAGTGCTTCCTTTTGTGTCACTGTTCATTTGTTGCTTTGGTTTATTGGAGATAGTGTCTGATCTCTCTTACAATGTAGGTGAAATAGATCATGATTTTCGATTTATTTGAATCTTTGTGTCTTGAACTTCTTAGCAGCCACAGCACTGAGAATGACAGCAAGCTAGTGTGTTATCACAGAGCCTGACTTGTGCAGTGGAGGCTGAAGTAGGGCACCTAAGGCCAGGGAGGGCGCACAGGACCCAGAGATCAGTTGGGAGTCCAGAGGCTTGAGGCCATGAGGAGATGCTTAATGAAATGGCTCTTCCTACCTTCCCATTCTCTCTTTGCAGCACTTGGACCATCTCTTTGAGCATTGTTTTGTGCTCCTGTTCTACATTTTAAGGCAGAAAATTAGAAAGCTTTGTTTTTCTCTAACACCAATAATAGTAAGTTACCAAGTAAGGGAAGTGGCATTATGTAAATGGGCCATTTGGTGTGTTTTTGCTTCCTGAGTGAAACTGGTCCTTAGGTAGGCTGCATATATTTGTATAAGGTTTCCTTTTCTGCCAATAGTCTTATTATAAATAGTGGTTTTATACATTGCTTTCATTGTCCTTATTGCAGTGATTCTCATGTTTAAGTTATTGCCTCCTACAAAAACATTTAGTGATAATGGTTGGGGTATTTCTATCTCATGTGACATTATTTAGTCTAGAGAAAGAAACACCTTCTAATTTGTCCTTTATTCCTGAAATTAGCAGAACCATCTTTTCCAAGTAACTTTGAAATATGATTGAAGCATTTGACAAAATTCTTTGAGTCCTGACCTTTGTGTGTTATGTAACTCCTGTTTCCCACAGTCGGCAGAACCCTCTTGGTCTCATCATTGCCCTGGATGAGAACAATGAAGCATCAGGAGAACTTTTCTGGGATGATGGGGCATCGATAGGTGAGTCTGGTATGAGAGAGTGTTGCTTGCCCTCCTATGTCTGTGTGTTATGGCCCCTCACGCTTGCTGGTCATGCAGCTGGAGGAGAAATATCCCAGGCACAGTAGCAAAAGTCACTTGAGAGAAGAGTTTGTTTCTGATTGTGCTACTTGAGACATATCAGATAACCACCAATGTGAGGACAAGAGGTCTCTATTTCTCAGCAGTGTGCCACTGGCCACTGATCTATAATAGGCTCTCATTTTATTATCTATGGACACCTGGATGACATATGGTCAAGAATATTCCAATAATTCATCAGTAATGTAAATGTCTCCCCCCAAATACTTAGCAACAGATGTCAACGACATATCAGGAAGGCCAGGAGAATGTACTTTTGGAGTGTATCTGCATCTAACTATGTTTTACCTCATGTTTCTGGCACCAGTTAGTAACATTCTTGGGGTCCTATCTTAGGAAATAGATGCCCTTAATGCATATTCCTAAACACTCTTGGAAGGGAATCTCCTCAAGGTTACTATTGGAAAGAGAGGGCAGATTCATAGCTTCTTTGGAGACTCTATTTATAATTTCCTCAATGTCAAGGTGTAGCTTTTTAAATATTATCCAATTTATTTTATTTAAATGTTTCACTGATATGGAAAGATGGAAAATCTTCAATGTAAACCATATACTCAGGTACTGTTTATAATGATTACCTGTCAAATTAATTAACATCTATCACCAGCCATCTGGTGATAGATGTTAATTAATTATGAACGAATTCATAGTCGAACTATAACAATAGCCAGAGGCTTACAGTCTATTCTTCCCCTTATAGCAACATGGTGAGTTCTAGCTACCCTAACCAATCTAGCTCTTCCACCTTCTATTAACTTAATTGGTGAATTATTCATTATTATAGCATCATTCACTTGATCAAATGTTACAATTATCTTAACTGGACTAAATATATTAATTACAGCCCTTTACTCACTATATATACTAATTATAACACAACGAGGAAAATTTACGTACCATACATTAAATATTAATCCTTCCTTCACATGGGAAAATACACTTATATTTCTTCATCTTTTTCCACTTAGCATTCTATCAACCAACCCTACCATTTTTCTGGGCCATTTATACTGTAAATATAGTTTAAGCAAAACTTTAGATTGTGAATCTAACAATAGAGAATCGTAATCTCTTATTTACCAAGAAAGCATGCAAGAACTGCTAATTCATGCTCCCCGTGTTTACATCCACGGCTTTCTTAACTTTTATAGGATAGTAGTAATCCGTTGGTCTTAGGAACCAAAAAATTGGTGCAACTCCAAATAGAAGTAATTAATATATTCTCTTCACTTATCCTCACATCACTTGTAACTCTTTCATTTCCTATTTTCCTCACCATAACTGACCACTATAAACACATTAATTACCCAAACTATGTAAAAATCTCTATTATTTGTGCATTATCACTCTGCATTATACCAACACTAATGTTTATTAACTCAAATTATGAACATATTATCTCAAACTGACACTGAATGACTATTCAAACATTCACCCTTTCCATAATCTTTAAGCTAGATTATTTTTCTGTATTATTTATTCCTGTAGCATTATTCGTCACATGGTCAATCATAGAATTCTCAATATGATTCATGCACTCTGACCCCTTTATTAACCATTTCTTCAAATATCTCCTCTTATTCCTCATCACTATAATAATCCTAGTTACATGCAACAACCTATTTTAACTATTCATTGGCTGAGAAGGAGTAGGTATTATATCTTTTTTACTAATTGGTTGATGGTATGGTCGAACAGATGCTAATACAGCAGCCCTCCAAGCTATCCTATATAACCGAATTGGAGACATCGGATTTGTACTAGCTATAGCATGATTTTCACTCAACTCAAACTCATGAGAACTACAACAACTCTTCATAATAGATGTATCCCTACTTCCCCTACTAGGACTACTCTTGGCCACCACAGGAAAATCTGCCCAATTCAGTCTTCATCCTTGATTACCTTCTGCTATAGAAGGTCCAACTCCTGTATCAGCTTTACTTCACTCCAGTACATTAGTAGTAGCAGGAGTTTTCCTCCTTATCCACTTCTACCCGCTAATAGAACATAATAAGACTATCCAAACACTCTCTGTTTAGGAGCTATTACTACTCTATTCACCGCCATCTGTGCCCTTACCCAAAATGATATTAAAAAGATTATCGCATTCTCCACTTCAAGCCAATTAGGATTAATAATAGTAACTATTGGAATTAATCAGCCCCACTTAGCTTTTCTCCATATTTGTACACATGCTTTCTTTAAAGCTATGTTATTCATATGCTCAGGATCAATTATTCATAACCTAAACAATGAATAAGACATTTGAAAAATAGGAGGATTGTTCAAGGCCCTTCCATTTACCTCATCCTCACTTATTATTGGTAGCCTAGCACTAACAGGAACTCCCTTCATAACCGGATTCTACTCTAAAGACCTAATTATTGAATCTGCAAACACGTCATATACCAACGCCTGAGCCCTGACTATTACTCTTCTTGCCACCTCCCTAACTGCTGTCTACAGTACACGAATTATCTTCTATGTCCTAATAGGACAACCTCGATTCTCTACACTAACCTCAATTAATGAAAATAACCCTCAACTACTTAATTCAATTAAACGCCTTCTTATTGGAAGTATTATTGCAGGATTTTACCAGAACTTGTCTTCTTGTAATTGAGTGTTTATACCAACACATCACAAGTACTTCCTATCCCCATATGTTTCAACCTCTGTTCTAGTCTCTGCTTGAATAAATTCATCTTTTGTAGATTATACATGTAAATGAGATCATATAGTATTTTCTTTCTTTGCTTTGTGTAGCTGTGTCTCTTACTATGGAGTACTCCTGCTTCACTCATATTGTCAGAAATGACAAGATTTTCTTATTTTTAAGGCTAAATAATATTCCTTTTATGTATTACCACAATTTGTTCTCCATTAATCTGTAGGTTGACCATTTGGTTATTTCTATATCTCAGCTATTGTGAAAATATATTAAAAACTCAAAGTTAAGGGCTAAAGCCATAATTCATTGGCGAAAAAATAGGGAATAGGTTTTTATGCAGTGGTCTTGGAAGTATTTAATTGGAGTTGCCACCAAAAGTATAGATAAGAAAAGTAAAAAATTAAACCAGTGGACTACATCAAGCTAGAAATCTGCTCAACATGACAATCAACAGTATGAAAAGGGAGCCCACAGATGGGGAAAATATGTGCAAACCACATATCTGATAAGTGTCCTAACACAAAAAATACATCAGGAAAATTGTGTTTCAATAGCAAGTGAATAAATAACCAGATTTTAAAAATGGACAAAGGAATTGAAATTTTTTCAGAAGAAAACCTAAAGTTGACTAAAACATATATGTAAAGGTCCTTAAAAATCACTATTCAGCAGAGAAATTACTTTGAGATATCTTTTCATACCTGTTAGGATGCTTACTGTGAAAAAGAGGACATAGCAAGTGTGGATGATCGTGAGGAGAAAGTGGAATAAAACTGTTTAAAGTGCAAACTGGTACAGGAATTTTGGGATGCAATATAGAAATTCCACAAAGTATTGAAAATAGAACTATCCTAAGATCCAGCAATCCCACTTCTGAGTATATATCTAATAAAATGAAATTGGCTTGTCAAATAGATATGTGCACCCCCATGTTAATTGCAGCATTATTCATAAGAGCTAAGATATAGAAACACCTGTGATCACATGTAGATGAATGAATATATATTGTGGGATAGTACTGTATATATATTGTGGGATAGTACTGCATCGTGAAAGGAAGGAAATCCTGCCCCTAGGGTCTGCAGAATGAGCTTTAAGAAGAGGCAGATGAAAATTGTTCATGTGTGGTGGGCAGGCCATTCTGACTCGTCTTTCTTCTGCTTTCAGATACTGTGGCCAATAAAGTTTATCTTTTCTGTGAGTTTTCTGCCACCCAAGTGAGTAGCACATTTTTATGAATCTTAGGCATGAGATTTTGTCTACCATAGACTCGTATATGCTTGTGTGTGTGTGATTATGATTCTATCTTCATAAAAATAAGCAAATGACAGCAACAATGGCTATAGGTAAACATCACAATGTCATATAAGACTTCAGTCCCAATAATGTATCATCCATCTTATCAAAAGAAGGCAATATATTGATGCATCAAAGCAGTTGGTCTGTGTGCTTTTTTTTTTAAACTCAATGTGAATTTCTAAAATGAGTGTGTGTGACTGTTCCTGCTTGTTTTGTTTTCTAAGAGTATTATAAAAGTAAGTTTATGCACACAGCATTTCTTAGTTGGGAGAGCTAAGAGGCATTCAGAGCAGTGGGGGGGCTTCTGGTCTAGGATGGAGCATTTGAGTGGCTGGAGAATCTGTGTTTTAGAGGCACAGCTTTGGGCTTCATTGTGCTATTTTGACTTTCAGAACCGCCTGGATGTGAAGATTTCACAAGCAACCTACAAGGACCCCAATAATTTAGCATTTCAGCAGATTAAAATCTTTGGGACACAGGAACCCAGCAACGTTACAGTGAAACACAATGGTGTCCTGAGTCAGGCTGCTCCCAAGGTCACATATGATGCTCAGCTGAAGGTAAAAATCCATGTATTGAGGATGTTCTTCCAGAATTATTCATAGCACCTTGGTTTTCCTGCTTCCTGAGGTTGTGTGGATGCCTGTGGTGGGGAAGTCAGGGTCCTGGGAATGGAAGTGGTGATGAGGTGGTGGGCAGAGCTAGAAAGACAGGGAGGTCCTGCTCAGCAGGGATGATGATCCCACTTTTCCCAGCCTCTCAGTGTTATCCTCTGTCTCACTGGCTTCACTTTCAACATTTTAGTTACAAGATACATAAGAGAGCAGAGTTAGGAAAGTATGAAACAGGTAAGAAGAAAAGGGATCTGGAAGCTCATGGCTGATGCTGAAAGGTAAAGTTGGGAGGCAGGAGTCCCATGAGTTCAAATACTGAAGTTCCCACTCTGAAAACTTTATAGAGATGAGTAGAAGTTATCTCCAACATATATGTTCTAAAAACCAGTTTAGGATTCAGATTTGGTGATTTCACTCAATGGGTACTTATTTGGTTAGATAATAATAATAAATAATTTCTCATTGGTTGTGAAGAGACCTGGCCATCCTGAGTAGCCTATAATCCTTCACTCTGATGCTGAGTCTTATGAGAAATCCTTTCTTCCAGTGGTCCTGACCACAGTACCTGGCATTGTAGCTTCTGGGTTAACATGATTCATGAGAGACCTTCCAAATTTGGGGAAAATAAGCCAGTTTATTCCTGTACTATCATGGCAGTAGACATTTTGTTCTGAAAGCACATTTGAGGACATACATTTTATGAAGTTAGGAATGAATTTCTATATGTTGGGTTATGTATATGGCAAAGTGCAAGGTGTATGAAGGATTCACGTGGGAAAACAAGCTCAATTCATATTTGATTAATAAGTTGATTAATAAGTTAATTAATAAGACCTGAGGAACTCTTTAGTGTTTGAATGTGGGTAGTGTGGTGTCATGATTTATATACATGAACAATTGGGAAGACACCCAGGACCAAACCAACATATAGGAAATGTTCGCTCATGTTTTAATTGATGTTTAAAGTTTAATGGAGCAGTTGAGCTGAGCTTTGTTAAGACAACAGGTCCGGTGCTTGGCCTTGAAAGTGGCATATCAGGTCTGGATTCATCAGCTACAAGGGAAAGAAAGCCTCAAATGGTATCAAGTGGACTTTTTTTTTTTCTTTCTGCAGGTAGTCCTATAGAAGTAGACACTAGTAATACACATAGTAGTTTACAGGCTGGCATGGTTTAATGGCTCAATGTTGTTGAGATTGAGTCTTTTCTTCTTTTATGAAAAGAAGTGGATGCTTAGTTTCTATCAGCATGCACTGGTTGTAGGACATTATAGGAAGAGAGAGAGGAAAGAGTGTGTAGGGAGACAGACAGAAGAGGTATAGGAATAGGTTAGAAAATACTCTTAAATCTAGAAATAAATACCTGGCCAGAAACTCTCCAGGAACTAGGATTCACATATTCACGGTCATAGCTATCCTACATAGTCAAAAACGGAGCTATTTTGAGGAATTTTTGTTTACTAAAATTTGGGAAAGAGCAAGGAAGGAAGCAATGAATTATGTCTTCCTGAAGGGACGTTTTTATGGCAAACCACTCCAAGTTGAGAAAGCAAAATAAGCCAACTGGGACTGAGAATAGTCCTGCATTGTCAGTCCATAAATCTCGGGTAGCCACCTTAAGTTGGATTCTCTTTGCAAGAACATTGCTCTGAACATGGCGAAACTAGTGGTCACACTTTGGAGGATGTGTGGTGCCAAATCAAGACGGTCACACTTGACTGAATTCTAACACAATCTCAATGATCTTTGAAACATGGTCTTGTTGGAGGTGGGGGTAGGGTGAGATTTGAAGGAAAGACAGATGCAACACATAAGCAGAGAAACAGGGAAAATGTTGATGATCTTTAAAATGAAGTCTTATTGCTTCAACAAATGAGAATGTTAAATATGCAAATTGCTGTTTAAGGACATGCCAAAGATAAGAAAAACACACAGAAAAACATTAAATTTTGGCATGACAGGTGGTATCCTAAAAGCTTTCAAGTTTTGAGTATTTGGGAATAGAGAACTGAAGACCCTTGGATGTTAGAAATGGAAGAATATAGAAAGATTTTTCCAACTCACCAGTTGTGCAGTTTTAAAACTGAGGCCCAAAGAATTGAAATAACTGTCTATGATTCCAAAGAAAAATGGAAATGAGGACGTAGACAAATGATTCTATTCCTCTGTTCTTACCACCACTACAGTCTGGTGGGAGACATTGGTTTGGCGACTGGATGGCAAGAAGGTAAATTTAATGTCAGATTAGCAAGAAATTCATTGACAAATTGAAGAGGTGAAGGACTCAGTAAAGGAAAGGAAAAGGGTGATCACAGCAGGTTTTATTTGATCTCATTACTTCCACAATATAATGCTCAAGATTTTGATAGAGTTGTGACATTTGCCATATTGCTACTGAATATTCCCTCTTCCATATGTATAGCTCCTTCATAGTAACTACAATCAAATGTCACTTAGATTGCTTAGAGTCTGGTCTGATGCCTACATGTGTAATTAAAAATACTTAGACATTGCCAGGCCTTTGTCCAGCAAAGGAATTTTTCCTTTGTTTTCCACTCCTTCAGGTTGCCATCATCACAGAGATCAGTCTTGTGCTGGGAGAGGAATACACAGTGGAGTGGAACACAATCATCAGAGATGAAGAAAAAATAGACTGCTACCCTGATGAGCATGGTGCTTCTGAAGCAAACTGCATTGCCCGAGGCTGTGCCTGGGAGGTAACCTCACTGAGGTGTTGATGGACACCCAGATCGTTAACCTTAGGCAGCAATTTCTTGAGCATAGCCCAAGTACCCAGGTGTGTACTTCAACTCCATAGAAACACGGCTTCCAGGGAACCTGGTCTTGAAGATTAGGTGTGGATTGGAGTGGTGTATTTTTTAATAAGCATTTTGCTTTGTGTCTAGAAATTTACTTTTTGTCAATATCTTATTATATGTACATGAAAGAATGATGTGTTGGCTCCATCTCATACAGATTGCCATCTCTGATTATTTCTATTTGACAACTCTAGGACCACCTGTTGATCTACAGTCTCAACTTTCCTTTCCAGGAATCCAGTTCTGTTGGAGTCCCTCATTGCTATTTTGTCAATGATCTGTACTCTGTGAGCAATGTCCAGTACAACTCCCATGGGGCCACGGCTGACATCTCCTTAAAGCCTTCTGTTTATGCCAACACCTTCCCCTCCACACCTGTGGATCCCCTCCACCTGCAGGTGACCTACCATAAGGATGAAATGCTGCAATTTAAGGTAAACATGGTACTTGTGTCAGGTCCTGAGTAGGCCCTTTTTAGTGACATTATATTTTCAAGTTAGGTTATAGAACTCTAAAACGTGAAATTCTTTTAAGGTTCAATTTACAGGGCACTAGATTACTATCCTATTTCAAAGCATAATGAGAATTCATTGCCAGTGAGACCTGTTCTAATTTGCAATTTGAAGATGTTTTGTGGCTACTCTAAGGAGGTTTTGGGAGAACAAAACAGGGAGAGACAAGTTAAGATGTTCTCAAATATGTGTTCCAGTGGGGTTTGAGATTGGATGAGTATAGGAAAAGAGATGGGGAAAAGTGAATATTTTAGACTAAGATGGTAGGGTTTACATTATCTGGTGACTTTATGGTAAATGTAGATAAGGGAGAGGGAGACTTGAAATATAAATACCATATTTTTGTCATGTTTGTGTTGACAATGGTGACATTACCTGAAATGAGGAAGTACTAAATAGGTTTGTATGTTTTCAGTGTAAGAGTTTGATTTTGAACACTGAAATTGAGGCCTCTTAAATAGCCATTGAAATGCAATAATTTCTTTTCCTTAGATTGTTTAATTACATCTAAAACCTACGTGTGGACTAGCTGTTTTTGTGTCTATTTCCCTTGTAAACTGTCAGCTTTTCTGTGGCCAGAATGTGTCTTACCTCTTTGTGCTTCTGAAACCTAACACAGAGGCTCATGGGTAGTACTTGTTCACATGTGCGACATCAACTTGAACTCTCAGATCTGTAACATGTGCTAATGTAAGGAATGATGTCTGTTTTCTTTGTGGTTATTTTCTGTGTTTGTTCTTGTTTTTATTGTCCTCATATAGCATTGATGTTTGGTGGTGGGCCCATAAAGGCTCAAAATTGAAGAACTTGCTTTCAGCTAGTCCACACTTTCCATATAGTTTCTCTCTCCAAACACTTGCATTTTTCTGAGATGCCTTTAATACTCTGTGCCTTTGTTTTTGCTGTTGCTTTACAAGAATGATTGATCTCATTTCTTGTGCTTGCTTATAGCTTCAAAGTTTATAACTCAGGCTGTAATTCTCCCATGGAACTACTTCAATGTCCCAGAAACATTGTTAGGCATCTCCTTACTGTACTCTCAGAATTTCTAGAGTTGTACATTTACTCACATTACCAAAGTGTCATGAATCCTTCTCTTTAAGTATCCATTATCAAGAGAAATTCTCAAAACCATGGCCTTGTGTAATTAGTTCATATTCAAAGTTGCTGTTATATATTATGCAGGCATTTGTGAGGTATTCATGGAATGATAATTCTATCATTTTTAGCAAGGATATCTATAATTATTTTAATCCAAGTTCATATTGTGAATGAAATAATTTTCAATATTGAATATTTTTAGATATTTGTATATATTACTACACAAACACAAACTAATAAAGGATACAATTATAAACCACGCTTATTTCACAATGAAGTTACAAGTTAGCACAAAGGGTCAAGGGAATTTGATACTGTACTAGAAGCCTTAATAATGAAATATGATGGATTTAGATAAAAATATTAAATCTGATGTTGTTCTTTGATATGCCACTTAAATCTCACATATCATGAGCTTAAAAGAATGCAAATATATACCCTTTAGACTCATTGTCAACGATGTTCACATACTTCTAAAGGTGTAGATTTAGAGTATTATTCATGCCTAAATTATTTTTGACAGACAATAATTTTCCATTTACTCAATGTATATGTTGTGATGTTTGGTAAAATTCTCATTATGGTGTGATTAATTCAAAATAATCAGATTATCCATTTAGCAAGCATCACATTAATGATGATAAAATTAAACATAAATTTAAACAATAAAATTAAGCATTTTTTCTTTTTATTCTAATTTGTTATATGTGACAGCAAAATGCAGAATAATACATATTACACATATACAGCATAATATTTCATATCGTTGGTTGTATACAATGTATATTCACACCATCCATGTTTTCATACATGTACTTAGGGATCATCAATGTAATTAAACTGTGTTTAATTGTAACCCTGAACTTATTCTCTGTATCTATATTGTTATTTAAAGTCAGTTTCTTCTGCTCTAGATTTATGATCCCAACAAGAGTCGTTATGAAGTCCCAGTCCCCTTGAACATATCAAGGACTCCGTCCAGCACCTCAGAGAGTCGACTCTATGATGTCCTCATTAAGGAGAATCCATTTGGAATAGAAATTCGCCGTAAGAGTACAGGCACTGTAATGTACGTGGCTCTTTTCTAATTTGGAATTCCATGTAACTGTACATTTCTTGTCTGGCCTATTGTCCTGATTGATTACTGGCTCAGGCCTCTTCTGTCCATTTCCAGATCCATGAGTAAGCTATTTCCTTCAGCTGTGTTCTTACGGGAAGGTGTTCGGCAATCTGCAATGATGGCTGAATCTGTTGCATGTTTGGGGAATTCATCCATTCAGTGTTTATGGGTTATTTCACTATATTAGGTATTGTTTTAGGTACTGTATTCATAGATGGATAATTCCTCTGATCTCACCACTGCAACAATAATTTACATGACAATATTATAAGGAAGTTGATGTTGATAATTAAGTAAACGAACAGGTAATCAAGAGTTATGGTGACGTTACTGCTTTTGATATTGTGATGAGAGTAGGTTCATTGAAGGGTTAACTTTTGAAGTTGATTCTGGATGGAGAGAAGGAAACCCTTATATGGAGCCATTGGATTAGGGAAAAGCATTTGTGAGAGACCAAGAACATAGGTCAAGTTATAGGATGAAACTTGGCATGCCAAGGAATAGAACAAAATCAAGGAAGCCAGCAAGGAGGTGAGTGGTGGGAGATGAAGCTGGGGTGTCAGGAAGGCTTAGATCAGGCGCAGCCTGGGAGGCTTCATGAGGTGTGTCCATGAGAAGCCATGGAAGAGGGTCATCAGGGAGTGACGTGAGGAGAGATACTTAAACATATCAGTCTGGAAAGCTGTAGGGAATGGACTGTTCACGGGAAAGAGCTGAAGGAAGGCTTGTGTGGAGTGTTAGCAGCTGAGATGGTGAGATGGATTGAATTTGGTTTTGTGGAGGAAACACTGAAAACAGGCCATGTAATTGAGAAATAGAATATGAAGGAAAACTCCCAAGTTCATAGTGGGGATATCTGTGATTATTGTCATCAAAAAGACTTTGTGGTGTGTTTGGGAGATGTTGGGTTCTGGGTTTTCCTTAAAATCAGCATTTGCAAGGCAATAGGCAAGGTGATTTTCTTTTCTGAATGTACCCTTTGTGTGTGTGTTGCAGTTGGGACTCTCAGCTCCTTGGCTTCACCTTCAATGACATGTTCATCCGCATCTCCACCCGCCTGCCCTCCAAGTACATCTATGGCTTTGGGGAAAATGAGCACACAGCCTTCAGGAGAGACTTGAACTGGCACACGTGGGGCATGTTTTCCAGAGATGAACCCCCCGGGGTAAGCAAGGAGCCCTGTGGATATGTGCCTCTTTGCCTCTTTGGTCCCACATACATCATGGTCACCTTGTGCTACATGATCCCAGACTCAGATTTTCTTTTTCTGCTCTTAGACTATAGGCTAATTTTCAATTGTGCTTTTTATATGTTTTCCGCGTTTTAGAGGGAAGTCCAAATCCATCTCAGTAAACAAGATTTTCTAGGATTCTTTCTCATGTACAATGACTTCTAACCTCCTTTGATTTCTCCCCTGTGACTCTCAGTACAAGAAGAATTCCTATGGCGTCCACCCCTACTACATGGGACTAGAGGAGGACGGCAGTGCCCATGGAGTTCTCCTGCTGAACAGCAATGCCATGGGTAGGATGATGCCAGGGCTCCTTCTATTGTTGTCTCCCAGTCAGTCATCCTGTGTAACTGTCGAATGTCCTTGACCTAGCAGCTTTCCAATGTCAAAATTCTTTAGGGGACAGTGGCTGTTTTTCTTCTTTCCATTCTGTTGACTTGAATCTTGTAGCATGAGATAACAAGATTTAATATAATTCTATTTTGGCAGAAATGCCATATGAAGGATAGGAAGTCCAAGTTAGTCCCAGGAGTCCTAGAGATTATTAAGTTGGAAGTATCTGCATAGATGGTATTCATGTTGAATTAAGACACACCACTCACATCTTTAAGTATGAAGATGTAAATTTAATCTGTATATAAGATAGGGTTGAAAATTCAGGGCCTGAGGATAAAAATGTCTTCATTAAGACTGGTGTACTCTGAAAAAGTTCCATACTGCAGTTAATAATATCATGTCATTTTCCTTTGTTTGACTACAAACAAGGCTTAAGGAGATGTTTTCATTGGTGGATGCTCGGTGAGGTGCACACAGACCTTTTGAGTAGTCTTTTTGCCACTCCATGTGTATATTAAACTATTCTGAAGTGGAAGTTTTTTTTTAATAGTTTTAAAATAGCAGAATGGTAAATATAGTGAGATAATGAGACATACCAAAGGGAAAACTTCCTGGGGTGGGACTCTGTAGGCTTTTACTGACATGTTTAATTTCATTTGGGTGCAGTACAGAATGTGTGCTGTTATTATATTAGAGTGCAAGAGAATGAAGTTAGAAATTTCACAGAATGTTCCTTGTCTTGTAGGTTTCCAGCTTAGTTTTCATTTGTCACTTTCCTATCTTTTCAGATGTGACTTTCCAGCCCACACCTGCTCTGACATATCGTACCACAGGGGGAATTCTGGATTTTTATGTTTTCATGGGGCCAACTCCAGAGCTTGTCACTCAACAGTACACAGAGGTAGGATGAAATTCAACTGATCATCAAGTATTTATATGGCACATTCCATGTTCCCAAATATTTATTCATTATTAAAACTCACTCTGACAAGTAGACCTTAGGCTCTAAGGTCTTTCTTGAGCCAGGGATATTATATAATAATAAGGAATAAGTACCTTTCAATAACCGTTAAATTATCGCCTAATTATTTCACATTAGGTAAAGTAGTCACTGCACCAGAGGTAATACTGAGCCTAGTGGTGTGAAATGGTGATGGAGAGGATAAGATAACAGTGCTGAGAGTTGTGTAGTGGTATTGGTAAGAGTGGTTGTGGAATGTTGAGGTGGGGAAATGACCATATGTGTGAGGATTGTAGTAGTGGTGCTTAAGGTACTAATGATGGTAAGGGTAGTGGTGGTAGTGTTCGTGGTATGAGTGGTGGTGATAGAGATGTTAACAGTGGTAATGGTCATCTGCTGTTGGTTAAAGTGGTGGGGATATTAGTTATGAGCATGTTGGGTATGTTGATGATGGTGATTGTGTGGTGATAGGGAAGATGATGCAGTGAAAATGATGAGGAATGTGTGGGTGATGGTGATGGGGTGATGGTAGTGAAGATGGGGGACTGATGTGGTGGTAATGGAGGTAATATTTGGGACTGTTGAAGACAGTTGTAATTTTTGTGATAATAAAAACAAATTTTGTCACTGTTACTGCATGTCAGACCATTTAAATGTATTAAGTCATTAAGTCCTCATCAAAACAGCATGGGGCAGACATTACAGTTATGTTTAATTTACCAGTGAAGGATTGAAACATGAAGACATTACCTCAAGGTCACAGAACCAGCAGGACATGAGCCTGTGTGTTAACCCAGGCACTTTCCCTCTGGGATCTGTTCTCTTCAGCAATAACCTAGACCCCCTCTAGGAATGAGAGTAAATTTAGATTGTACAGAATTCCAAGAGACAAGCTTAATTCTAGAAAGAAGCTTTCTCAAGGTATCCTAGTAGTTTTATATCTGCTGAGTTTTCTCTGGATTTGAATATGTAGATTGTGTCTTTGGGGGCACTAGAAAAATATTCTTATTATTTGGTGTACAACTTCATTTGAGTCACTCCTGTAAGGAATAATATTTCTGTTCATATTCTAGGTGATTGGCCGACCTGTGATGGTACCTTACTGGTCTCTGGGGTTCCAGCTGTGTCGCTATGGATATGAGAATGATTCTGAGATTTCCAGCTTATATGATGAGATGGTGGCTGCCCAGATCCCCTATGTATGTCTCAGTGTTGGTGCACTGGCTCTATGAGTTCATAGCCAACTCTGGCTTCTCTGTGTCTGGATTTATTTGTTGGTTTTTTGTGGGGTTCAGCAAAAGCACTAAAGTTTTTTTCTGACATGATGACACTTTGAGTTCCATTCTGACAGTAATTCAGGTGGGGCCTAGCTTCTATATTATAGCATTATAGACTCGGTGACTCAGAGTAAGAAGATAGGGCAGGGTCCAGTACTTGTCTACTCTAGTATGATTCCATTTGTTTCATTCATTTTTAGACATTTGGTCTAAAAGTCTTTGGCACCATGAGATTAAATTTCCCTCAAGCATAGTAGTGGTAAATAAATAAAATTAGTCCCAATTCAATGATTATGTATTGATGAATCCCAAAATTTTTGTACTGCAAACATTATTTTATCAGCCCTAAGCTACTCACTGGCTGAATGTAGGGCTTCTAGATATGTTTCCAAAGGAAATACATGTGGTAATAAATTCTTATCATCCATTTGAGGAGAAGCAGGATTGAATAATTATAACTGATCCTGCAGAGCAGTTTCAAATTGAATTTTATTCTACTCATTGTTCAATTATTTGCAATTGTTCCATGAATGGGAAGTACATCATGCAATGCACCATATTCTTATAAGACAGCTATTTCTAATTACCTCTGGGATTGAATGCCGACAGTAATTATGAGAATTTGTTTTTCTTTTTTTATGTTTTGTAGCCAACTTACCATCCAGATTGTATTACAACTGAGTAGCTAACTTTTTTTCTTCTTCTTAATATAAACTGTTTTCATCAGAGGCAACACTGGGGAAGGGAATGCAATCAAACCTTATAATGGCCATTGACCAAGTAATTTCCCTATTAGTGATTTTATATATTCTCACAATAGCTGTTATATATAGGCTTTATCATCCTATTTTTACTGATTTATATTATATCTCTATTTTGAGTAAAAATTTGAAAAATTAGATGAATTTTGTAGTTTCCATACTGAAAGAGCTAGGATTGGCAAGAGTAAAAAGGAAGCCATTTGAATTTACCATCAGGAGGGGAGAGTCTTTCTCCTCTGGGAGCCAGACTTTCAGCACCAGCAGCCACTGTTTCCTTGTGTCCTCCCCAGGATGTGCAGTACTCAGACATTGACTACATGGAGCGCCAGCTGGACTTTACCCTCAGCCCCAAGTTTGCTGGGTTTCCAGCCCTGATCAATCGCATGAGGGCTGATGGGATGCGGGTCATCCTCATCCTGGTGAGTCCTTTGTGCCTGTGTGGATGGAGTGTGTTGGGAGGAGAACTGGGCTTTGGTGGAGAACCACTTTTCTTGTCCCTCTATCCATGTGAAGAACAGAGAACTCCAAGTACAATAAGAAAAGTATATTTCCAGAGATTCCCAGAAACTCTAGAGAGCAGGTGGAAGCTAGGGACCTCCCAATGAAGAAGTTCTTTTTCTCTGTCCCTTGTCAATCTCTCTTTGTTTTGCCAACTGACTTGTGCTTTGCTTGCAGGACCCAGCCATTTCTGGCAATGAGACAAAGCCCTACCCTGCCTTCACTCGGGGAGTGGAGGATGATGTCTTCATCAAATATCCAAATGGTGGAGGCATTGTCTGGGGAAAGGTATGATCTAAGTGGTGACTACTAGTCTCCATCGTGGGACAGAGTCATAGTTTGTGTGTTGTGTGTGTTTTACCCTTTTATCGTGGATACCCATGTCAATAGTTTCCATTTTTTGGTTAGTATTTATTGTTATATTGAAGACTTTTATATTTCACTTTTATATTGATAAACCCTACATGATAATCAAAAATATTATTACCCTCTATGGCTGTGGTTGAGTCTTAGTATTTATTTTTAGTTAGTATTTATTGATATATTGAAGACTTTTATATTTCACTTTTATATTGATAAACCCTACATGATAATCAAAAATATTATTACCTTCTAGGGCTGTGGTTGACTGTCTTAGGAAATCCTACATAGGTAAATTGCCTAGTGCATTGCTGTTAAATATTTTTCTCTCTGCAGGTGTGGCCTGATTACCCTGATATTGTTGTTAACAGCTCTCTAGACTGGGAAAGTCAAGTGGAGGTAAAGAGCCCTTTGTGGATGTTGGGTGAAGGCCAGGTTGTTAGGAATGGATCCCATACCCACTATCCTGAACATGCCCTGCCAAAGACTTGGGCAAGGCAAGGGAAAAACTCCTAGGAAAGGTGTACTGTGTGTCAGTCTTTTTGTGAATTAGTTTAAATGCAGTTTAATGTCTAACTGAGAGGTAGGTATTATTATCTATGGGACTTAATTGACAAAGAAGAGAAATTACTTGTCCATGATTTTAGGAGACAGAATGGTTATTTAAAATTCAAACCCACCTGATTTCATAGGCCTATTGAGTTTCCAATGTATGAAACTTTCAAGGAAGACCAATCTTTTCTTAGAATGAGTCTATATCTTATTGTTGTTGCCTTGAGTATTCCTTTTAACTAGTATCTCTAACCCTTGTCTTTAGTGATTGGGTCTCTCAGCTTCACTTTTACTTCTCAGGTTTCAGTATTGATTAAAAATTTACTCTTGGGAGCAGGTTTTTGATTGCAATGAAGTTGTCCCATGCTGCTTGACCCAGGTTTCTTTCTAGCTTTACTAAGTATTTGTTGCTTGAAAGAATACATGGTTCCACACTGGTCCATGATGACTTCAGCCAGAGGTTCTGGCCAAGAAGTGTACCAAGGGAACTGATGCAGCCTGTCTGCTTTGCCATCAGTTGCTCTCTGATACTTTTGAGCAGGGCTCTCAGGGTGGTATCTGGCCTCTTCAGGAGAACCAATATTTTCTGGTTACTTCTTTATCCACTCTTCAGCAATGATTATTCTTTTGGACAGAAATGATAGTATAACATGTGAAGCTTATGAATATTTATAAAATTACTGAGAAGTCAAAGAAAGTAGTTCCAAAGATACCCCCCAAGGATCAAGGGGCCATAGAATATGGCTTGTATATGGTCATCAAGGTAGCATAAGTTGTAATGTCTTGAAACTCTCAAGGTCAAGGATTAATCAGAAAAAATAGTATTGTGGGAACAATGTACAGTATCTATAAATTTTGCTATTAGCTTCTATAGGATCTCAGGGGTGAATGCTCTGCTCAAGGGACATTTCCTATACTGGAGGATCCTAGTCAATGGATGGAGGGATAAGAGAAAGACATTAGTAAGGGATGGAACTGGCACAGTTAGGCTACATGTTCATGCATTATCCAGACTAGTTAATTTTAGTGACCAGTGGTCATTCTTAGACATAAAGACTGATATTTGGACTAGGACAGTCTGTGGACCAAGGGTTCAGGTCTTGGACACAGGAGGGAGAATAGTACTAGTTGGTATTTGACTTTCTGATTCCCAGGTGGTAACAGTAGCACTCTAGAATCAAAATGAGATACCCATATTTTTATTCAGATTATCTGGCAGTTATATTCTGCATTCTTAATTTTTGCAGTACATAGATGAAGTAAAAGAAATAGAATCTCACTGGGGTAGATTGGTAGGAGTGATTCAAAATCAATTCAAGATTATTTTTTTCTATTGACTAGTACTGAATCATTATCGATCTGTTTCCCACCCCTTTCACTCTTTCTCTTTCTCCGTCATTCTCCTTCCTATATATTCACTTAAGTATTAATTTTTCATCTATTATTTGTGTATGTGTCTACTTTCTAGCTAATAAGGAAATAAGAAAGAAAACCTCAGTTTTTTCATTTCTTATTGAGGATTGTTTGAAGTTTAGTGATCCAGGCGGCCCACGAGGACATAGAATCAAATCATGCCATAGCCAGTCTGACACACAAGTTCACTGTCCTTAGTAGAAGGTCATTTTCATTATTGAAGGGATTGGCTATTACCTTATGAGTTCATGAATTAACACAGTTCATCAGCCATTTGGGGCTTCCATATTGAGGGGATTCAGAAGTCTGTGTGGCTCTTTAGTTATCTCAGTGATGTGGGAGCATCATTTGATATTCTGTGGGCAGTGACTAGGGATGCTCTTATCTGTAATAGCAGGGGATTCTTCACAAAGAATTCTCTTGACCCCAATGTGAAATGGTGCCTTTGATGAGAAATGCTTCATTTGGGTACCAAAAATGTATTAGATAGCTTGTAAGAGATTATTGGTAATTAGAATAATTATAACCATTAAATTAGTAGTACCCATGTGTTGAGATGAGTTAAATTGAGATTATTCATGTTCAGGTCTGGCATTCCTGAGGGTAATATAAACAAGCAAGCATGTAAGCAAATAAGCAAGTACATTCATGAAGCAGTGGAAAAGCAGATTTCTGAGTCTGAATCTCACTGTTTCATTCAGTAAGTTTGTTGTGGCATCTAGGAATTGAATTACAGTATCATGCAATGGATTGTAATAAGTAATTCTTAGGGCTTTTGTGCAGATGTGAACATCACAATTTGAGGACAGAAGCAATATGGCAAGAGTTGAATTTGGATAGCACTTTGGCGAAGGGTAGGGAATTTTTACTACATGGGTAAGGATCATTACAGCAGCATTTAGTAAAGTTAACAAACCATGGTTGGGCTGAATTACCACATGTATCCTACAGGAGATACAGTTCTGTCTCTCAAACAGCTGATCATGATTCATTTCCTTAATCCCCACTATCCACACATATCATGGTTTCTGAGATGGCCATAGCTGGAGCTCTGTTTGTAATGAAAGATCCTGTGTCTATTTCCATACTTTACTATTTCTATTTCCTAACAAAGGAATCCAAAGTTCTCAGTGATATGGCCTCTTGCACTTTCTGTCGTCTGTGAACCAGATCTGTGCATGATGATCCATTACTGTTTTCTTATTGGTGTTCCTCATTTGACTTTTATCTAGACATATGGATCCCAATCACCATTTTGAATTATACAAGCAACTCGAGCTTACCTATATCAAGTCCTCTTAGGGGATTCTTCCTATTCTCCAGCATTATTTAGCTCATTACATCATATGAGGCAGAGTTTACCACAGAGGAGGTTCAATTGTTTTGAGATACACCAAGGATCAGAGTGTTTTCCTAATAAACAACATAGAATATATAGACATTCATGCATATTTGTTGATACTGAGTGATGTTCTTCCCAAATTAAACACTGATCATTTATTATCATTCCCTTACTCTTATGACAGTTTCTAAGCTCTGCATTGTAGGGATCATAAAGACCAATCAAAGTGTATAAGACAAAGTCTTTGATCTAGAAACCTTACAGTCTATTTAAGAACTGGTATGTGAATCCACTTTCCATGCTAAGATGAAGGCATTGCTTTTCCTGCTTGATGAAAGAAGCAGAAAAGGAGACATTTATTGAGGATCCTCCTTAAATTCTTCCATATTATGTTACACACAACTGCAATGCTCACATGATTCTGAAGCCACAGAACACTAATGAATGCTAGTCTAATGTCATGAAATGTAATCTCTCCCCTCTCCCATGTTGCCAGTGGATATGACACACTGCCATGCCACCTGGTCGTTGCCTTTCCTCTGGTACAGTGCCTGTGGTGTCTCCCCTTTCCAGCTACAGTTGTTCCCTGTCCCCTGCAGGATCTTTGGGAGGGTTTAGGGAAAGGCAGGATAGAAAGTGCAGGTTGGGAATCTGAAGCCAGGGATAGGGAGTCAGGGTGTCAATTGATAGCCTTCATGATGGCATGGAAAGAAAACAGATTATGGACATTTTCAAATGTGCAAAATTCATCCATAATTCTCCTCATTGCCCTCAATGTATTTTCAATAATCAAGAACATAAGATAGGCTCTATTGAGATTCTCATTCTCTGCCCTAATGTAGTACATGTCTTTTCATTAATTAGGTTCTTCAAAAGTGCCTGTTGCTGTAAGATATATTCATTTGGGATAGTGAATTATATATGTTTTTATAGGAATACCGAGCTTATGTGGCCTTCCCAGACTTTTTCCGTAATTCAACTGCCTTGTGGTGGAAGAGAGAAATTGCAGAACTGTACAACAATCCAGAGAATCCAGAGAGGAGCTTGAAGTTTGATGGCATGTGGATTGTAAGTGTGTGTGTGTTTAAATTGGTGTGATTACCATATGAAAGTCAGACTTTTAATCAAGGTGATAGTAAACTTCTGAGAAAGACTTTGGATGTGTTATGGTGCATTTCCTGAACTGATATTCCTTGTAGCTTGTAACTCACTCTGTCAAACCTCTAGGGAGATTGCCAAAAATGCCTCAGAAACTTGTTTACCCCGAGGGAGTGTTGTTTTGACCTTCTAGTCAGTCATCCTTTAGGGATCAATTATTTTTTTTAGCCATTTTTTATCTGGGTTTGATGAGCCTGACTGGGCAAGCACACACAGGAGCAGGTGTACTGGTGTGAATGATGTATTCACCACTCCCTTGACTCTCAGTTGACAACAAGTCTCTCAGTTAAGAGTAAGCAGTGTCTGTGTCTGACATTTCTAGGATATGAATGAACCAGCGAGCTTTGTGAATGGGGCTGTTCCTGCAGGCTGCAGTGATGCCAGTCTGAACCGTCCTCCCTACATGCCACGTAAGGACCCTTGGGCTTCTCCATGGCTTGATGGAGGATGGAAGATAATCATTGTTTGAGCTCAGCAGCCAGAGGTTTTCCTGACCAGCAGAGCCCTATGAGTTTCCTGGTTTATTGGGGGCCAGAAACTAAACATTTCAAGTCCTTTTCCAAACTTTTTGGTGCAAGTTTCTGGATCTCTTGGGCAAATTTCCTGAATTTGTCTAGAAAGCCCTTTTCTTAGTTACAATCCCATGGGTGGGGCCATGGTGAAGTCAAGTCCATCTTAAGACGTGTAGTTAAATGCCTTAAGGAGAGGTCAGGGACTAAAAGGCTCAGGGCTGGTTTTCACCTTCCCAAATCTTTTCCCTCAGATCTGGAGTCCAGGGACCGGGGCCTAAGCAGCAAGACCCTGTGCATGGAGAGTGAGCAGATCCTTCCAGATGGCTCCCGCGTGCGACACTATGATGTGCACAGCCTGTATGGGTGGTCCCAGACCAGACCCACATATGAGTGAGTCACCGTTTTCCTTCTCCAGTGGGCTCAGCCTGTGGGGACACATAGTGCTGGGCATAACTTTTAAGTTTTTCATGGCAATCCATCGCAAGATTGAAGAACATTTAGTTGTAACTCTGTCACATTTTTTTTTTTTGTAGCAAATAGTCCTTAACCATGGGGTCAGCCCCTGTTAGTAGAAGTAGGAGGTCAACTTTCAATAGAATATTGTCCCATAAGTAAGAAAGTGGTAGTTCTGTTTGGGGAGACTCACGGATGGCACCAGTTAGTATTACACAGTGCAGTTGCTTCTTTAAATGCATTAGTTGTGTGAGGTAAAGAGAACATAAGGACTGTACATATCTCACCTTTTCTTCAAAAATAAAACTTCTATATCAGCATATTTTTTTTCCATTTTTAATGTACAGTAAATGGATCTTCTGTGGAATTAGCAGCCCACACCCTTTAAACTCAATGAATATTAGAAATTATCCTAAGAAAAATCCCATAAAGTGATATTCTCTCCTATTCCTCAAATACAGATAACCAAGAGATAATAAAAAGTGGAAGGATTCAGTGATTTCTTATTCTCTGGGTAACCAGTGGGTCTGAAACATGGTGAAATCCCTGTTAAGACACCATGAAGGTGTGTTGTGTCCATGGGTCAGTAGAACCCTCTCCATTGCTCACTTTTCCATATTCCCGCCATTCACGTAACCAAAATTTTGTTCCCATGTCCTGGAAAGGGAAGCCCTATTCCATTCTTCTTGCTGTGTCCTCAATTCACCTGTACATTCCCCTCCTACCAGAGCTGTGCAGGAGGTGACTGGACAGCGAGGGATCGTCATCACCCGCTCCACATTCCCCTCCTCTGGCCGCTGGGGAGGACACTGGCTGGGAGACAACACTGCCGCATGGGACCAGCTGAAGAAATCTATCATTGGTGTGTGGCTTGTGCCCAGGGGCCTCTGCTGCAGGGAAGGGAGCTGGTGGCCTTGGGAAAGGAGGGAGCAGAGGGCAGGGCACACACATGCCTCTCCTGACAGCCGTGGTTCTCATTGCAGGCATGATGGAGTTCAGCCTCTTTGGCATCTCCTATGTAAGTGACCTTTGCTCCTCTCATCCCTAAGAGGATACTGACACCCCTGAGCAATCACCCACAGGCTGGTTTCCTTTCCTCTGGTTTCAGACGGGAGCAGATATCTGTGGGTTCTTCCAAGATGCTGAGTATGAGATGTGTGCTCGCTGGATGCAGCTGGGAGCCTTTTACCCCTTCTCCAGGAACCACAACACCATTGGCACCAGGGTAGGACCTTCCTCCTTCCTCACGTGCTCTGCCTCACAAGCTGTGCAGCCTTCACCTTGGAGTCACAGTCCAGGCCATCTTTGTTCCTGGGAGATTTTCAAAGCCATCCAAGCTCCTCACAATTGCCAAAATACTCAGGATTATCAGAGGATTCTTTAGGTGTAGCAAGGATTGCTCCAAGTATACCACTTGAAGTGTTTCTTCTGGCAAAGTTCCATGAGCTCTAGTGGAAGATCCTCACTGACTATTATCAGACTATTAAGTGTATTTGATCACCTTTAGCTTAGCTGTGTGTGATGTACTTGGATCAAGCTTTCCTTTACCTCCTTTGTCCCCTAGGGTCCCTTGGTTGGGCTCTCAACACCTTTGCTTTTATTCCTTAGAGACAAGACCCTGTGTCCTGGGATGCTGCCTTTGTGAATATTTCCAGGAGTGTGATGGAGACCCGATACACCCTGTTGCCATATCTGTACACCTTGATGTTCAAGGCGCACATGGAGGGCAGCACTGTGGTGCGGCCTCTTCTGCACGAGTAAGTGTCCAGCTGGGATCCAAGCAACTAACAGATTTTATAAGGTGGCAGTTGATGTAAACAAATATTTCTTCCAAACCAAGATATATGTTCTTTTTATCAGGAGCTCTCCAAGCTGAGACCACACTTGCAACCCATGTTTTTCGCACCATGTGTCTTTGATGAAAGACTATTTATTGAGTGACAAATATTTGAAATGATGCAACACAGCCTGATTTCTTTCTAATTTGTGCATGTAGAGACCTCTGTGTCTGGTATAACTCTTTGATTATATGAACTGAGGCCAAAATGAGTTCACAAAAAAGGCATTGAAGGCCTTCCTTGCATTTATAACATACCATGTGAATGCAATGAAGGATTTTTTAAATGACAGAACATATCTAAACTTAAGCTTCCATGGAGGAAGTGAATTTGAGGGACCATGACCTGTACAGTGTTGGAGCCTGTATGTTCCTGATCAATCTAGACTAAGACTAAGGATGACATAAAATGGAGTTGGATGAGAGACCTGCCTCTGAACTTGAGTTATTCCTCGGAGACTTGGGCTATGACTCTGACTGTGACATCTTCTTACCCTTCCCAGGTTTGTGTCAGACCCGGTGACATGGGACATAGATAATCAGTTCCTGCTGGGTCCAGCCTTCCTTGTCAGCCCCGTGCTGCAGGCTGTGAGTATGGAGGCCTCAGATGTGTGGTGGATCCCAGGTATGAGGGTGTGTGAATAGGGGCAGGAGAAGAAGCCTGGAGTGTGTAGATCCCGGGACATGGCTGCTTGTTCTACCTTTGTGTCTTCCTCTCCTTCTGAGCAGAAGTGCAGCACATGGGTGTTCTGGCTTCAGTTTCCTCCAGTTCCTAGAAGTTCAGGTTTATTGGACAATCAATTAAAAAATGGTAGCCTCATGATGTATTGAGATATCATTTTACTTTATTGATTAAATAAGGCGTCCCGGGTTAGATGGGGCCTCAGTGTGAAGAATCCATTATAGTCATGGTCACCAATGAAACAGGCTTTCCTGAGAACCCCTACTAGCCCAGTGAGGCTTCCTTTGCCTCTTCCAGCCTTGCCTTGCTTTTGTGCAAGGTCCTACAGGCAGCAAGGACCATGTCTTCACTTCCTCCATGGAAGCTTAGGATTCTGATTAAACCACCAAGAGATCACACCTTCCTCAAACCTGTTCTGCCTCCAGAGTGTTCTCCTGATCCACATCTACCCCTAGGTGTTTATCTTCTAGAGGGATGTTCCCGTGAGGCTGTGAGCATATATAATTCTTGTTTGTGACTTCCTAGATCCCTAAGGCTTATGTGGAAGCCCCTTGTTTTGGGACTGTGAACTTCTGTGTGTTATTTTTGTGTTTGAAATGTTGAAGAATGGAAGACTTCCTCAGTAATGCTGATCTATTTAGGGCTCTGAGACAGATGGGTATTGGCCACCACACACTGGCTATCCCTTTCCTGCCTGTATTGCTTCATAGGTCTTGAGAACAGTGCCTCATGCTCACAGCTTGTTTGTGTTTAATTTTAGAATGCCAGAAATGTGAATGCCTATTTCCCCGAAGCCCGCTGGTATGATTACTACACAGTAAGTTTTTCTCAATATTTCTCCAAAGTGCAACATGTAGGTACAAAGATTTTACATCTGATAGACTTCAGGCAACAAGTTGGCTGTATGGTCTCTTAGAATTGGCTTACAACCTTGTGGCCTCAGTTTTCTCTCCTCCACATGGGCCAGATCCACTCTTTCACAGGAGCATTGAGAAACAGCACATCTAGTTTCTCACTCAGCTTGTTGTGGGAATTCATGCCATTTATTGCCTTTTCTTCTACATTCACTCTTCCCTGTTCTGAAACACTAGTAAGTTCTTGAAATTGTGCTATAGTTTTTACTTTTATCCTCCCCTAATGAAAAATCCCTAAATACAGAGAGAGTTCTTTCACCCTCTCTCTTCTTTCAAATTTCTTCTTCTACAGTATAGATGCTGAAACAAAATTACTCTATATTAATTACCTAAGTAAGTAGACTAGGGTGCAGTGTGTAAAGGATCCACAGACCTGGGCCTCCACTTGCAAATCTAGTAGGTGTACGGGCATTGACCAAAGAAGAAGGAGAAGAAGGCTGTGGTGTAGGGTTGGCCTGTGTCCTGGAGTCCAGGTGAAAGAACAAGGTGTTTGAATTTGTTTTCCATGATGGGGGTTCCTTTAGAAAACAGATGATTCTTGAAGAAGACTGAGGAGTGTCCTCACACTGATGTCAGGCTTCCTCTTCTGACTTCCTGAGGAGAACGATGTGGGAGACTAGAAATGGGGAGGAAGGTGGGCAGCAACACATGTGCTGGCCCCTCTCATCCTAGGGATTGCAGTGGGATTGTGTGAGAACAGGGTGAGGCAATGGAATCGCAGTCCTCTCTTCTATGTCTTGTGGAGCACTCATTCCTGTCTTCCCTTCTTTATTGCCTGTGGGTCTGTTCTTTGGGTGGCAACATGTTTGCATTCTGCTGTGGGCTTTCCTGCCAGGACTTTCAGGGCAGAGAGCAGCCAACTTTGTTTCTTTGAGTTTACCCTTGGCCCTGAGTGTGTATGTGGACTGTGCTATTCACTAACGGTTGTTTTAGTGTGTTGGGACTTTCTGCTCCAGGGCCTGGGGTAGGGTTAAACCAGGGAGGACCCTGGGTACCCAGTGTAGTGTGGCCTACCATTGTGTGGATGAACTTGACTGTGTGACCTGGGGTGTGAGGTCTTCCCTACATTTTTCACTTCTGGCATCTCACAAGTTTCCTACTCGCCCCTGCCTTACACAGGTGCCAAGCACTGTACTGAGCTGTAGGTGTTGGCATCCTGGACATATTACCCATGGTGCTCACTATGTAGAAGAGCTAATGTTTGCTTTATAAACACTAATGCATTTAAAATAAGTATGTGTACCACATTAAAGAAAGCAAAATATGAGAACTAAGAAACAATTTATCTAGAATGACTACTTTTATCCCAAATTTTCAGTAGAATACAACTTCAGCTGAAGAAGGAGAGGTGCAAGGAATGAAATGGAAAGATAAAACTTGATGCAGCAAGCTACTTAGAGAAAAGGAACACTTAAATGTTTGTTGAAAATGAATTTCCCCTGGTTGGGATTAATGAAGGAATGCTTCTTTAATTAATGTTCACATGTTTTAGACCCTATTCTTTGTTTTTCAATAGATATTGGTGAAATATGGCCCCCAGCCAAATCTGGCTTTCAACTATTTGCAAATAATCTTTTAATATATACATCATTTTATTTGTTTTCAATATCCAGTCTGATTACCTCTATGGAACCATCCTTAGACTTTTGTCTCCAAGGGACATTTGTCAATGTGTGGCTTCATCTGGAAAGTCACAGTGGGGTAGAAGTAAATGGCTATTAGTGTTTGGTGGGTAGAATTTGAAGATGCTGCTAAACATCAAAGAGCACAGGGAAGCCTCACAATAAAGAATGATCTGGCCCCAAATGTCAGTAGTGTCAACACTGAGCAGCCCTGCTCTAGTTGAGAAAATGTGGAAGGTCCCCTGGGATTTCTAGAGATTGGTTCAGACAAGGGATCCACTCTCACATGAGAAGGATAAAGATGTCAATCATGAGCACTCAGGTAAGGAGTAGAAGAAGAGGAATTACAAAGTATGTGAGCTCACTTTGATCTTTTCTGTGAAGTAGGAAGCAAAACCTTTGGTTAGGTGGGTGGGAGTGGAGACTGAGGACAGATGGTGACTGAGGAGGCACTAGGTGAAGGAGCAGTTGCAGACATGCAATTGTGGACAGTGTGTGAGGAACCAACAAGAGGTGAAGGAATGGCTGTGCAGCCTCCTGTAGCTGTGCTTTGTGTCTCAGAAAGAGGTTGTGGGTGAAGGTGGGCTGTTATCCACACTAGGACCTCAAGTGGGATGTGCTGTAGCCATGCTGAAAGGCTGTGGACCCTCCTAAACACAAAGCAGCCCAACAGGACTTCACACAGCAGCTGAGGGAAGGCAGAAGGTTACCATCAGGTGGTGCTGAGTGCTGATGAGCAGGTAGCACGTTCAGTGGGGTACAGGAGGCCACTTCCAGATTCACTGTTCAGGGCAAAATGTGTCCTCTCCCTCATCTTCTGTTTCCTCATCCCACAGGGTGCAAATACTAATGCCAGGGGAGTGTGGAAGGACCTAGCAGCGCCTCTCAACCACATTAACCTTCATGTCCGTGGGGGCTACATCCTGCCCTTGCAGGAGCCTGCACTGAACACACACTTGAGGTGAGTACAGGGCTAGTGTTCCTCTTTACACACTGGTTCACTGCGACTTCTGATGGGCAACACCATCCCCCTCAAGGAGAATGCAGTCTACCAAACTCGCTTTACTTTTTTTTATTTTTGCTCATTTGGTGATTTGTGTTTTAACATTTTTCAAATCATCCAATTCTGCATCCATCAGTGGACCAGAGGCAGCTGCAGCTGTATGGGAGTGTGGGGAGCAGAGGTGCTGAGATGCGTGTATGGTGATAGGGTCACCACACTCTTCCTGGATTGCCCATGGGTCTTTCTCAAGAAGATGTTGATCTGGGGCTGCACCCAGATAGATTTGAAAGATCATGACAATACCTGTATTCTTAAACCACCTGAATCTCTAAATTTCCACCATGGTAGCTTAAGAGGTTAGCCTCCCTGGTCCTCTGAGGGCATTTCTTTAGTTATAGCACTGAAAACCTCATCTCTTGGAAAAACACAATTCTGAGCTAACTGGGCCAGCTGGTCACCCTGTTTGCCTTGGCTTGACCAATATGTACAATTTTAGTTCTTGCCTCACTTACTTTTGTTTCCTAGATGTAGGATCCTCTGTTCAGCCTCCTATAACCTCAACTTCCCATTCTTTCTTTCCCATGGATCCATTTCATTTTTTGATTGAAACTTGGTTCCAAAACTTCCTTTTCCTACAAACCTCAAGTATTCTATATCATTCACTTTCCCTTTATAATTTTTCATTTTAAAAGTGCAGGATATATCTGTATTAAAGAGGTTCACAGTTATATCTGTGCATAGTTGAAAATGTTATTTTTTTAATATACTGGGAGGTATTTTTGACATTTAGAGACCCATCCTTTGCTTTCAAGCTCCTTTATGACCTTAATTTTTCAAATTGTTGATTTTAGGAATAATATGCCTTAATCCAACACTAGCTGTTGTTTTTTTTTCTGTAAGCATTTAGGTTCAGGATATTGTCTATACTGACTCCAAAATTATCTTTCCCAAATGACAATCTTAACTTGTTGCTTCCTGCTTGAAGTCTGAACTCTTTGACTAATAGAGTGCTTAAGATGCATCACAATCTTCTTCCAAGTTAACCTTAACAACTGTTTCTCCTACTATATCTTAATGTATATGTAGGTGTGTGTGTGTGTGTGTGTGTGTGTGTGTGTGTGTGTGTGTGTGTGTGTGTATGTGTGTACATTCATACCAGCCCTGGCCCAATGTTCCCCAAACATATTCACCCAGTTTTTAGCTTTAGGTTGGGTTTCTGTACTCATTACTCTTTACAGACCCAGGTATTCCAACTTGGTACCTAATATTTTTATCACTGATTGATACACTCAGCCCTTTTTGCATTTATTAAAAATAAATTCAGATCACCAAATTTCATTTCTGAAATATTTGAAACATGTTAGTTTTAACAGTGACTTATGTAGGGTCCATTTTCCGTATTTGAAAACTAGTACTCACTGGAGGAAAATGTTTTGAATAAATAGATTTTAAATACTGATCCTTTAAAAGAGTTTTAGGTGGTACAGGTTTGTCTTCTTTTCTTCTTTCTTTCTTTCTTTGGTACCAGGGATTAAACCCAGGGAACTTGAGCACTGAGCCACATGTGTCCCCAACCCTATTTTGTATTTTATTTAGAGACAGGATCTCACTGAGTTGCTTAGCACCTCACTTGTGCTGAGGCTGGCTTTGAACTCAAGATCCTCCTGCCTTGGCCTCCAAGGCTCTAGGATTACTACCATACCCAGCCAGTATAGTTATCTTGCACTTTTTATTTTGGCTTCCCAACCCTAGAGCTGGAGAAAAACAAATGTAAGTTATGCTAATATTATCAGAGAAGAGGGTTTGGAAGGGAGTTGTACAAAATCAAATTTTAATTCTTCCTATAGTCTTCAGTTTTGGACATCTGGGAATGCATACATCAAATTTATGTATTTCGTGGTTTTTCTCTGGGAGTTGTACCAGAATCTCATGAAATAGTTTTAAATATACATGTCCAGCCCTAGTGGATTCTTGAAGATCCAGAGTAATCTCAGATTTCATATACAAAAAAATCCTCCCCGCTCTTCCAGCAGAGGGCGAGCTGCCCTTCTGAATTTCTGGAGTTCTCTAACTTCTAACCTTTACAGGTATCTCTTTTCTCCTAAATATTGTTAAATATTTCAATGATAGTTATTTCATGCTCTATCTAAAAATTTTCCTTGCCGAAGCCCTGAGTGGAATATAACTCTATGCTTAGTTATTTCTGCAGACTCTTTAGTGCCCACTTAATACCTGTGTGTTCAGTTATATTTTGTTTTTCATATGTGGTGACCTTGAGGACCCAGATAGATGTATGTCTCCTCCAAAAGCAAATTACCTTATCTTTGGGTACAAGCCAGTTGGACTACTGCCAACTTGGTATCATGTTAGGTCCCTTTAAAGATCCTGGTTTCACTTGTGAATTGGAGGTTCAGCCTCTTTTCCTTAAGTTACCAGTTTTAGGGTTCCAGTGTTAGGCCTATTAGGCATTGGCCCCAGGGAAATTCCAGGTTTGACTTCTTTCACACCCTTGTGAATATAGCCCATTGTTTTTTACCCCTGTTGTTTTTTTATTCAGTTAGATGTGTATTTATTATCTTTCAAACCCAAGAATATTTTATTATACTTCTTTTGCAAAGTATCTAGGATCAAGTAGTATTCCATTGGATAGGTACTCTAGAATGTCTATTCCACCATCGTTCTGGAAGTATCATTTTGGAGTGCTTCCTTTTGTGTCACTGTTCATTTGTTGCTTTGGTTTATTGGAGGTAGTGTCTGATCTCTCTTACAATGTAGGTGAAATAGATCATGATTTTCGATTTATTTGAATTTTTGTGTCTTGAATTTCTTAGCAGTGACAGATCAACACAAGCACTGAGAGTGACAGCAAGCTAGTGTGTTATCACAGAGCCTGACTTGTGCAGTGTAGGCTGAAGTAGGGCACCTAAGGCCAGGGAGGGCGCATAGGAGCCAGAGATCAACTGGGAATCCAGAGGAGTGAGGCCATGAGGTGATGCCTAATGAAATGACTCTTCCTACCTTCCTATTCTCTCTTAGAGCACTTGGACCATGTCTTTGAGCATTGTTTTGTGCTCCTGTTCTACATTTTAAAGCAGATAATTAGAATGCTTTGTTTTTCTCTCAACACAAATAATAGTAAGTTACCAAGTATGGGAAGTGGCATTATGTAAATAGGCATTTTGGTGTGTTTTTGCTTCCTGATTGAAACTGGTCCTTAGGTAGGCTGCATATATTTTATAGTATAAGGTTTCCTTCTTTGCCAATAGTCTGCATTATAAACAGTGGTTTTATACATTGATTTTATTGTCCTTATTGCAGTGATTCTGATGCTTAAGTTATTGCCTCCTGCATAAACATTTAGTGATAATGTTTGGGGTATTTCTATCTCATGTGACATTATTTAGTCTAGAGAAAGAAATGCTTTCTAATTTGTCCTTTGTTCCTGAAGAAAGCAGAGCCATCTTTTCTAAGTAACTTTGAAATATGAAGGAAGCATTTGGCAAAATTCTATCAGTCCTGAGTGTTAGACCAGGACGCAAGGAAAGACCACTGATTCCAATTAAAATCCAATTAAAGCAAGCTTATTATTTCGACTGGCAGGGCTGCCTCTCCCAACATAAACTGCGGGAACAAGACAGTAGTGTATCTTTTCTGCAGCGCAGATTTATAGCCCAGAAAGTTACAAAGGGGGGTTACAGACAACAAAACTCTGAGAGCATAACACAAAGGCTAGTTTACATTTTTGCTGGCCCCGACATCAGAATTTATGAAGGTCATTAGAGCCTCAGAGACTGTTGTTATCTGGCCAGGGAAGGCCAAGATTAATAAGGCGTCACTAAAGTTTCAGAGAGGGCTGTTATCTGGTCAGAGAGAGCCAGGCATCAGTGAGTTCATGGCACAGGCAGGCATTCCAAGCTGGTTCAGAATTTGTAGTAATTTACAGTAAAGCCAAAATTAGCTTTTACATCTTTGTGGTGAGATGGCACCCAATTTAAAGAGGGAATCAGGTTGGGTCTATCACTGACCTTGTGTGTTATGTAACTCCTGTTTCCTACAGTCGGCAGAACCCTCTTGGTCTCATCATTGCCCTGGATGAGAACAATGAAGCATCAGGAGAACTTTTCTGGGATGATGGGGCATCGATAGGTGAGTCTGTTATGAGAGAGTGTTGTTTGTCCTCCTATGTCTGTGTGTTATGGCCCCTCACGCTTGCTGGTCATGCAGCTGGAGGAGAAATATCCCAGGCACAGTAGCAAAAGTCACTTGAGAGAAGAATTTGTTTCTGATTGTGCTACTTGAGACGTATCAAATAACCACCAATGTGAGGACAACAGGTTTCTATTTCTCAGCAGTGTGCCATTGGCCACTGATCTATAATAGGCTCTCATTTTATTATGCTATGGACACCTGGATGACATATGGTCAAGAATATTCCAATAATTCATCAGTAATGTAAATGTCTTCCCCCCAAATACTTACCAACAAATGTCAACGACATATCAGGAAGGCCAGGAGAATGTACTTTTGGAGTATATCTGCATCTAACTATGTATTACCTCATGTTTCTGGCACCAGTTAGTAACATTCTTGGGGTCCTATCTTAGGAAATAGATACCCTTAATGCATATTCCTAAACACTCTTGGAAGGGAATCTCCTCAAGGTTACTATTGGAAAGAGAGGGCAGATTCATAGCTTCTTTGAAGACTCTATTTATAATTTCCTCAATGTCAAGGTGTAGCTTTTTAAATATTATCCAATTTATTTTATTTAAATGTTTCACTGATATGGAAAGATGGAAAATATTCAATGTAAACCATATACTCAGGTACTGTTTATAATGATTACCAGTCAAATAAATTAACATCTATCACCAGCCATCTGCATATTACCTCATCAGAACTTGTCTTCTTGTAGTTGAATATTTGTACATTTGAACCAACATATTACAAGTCCTTTCTATCCCCCCTTTTCAACTTCTGATCTAGTCTCTGCTTGAACAAATTCAACTTTTGTAGATTATACATGTAAATGAGATCATATAGTATTTTCTTTCTTTGCTTTGTGTAACTTGTGTCTCTTACTATAGAGTACTTCTGCTTCACCCATATTATCAGAAATGACAGGATTTTCTTATTTTAAGGCTAAATAATATTTTTTATGTATTTCCACAATTTCTTCTTTATTGATCTGTAGGTTGACCATTTGGTTATTTCTATATTTCAGTTATTGTGAAAAATATATTAAAAACTTAAAGTTAAGGGCTAAAGCAATAATTCCTTGGAAAAAATATGGAATAGATCTTTATGCAGTGGTCTTGGAAGTATTTAATTGGAGTTGCCACCAAAAGTATAGATAAGAAAAGTAAAAAATTAAACCAGTGGGACTACATCAAGCTAGAAATCTGCTCGACATGACAATCAACAGTATGAAAAGGGAGCCCACAGATGGGGAAAATATGTGCAAACCACGTATCTGATAAGTGTCCTAACACAAAAAATACATCAGGAAAATTGTGTTTCAATAGCAAGTGAATAAATAACCAGATTTGAAAATTGGACAAAGGATTTGAATAGAAATTTTTTTCCGAAGAAAACATAAAATTGACTAAGACATATATGAAAAGATCCTTAAAATCACTAACAGCAGAGAAATTACATTGAGATATCTTTCATACCTGTTAGGACGCTTACTGTGAAAAAGAGGACATAGCAAGTGTGGATGATCATGAGGAGGAATGTGGTACAAAACTGTTTAAAGTGCAAAGTGGTACAGGAATTTTGAGATGCAATATAGAAGTTCCGCAATGTATTGAAAATAGAACTCTCCTATGATCCAGCAATCCCACTTCTAAGAATATATCTAATAAAATGAAATCTGCTTGTCAAATAGATGTGTGCACCCCCATGTTAATTGCATCATTATCCATAAGAACTAAGATATAGAAACATCTGTGATCACATGTAGATGAATGAATAAGAAGTCATGGTGTATATTTATATTGTGGGATGGTGCTCCATCCCGAAAGGAAGGAAATCCTGCTCCCTGAGTTTGCAGAATGAGCTTTAAGGAGAGGTAGATGAAAATTGTTCTTGTGTGGTGGGCAGGCCATTCTGACTCATCTTTCTTCTGCTTTCAGATACTGTGGCCAATAGAGTATACCTTTTCTGTGAGTTTTCTGCCACCCAAGTGAGTAGCACATTTTTATAAATCTTAGGTATGAGATTTTGTCTACCATAGGCTCATATGTGCTTGTGTGTGTATGTAATTATGATTCTATATTCATAAAAATAAGTAAATGATAACAATAATGGCTACAGGTAAACATCACAATGTCATATAAGACTTCAGTCCCAATAAAGTATCATCCATCTTATCAAAAGAAGACAATAATATTGATGAATCAAAGCAGTTGGTCAGTGTGCTTTTTTTTTAAACTCAATGTGAATTTCTAAAATGAGTGTGTGTGTCTGTTCCTCATTGTTTTTGTTTTCTAAGAGTATTATAAAAGTAAGTTTATGCACACAGCATTTCTTAGTTGGGAGAGCTAAGAGGCATTCAGAGCAGTGGGGAGCTTCTGGTCTAGGATGGAGCCTTTAAGTGGCTGGAGATTCTGTGTTTTAGAGGCACAGCTTTGGGCTTCATTGTGCTATTTTGACTTTCAGAACCGCCTGGATGTGAAGATTTCACAAGCAACCTACAAGGACCCCAATAATTTAGCATTTCAGCAGATTAAAATCTTTGGGACACAGGAACCCAGCAACGTTACAGTGAAACACAATGGTGTCCTGAGTCAGGCTGCTCCCAAGGTCACATATGATGCTCAGCTGAAGGTAAAAATCCATGTATTGAGGATGTTCTTCCAGAATTATTCATAGCACCTTGGTTTTCCTGCTTCCTGAGGTTGTGTGGATTCCTGTGGTGGGGAAGTCAGGGGCGTGGGAATGGAAGTGGTGATGAGGTGGTGGGCAGAGCTAGAAAGACAGGGAGGTCCTGCTCAGCAAGGATGATGATCCCACTTTCCCCAGCCTCTCAGTGTTCTCCTCTGTCTCACTGGCTTCACTTTCAACATGTTAGTTACAGGGTACATAAGAGAGCAGAGTTAGGAAAGTGTGGAACAGGTAAGAAGAAAAGGGATCTGGAAGCTGATGGCTGATGCTGAAAGGTAAAGTTGGGAGGCAGGAGTCCCATGAATTCAAATACTGAAGTTCCCACTCTGAAAACTTCATAGAGATGAGTAGAAGTTATCTCCAACACATATATTCTAAAAACCAGTTTAGGATTAAGAATTGGTGATCCCACTCAATGGGTAATTATTTAGTTAGATAATAATAATAAATAATTTCTTATTGGTTGTGAAGAGACATGGCCATCCTGAGTAGCCTATAATCCTTCACTCTGATGCTGAGTCTAATGAGAAATCCTTTCTCCCAATAATCCTGACCATGGTACTGCACTTACTCCTGGCATTGTAGCTTCTGGGTTAACATGGTTCATGAGGGACGGTCCAAATTTGGGGATAATAAGTGAGTTTAGACTTCTTCTATCATGATAATTGACATTTTGTTCTGATAACACACTGTGAGAATACACATAGTATGAAGACAGGAATAAATTTCTGTATGGCTGGTTATGTATATGGCAAAGTGCTAGTTATATGAAGGATTCATGTAGGAAAACAAACTCAATTCTTATTTGATTAATAAGTTAATTAATAAGACCTGAGGAACTCCTTTATTGTTTGAATGTGGGTAGTGAGGTGTCATGATTTATGCACATGAACAATTGAGAAGACACCCAGGACCAAACCAACATATAGGAAATGTTCGCTCATGTTTTAATTGATGTTTAAAGATTAGTGGAGCAGTTGAGCTGAGCTTTGTTTAAACAACAGGTCCGGTGCTGGGCCTAGAAAGTGACATATCAGGTCTGGATTCATCAGCTACAAGGGAAAGGAAACCCTGAATGGTAACAAGCTGGACTCTTTTTTCTTTCTGCAAGTAGTCCTATAGAAGTAGACACCAGTAATAGACATAGTAGTTTACAGGCTGGCATGGTTCAATGGCTCAATGTTGTTGAGAATAAGGTCTTTTCTTCCCTTGTGATAGGAAGTGGCTGCTTAGATTTTGTCAGCAAGTTACTGGTTGAGGGAAAATATAGGAAGAGAGATAGGAAAGAGTGTGCAGGGAGAGGTATAGGGTTAGAAAATACCCTTAAATCTAGAAATAAATACCTGGACAGAAAGTCCCAGGGAACTAGTTCTCACTTTTTCACAGTCATAGCTGTGTTATGTTGTCAAAAATTGAGCTATTTTTAGGGATATTTTTAACTAAAATTTGAGAAAGAGCAAGGAGGAAGCAACTAGTGATGTCTTCCTTAAAGGGGAAGGAAAGGAAAGGGGTGATCACCGAAGGTTTATTTGATCTCATTCTGTTCCCAACATAATGCACAAGATTTTAATAAGGTAATGTCATTTGCCAAGTTGCTAGTGGATATTCCCTCTTCCATGTATATAGCCCACTATACAGGAACTACATTCAAATCTTATTACTATTGTTGAGAGTCTGGTCTCATGCCTACATGTGTTGATAAAAGTATTCAGAACTTGCCAGGTCTTTGTTCTGAGGATATTTCTTTGCGTGTTTTCCACTGCTTCAGGTTGCCATCATCACAGAGATCAGTCTTGTGCTGGGAGAGGAATACACAGTGGAGTGGAACACAATCATCAGAGATGAAGAAAAAATAGACTGCTACCCTGATGAGCATGGTGCTTCTGAAGCAAACTGCATTGCCCGAGGCTGTGCCTGGGAGGTAACCTCACTGAGGTGTTGATGGGCACCCAGATCTTTAATCTTAGGCAGCAATTTCTTGAGCATAGCCCTAGTACCCAGGTGCCTACTTCAATTCCATAGACAGGGCTTCCAAGGAACCTGATCTGTATATGAAGATTAGATGTGGATTGAGATGTTTTTTTTTAAATAATTATTTTGCTCTTGTCTAGAAATTTACTTTTTATTACTACCTAATTATATGTACATGAGTGAGTGCTGTGTTGGCTTTATCTCCATACAGATTGCCTTCTCTGATTATTTGTATTTGACAACTCTAGGACCACCTGTTGATCTACAGTCTCAACTTTCCTTTCCAGGAATCCAGTTCTGTTGGAGTCCCTCATTGTTATTTTGTCAATGATCTGTACTCTGTGAGCAATGTCCAGTACAACTCCCATGGGGCCACGGCTGACATCTCCTTAAAGCCTTCTGTTTATGCCATCGCCTTCCCCTCCACACCTGTGAATCCCCTCCACCTGCAGGTGACCTACCATAAGGATGAAATGCTGCAATTTAAGGTAAACATGGTACTTGTGTCAGGTCCTGAGTAGGCCCTTTTTAGTGACATTATATTTCCAAGTTAGGTTATAGAACTCTAAAATGTGAAATTCTTTTAAGGTTCAATTTATAGGGCACTAGATTACTATCCTATTTCAAAGCATAATGAGAATTCATTGCCAGTGAGACGTGTTTTAATTTGCAATTTGAAGATGTTTTGTGGCTACTCTAAGGAGGTTTTTGGAGAACAAACAGAGAGAGACAAGTTAAGATGTTCTCAAATATGTGTTCCAGTGGGGTTTGAGATTGTATCAGTATAGGAAAATAGATGGGGAAAAAGTCAACATTTTAGACTATGAAGGCGGGGTTTACAAATGTTGAATGTTTTCTTTGATATAAAGAGTCTGATTCATAGTGGTATAGGGAGAGGGAGCATGGGAGGAATAGACGAACTCAAGATAAGGCAGAGAGGTTGGAGGGGAAGCAAGGGTGCATGGTGTTAGAAATGATGGTGAAACGTAATGATCATTATTATCCAAAGTACATGTATGAAGACATGAATTGGTGTGAATATACTTTGTATAAAACCAGAGGTATGAAAAATTGTGCTCTGTATGTGTAATAAGAACTGAAATGTGTTTCACTGTCATATATAAAAACAAAAAGAAGGGAGGTTACATTATCTGGTGACTTTATGGTAAATGTTGATAAGGGAGAGGGAGACTTGAAAAATGAATACCATATGTTTGTCATGTTTGTGTTGACAATGGTGACGTTACCTGAAATGAGGAGTGCTGAAAAGGATTGTATGTGGACAATGTAAGAGTTTGGTTTTGGACACTGAAATTGATGTGTGTCTTAAATAGCCATTGAAATGCAATAATTTATTTTCCTTAGATTGTTTAATTACTTCTAAAACCTACGTGTGGACTAGCTGTTTTTGTGTCTGTTTTCCTCTTAAAACTGTCAGCTTTTCTGTGGCCAGAATGTGTCCTTCCTCTTTGTGCTTCTGAAACCTAACACAGAGGCTCATGGATAGTACGTGTTCACATGTGCGACATCAACTTGGACTCTCACATCTGTAACATGTGCTAATGTAAGGAATGATGTCTGTTTTCTTTGTGGTTATTTTCTGTGTTTGTTCTTGTTTTTAGTGTCTTCACTATAGCATTTATGTTTGGTGGTGGACGCATAAAGGCTCAAAATTGAAGAACTTGCTTTCAGCTAGTCCACCACTTTCCATATAGTTTCTCTCTCCAAACACTTGCATCTTTCTGAGATGCCTTTAATACTCTGTGCCTTTTGTTTAATGTTGCTTTACAAGAATGATTGATCTCATTTCTTGTGCTTGCTTATAGCTTCAAAGTTTATGACTCAGGCTGTAATTCTCCCATGGAACTACTTCAATGTCCCAGAAACATTGTTAGGCATCTCCTTGCCTGTACTCTCAGAATTTCTAGAGTTCTACCTTTACTCACATTGCCAAGTGTCATGATTCGTTCTCTTTAACTTCCCATTAGCAAGAGAAATTCTCAAAACTCTTGCCTTGTATAATTAAGTTCATATGCACAATTACCTCTGTAATATTATGTAGGCATTTGTGAGGTATTCATAGAATATTTAATCTATTAATTTTAGCAAGTCTATGATTATTTTAATCCAAGTTCATATTTTGAGAAAACAGTTTAGAATACTGAAGAATTTTAGGTATTCATATATATTACTGTTCTAGCACAAAATAAGAAAGGATACATTCATAAACCACACTCATTTCACAATGAAGTTGCAAGTTAGCACAAAGGGTCAAGTGAATTTGATACTGTAATAGAAGCTTTAATAGTGAAATATGATGAATTCAGATCAAAATGTTAAATCTGATGTTGTTCTTTGATGTATCACTTAAATCCACATATCATGATCTTAAAAGAATGCAAATATATAGCATTGAGACTCATTGTCAATGATGTTAACATTCTTATAAGGGTGTATATGTGGATAATATCTGTACCTAAATTGTTTTTGACAGATAATGATTGTCCATTTACATGATGTGTATGTTGTGATGTTTGATAAAATTCACTATGGTTTGATTGATTGAGAGTAATCAGGTTATCTATTTAAGCAAGCATCTCTTATTTCTTAGTGATGAGTAAATTAAACATCCTTTCTTCTGTGTTTAATAGAAACCCAGAACTCATTCCCTGTATCTGTATTCTTACTTAAAGTCAGTTTCTTCTGCTCTAGATTTATGACCCCAACAAGAGACGTTATGAAGTCCCAGTCCCCTTGAACATAACCAGTACTCCATCCAGCACCTCGGAGAGTCGACTCTATGATGTCCTCATTAAGGAGAATCCATTTGGAATAGAAATTCGCCGTAAGAGTACAGGCACTGTAATGTACGTGGCTCCTTTCTAACTTGGAATTTCCATGTAACTGGACATTTTTTGTCTGGTCTATTGTCCATGTTGATACCTGGCTCAGGCCTCTTTCTGCCATTTCCAGATCCATGAGTAAACACTTTCCTTCAGCTCTGTTGTTGTTGTTGTTGTTCTCTTCCTCCTCCTCCTCCTCCTTGTCCTCCTCCTCCTTTTTCTTTTTTAAAGTTAGGGTTTTTTAAATTTTATTTTTTAGAAGTAGTTAAACACAATACCTTTATTTTATGTATTGTTATGTGGTGCTGAGGATCAAACCTAGGGCCTGGCATGTGCTAGGCAAGTGTTCTACTCCTCAGCCAAGACCCCAGACCCCTTCAGCCCTGTTCTTATGGGAAGTGTTTGGCAATTTGGAATGATGGCTGAGACTGTTCCATGTTCCTGGGAACTCATCCATTCAATGTTTATGGGTTATTTAACTATATTAGGTATTGTTTTAGGAACTATGTTCATAGATGGATAATTTCTCTGATCCTGCACCACCACAATAATTTACATAACTATATTAAAAGGAAGTTGATAGTGATAATTACTCTAAGTAAATGAGCAGGTAATCAAGAATTATGATGAGGTTACTGTTTTTGATACTCTGGAGAGAGTAGGTGTCAACTGAAGGGTTAACTTCCATTGATTCTGGATGGAGAGAAGGAAACCCCAACATAAAGCCATGCAGGTAGGGGATAACATTTGTGATAGACCAAGAACATAGGTCAAGATACAGGATGAAACTTGGCATGTCAAGGAATGAAACAAATTCAAGGAAGCGAGCAAGGAGGTGAGTGGTGGGAGATGAAGCTGGGGTGTCAGGAAGGCTTAGATCAGGGGCAGCCTGGAAGGCTTCATGAGGTGTGTCCATGAGAAGCCATGGAAGAGGGTCATCAGGGAGTGACGTGAGGAGAGATACTTAAACATATCAGTCTGGAAAGCTGTAGGGAATGGACTGTTCAAGGGAAAGAGCTGAAGGAAGGCTTGTGTGGAGTGTTAGCAGTTGAGATGGTGAGATGGATTGAATTTGGTTTTGTGGCGGGAACACTGAAAACAGGCCATGTAATTGAGAAATAGAATATGAAGGAAAACTCCCAAGTTCATAGTGGGGATATCTGTGATTATTGTCATCAAAAAGACTTTGTGGTGTGTTGGGGAGATGTTGGGTTCTGGGTTGTGGTGAGAATCAAAACTTCTGTTGTCCTTAAAAAGTCAGCATTTGCAAGGCAATAGGCAAGGTGATTTTCTTTTCTGAATGTACCCTTTGTGTGTGTGTTGCAGTTGGGACTCTCAGCTCCTTGGCTTCACCTTCAATGACATGTTCATCCGCATCTCCACCCGCCTGCCCTCCAAGTACATCTATGGCTTTGGGGAAAATGAGCACACAGCCTTCAGGAGAGACTTGAACTGGCACACGTGGGGCATGTTTTCCAGAGATGAACCCCCCGGGGTAAGCAAGGAGCCCTGTGGATATGTGCCTCTCTGCCTCTTTCCTCCCACATACATCATGGTCACCTGGTGCTACATAATCCCAGACTCAGATTTTCCTTTTCTGCTCTTAGACTATAAGCTAAATTTCATTTGTGCTTTTTATGTGTTTTACTCCTTTTAGAGGGAAGACCAAATCCATCTCAGTAAACAAATTTTTCTTCCATTCTTTCTCATGTACAATGACTTTTAACCCCCTTTGATTTGTCCCCTGTGACTCTCAGTACAAGAAGAATTCCTATGGTGTCCACCCCTACTACATGGGACTAGAGGAGGACAGCAGTGCCCATGGAGTTCTCCTGCTGAACAGCAATGCCATGGGTAGGATGATGCCAGGGCTCCTTCTATTGTTATCTCCCAGTCAGTCATCCTGTGTAACTGTCGAATGTCCTTGACCTAGCAGCTTTCCAATGTCAAAATTATTTAAAGGACAGTGGCTGTTTTTCTTCTTTCCATTCTGTTGACTTCAGTCTTGTAGCATGAGATAACAAGATTTAATATAATCCTATTTTGGCAGAAATGCCATATGAAGGATAGGAAGTCCAAGTTAGTCCCAGGAGTCCTAGAAGTTATTAAGTTGGAAGTATCTGCATAGATGGTATTCATGTTGAATTAAGTCACAGCACTCACATCTTTAAGTATGAAGATATAATGTCAATTTAAACTATAAATAATAAAGGGGTGAAAATTTACAGCCTCGGATAACTTTAAAACTGGTGGACTCTGAAAAAGTTCCATGCTGGGGTTAATAATATTATATCATGTCATTTTCCTTGTTGATTTGTACAAGGTTTTATGAGATGTTATCTTTGGTGGATGCTGAGTGAGGTGCACACAGACCTTTTGAGTAGTCTCTTTGCCACTCCATGTGTATATTAAGCTATTCTGAAGTAGAAGTTTTTTAAATAGTTTTAAAATAGCAGAATGGTAAATATAGTGAGATAATGAGACATACCAAAGGGAAAACTTCCTGGGGTGGGACTCTGTAGACTTTCACTGAACTGTTACAATTTCATTTAGGTGCAGTACAGAATGTGTGCTGTTAATAGATTAGAGTGCAAGAGAATGAAGTTAGGGATTCACAGATTGTTCCTTGTCTTGAAGGTTTCTAGCTTAGTTTTCATTTGTCACTTTCCCATCTTTTCAGATGTGACTTTCCAGCCCACACCTGCTCTGACATATCGTACCACAGGGGGAATTCTGGATTTTTATGTGTTCTTGGGGCCAACTCCAGAGCTTGTCACTCAACAGTACACAGAGGTAGGATGAAATTCAACTGATCATCAAGTATTTATATGGCACTTTCCATGTTCCCAAATACTCATTCATTATTAAAACTCACTCTGACAAGTAGACCTAGGCTCTAAGGTTTTTCTTAGAGCCAGGCATAGTATATAATAAGAAGGTATAAGTACCTTCCAATAACCATTAAATTATAGCCTAATTATTCCACATTAGGTAAAGTAGACACTGCATCAGAGGTAATACTGAGCCTAGTGGTGTGAAGTGGTGATGGAGAGGATAAGATCGCAGTGCTGAGAGTTGTGTAGTGGTATTGGTAAGAGTGGTGGAGGAATGTTTATGGTGGAGAAATGACCATATGTGTGAGGATTGTAGTAGTGGTGATGAAGGAAGTAATGATGGTAAGGGTAATGGTGGGAGTGTTCGTGGTATGAGTGGTGGTGATAGAGATGATAACAGTTGTGATGGCCCTGTGTTGTTGGTTAAAGTGGTAGGGATGCTAGTTATGAGCATGTTGGGTATGTTGATGATGGTGATTGTGTGGTGATAGGGAAGATGATGGGGTGAAAATGCTGGGGAATGTGTGGGTGGTGATGGTGATGGGGTGATGATAGTGAAGATGGGGGACTAATGTGGTGGTAATGGAGGTAATATTTGGGACTCTTGAAGACAGTAGTCATTTTGTGATAGTAAAAATAAATTCTGTCAATTATCAAACTCTTACTGCATTTTAGACTATTTACATGTATTAATTCATTAAGTCCTCATCAAAACAGTGTGGGAAAGACATTACAATTATGTTTAATTTACCAGTGAAGGATTGAAACATGAAGAGATTCCTTAATTTTGTTCAAGGTAACAGAACCAGGAGGACATGAGCCTGTGTGTTAACCCAGGCACTTTCCCTCTGGGATCTGTTCTCTTCAGCAATAACCTAGGCCACTTCTACGAATGAGAGTAAATTTAGATTGTACAGAATTCCAAGAGAATGAGCTTTAGTCTAGAATGAAGCTTTCTCAAGGTATCCCAGTAGTTTTATATCTGCTGAGTTTTTCTCTGGATTTGAATATGTTGAATGTATATCTTGCGGCACTAGAAAAATATTATTTGGTGTACAACTACATTTGAGTCACTCCTAAGAGAAGTAATATTTCTGTCCGTATTCTAGGTGATTGGCCGACCTGTGATGGTACCTTACTGGTCTCTGGGGTTCCAGCTGTGTCGATATGGATATGAGAATGATTCTGAGATTTCCAGCTTGTATGATGAGATGGTGGCTGCCCAGATCCCCTATGTATGTCTCAGTATTGGTGCACTGGCTCTATGAGTTCATAGTCAACTCATGCTTCTCTGTGTCTGGATTTATTTGTTGGGTTTTATGAGATTCAGGAAAAGCACAAAAGTTTTTTCTTACATGATAACACATTGAGTTCCATCCTGATAGTAATTCAGGTGGGGCCTAGCTTCCATATTATAGCATTGTAGACTCGGTGACTCAGAATGAGAAGATAGGGCAGGGTCCAGAACCTTTCTCCTATACTATGCTTCCTTCCATTTATTTTATTGATTTTTAGAAATTTGGTGTAAACCGTCCTTGGTACCATGAGATGAAAGTTACCTCCAGAATAATAGTAGTAATTAAAAAAAAAGTAGCCCAAATTCAATGATTATGTATTGATGAATTCCAATATTTTTGTATGGCAAGCATTATTTTATCAGCACTGAGCTACTCCCTGGCTGAATATAGGACTTCTAGATATGTTTTCAAAGGAAATATACATGGTAATAAACTCTTATCATTTATTTGAGGAGAAGCAGTATTGAATAATTATAACTGATCCTGCAGAGCAGTTTCAAATTGAATTTTATTCTACTCACTGTTCAATTATTAACAATTGTTCCATTAATGGAAAGTACATCATGCAATGTACCATATTCTTATAAGACAACTATTTCTAATTACCTCTAGGATTGAATGCCTACAGTAATTATGAGATTTGTTTTTATTTTTTTGTTTTTCTTATTTTGTAGCCAACTTACCATCCAGGTTGTATTACAACTGAGTAGCTAACTTTTTTTTCTTCTGAATACGAACTGTTTTTATCAGGGGCAACACTGGGAAAGGTAAATGCAATCAATTCTTATGATGGCCATTAACAAAGTAATTTCCCTACTAGTGATTTTACATGTTCTCACAATAGCCATTAAATAGAGGCTTTATCATCCTATTTTTACAGATTTATATTATATCTTTGGTGTGAGTAAAATTTTGAAAAAAAATGTACTGCATTCTTAATTTTTGCAGTACATAGATGAATTTTCCAGTTTCCATACTGAAAGAGCTAGAATTTGCAAGAGTCAAAAGAAGCCATTTGAATTCACCATCAGTAGGGGAGAGTGTTTCTCCTCTGGGAGCTGGACTTTCAGCACCAGCAGCCACTGTTTCCTTGTGCCCTCCCCCAGGATGTGCAGTACTCAGACATTGACTACATGGAGCGCCAGCTGGACTTTACCCTCAGCCCCAAGTTTGCTGGGTTTCCAGCCCTGATCAATCGCATGAGGGCTGATGGGATGCGGGTCATCCTCATCCTGGTAAGCCCTTTTGTGCCTGTGTGGATAGAGTGTGTTGGGAGGAGGACTGGGCTTTGGTGGAGAACCACTTTTCTTGTCCCTCTATCCATATGAAGAACAGAGAACTCCAAGTACAATAAGAAAAGTATACTTCCAGAGATTCCCAGAAATTCTAGAGGGCAGGTAGAAGCTAGGGACCTCCCAATGAAGAAATTCTTTTTCTCTATCCCTTGTCAATCTCTCTCTTTGTTTTGCCAACTGACTTGTGCTTTGCTTGCAGGACCCAGCCATTTCTGGCAATGAGACAAAGCCCTATCCCGCTTTCACTCGGGGAGTGGAGGATGATGTCTTCATCAAATATCCAAATGGTGGAGGCATTGTCTGGGGAAAGGTATGATCTAAGTGGTGACTACTAGTCTCCATCGTGGGAGAGGGCCATAGTTTGTGTGTTGTGTGTGTTTTACTCTTTTCTTGTGGATACTGAAGTCATTAGTTTCCATTTTTTTAGTTAGTATTTATTGATAGATTGAGGACTTTGTGGATTTCACTTTTATATTGATAAACCCTACATGATAATCAAAAGTATTATTACCCTCTAGGGCTGTGGTTGACAGTCTTAGGAATCCAACTTAGGTAAATTGCCTAGTGCATTGCTGTTAACTATTTTTCTCTCTGCAGGTGTGGCCTGATTACCCTGATATTGTTGTTAACAGCTCTCTAGACTGGGACAGTCAATTGGAGGTATGGAGCCCTTTGTGGATGTTGGGTGAAGGCCAGGTTGTTAGGAATGGAACCCATACCCACTCTCCTGAACATGCCCTGCCAAAGACTTTGGCAAGGCAAGGGAAAAGCTCCTAGGAAAGGTGTACTGTGTGTAGTCTTTGTGTGAATTAGTTTAAATGCAGTTTAATGTCTAACTGGGAGGTAGGTATTATTATTTATGTGACTTAATTGACAAAGAAGTGAAATTATTTGTCCATGGTTTTAGGAGACACAATGGTTTTTTAAAATACAAACCCACCTGATTTCATAGGCCTATTGAGTTTCCAATGTATGAAACTTTCAAGGAAGACCAATCTTTTCTTAGAATGAGTCTATATCTTATTGTTGTTGCCTTGAGTAGTCCTTTTAACTAGTATCTCTAACCATTGTCTTTAGTGACTGGGTCTCCCAGCTTTATTTTTACTTCTCAGGTTCCAGTATTGATTAAAAATTTACTCTTGGGAGCAGGTTTTAATTGCAATGAAGTTGTCCCATGCTGCTTGACCCAGGTTTCTTTCTAGCTTTACTAAGTATTTGTTGCTTGAAAGAATACATGGTTCCACACTGATCCATGATGACTTCAGCCAGAGGTTCTGGCCAAGAAGTGTACCAAGGGAACTGATGCAGCCTGTCTGCTTTGCCATCAGTTGCTCTCTGATACTTTTGAGCAGGGCTGTCAGGGTGGTATCTGGCCTCTTCAGGAGAACCAATATTTTCTGGTTGCTTCTTTATCCACTCTTCAGCAATGATTATTCTTTCTGGACAGAAATTATAGTAGAACATGTGAAGCATATGAGTATTTATAAAAGTACTGAGAAGTCAAAGAAAGTAGTTCCAAGAATACCTACCAAGGATCAAGGGGCCATAGAATATGGCTTCTATATGGACATCAAGGTAGCATAAGTTGTAATGTCTTGAAACTCTCAAGGTCAAGGATTAATCAGAAAAAAAAATAGTATTGTGGGAAAAATGTACAGTATCTATAAATTTTGCTATTAGCTTCTATAGGATCTCAGGGGTGAAGCCTCTGCTTAGGGGACATTTCCTATATTGGAGGATCCTGTCAGTGGATGGAGGGATAAGAGAAAGACATTAGTAAGGGATGGAACTGGCACAGTTAGGCCACATGTTCATGCCTTATCCAGACTAGTTTATTTTGGTGGCCAGATGTCATTCTTAGACATAAAGACTGATATTTGGACTAGGACATTCTGGGGACCAAGGGCTCAGGTCTGGAACACAGGAGGGAGAATAGTACTAGTTGGTCTTTGACTTTCTGATTCCCAGGTGGCAACAGTAGCATTCTAGAATCAAAATGAGATACCCATATATTTGTTCAGATTATCTGGCAGTTATATTCTGCATCCTTAATTTTTGCAGTACAAAAATGAAGTAAAAACAAATAGAATCTCACCAGGGCAGATTGGTAGGAATGATTCAAAATCAATTCAAGATTATTTTTTTCTTTTGACTAGTACTGAATCATTATTTATCTGTCTCTCACCCTTTCACTCTTTCTCTTTCTCCCTCATTCTCCTTCCTGTCAATTCACCTAAGTATTAATTTTTCATCTAGTATTTGTGTCTGTATAATAAGGAAATAAGAAATAAAAGTTCAGTACTTGTTTTTTCATTTATTACTGAGGATTGTTTGAGGTTTAGTGGTCCAGGCAATTCATAAGGACATATAATCAAATCATGCCGTAGCCAATCTGACACACGAGTTCACTGTCTTTAGTAGAAGGTCATTTTCATTATTGAAGGGATTGGCTATTACCTTATGAGTTCATGAATTAACACAGTTAACACATTTAGGGCTTCCATATTGAGGGGATTCAGAAGTCTGCTCTTTAGTTATCTCAGTGATGTGGGAGCATCATTTGATATTCTGTGGGCAGTGACTAGGGATGCTCTTACCTGTAATAGTAGGGGATTCTTCACAAAGAATTCTCTTGACCCCAATGTGAAATTGTGCCTTTGATGAGAAATGCTTCATTTGGGTACCAAAAATATATTAGATAGCTTGTAAGAGATTATTGGTAATTAGAATAATTATAACAATTAAATTAGTAGTACTCATGTGCTGAGATGAATTAAAGTGAGATTATTGGTGTTCAGGTCTGGCATTCCTGAGGGTAATATAAGGAAGCAAGTAAGCAAATAAGCAAGTAAATGTTCATCCATGAAGTAGTGGAAAAGCAGATTTCTGAGTCTGAATCTCACTGTTTGATTCAGTAAGTTTATTGTGGCATCTAGGAATTGAATTACAGTATCATGCAATGATTTGTAATAAGTAATTCTGAGGGCTTTTGTGCAGATGTGAACATCACAGTTTGAGGACAGAAGCAATATGGCAAGAGTTGAATTTGGATAGCACTTTGGAGAAGGGGAGGGAATTTTTACTACATGGGTAAGGATCATTACAGCAGCATTTAGTAAAGTTAGCAAAACATGGTTGGGCAGATTTACCACATGTATCCTACAGGAGATACAGTTCTGTCTCTCAAAGAGCTGATCATGATTCATTTCTTTAATCCCCACTCTCCACATACACCATGGTTTCTGACATGGCCATAGTTGGAACTCTGTTTGTGATGAAAGACTCTGTGTCTATTTCCATACTTTTCTATTTCCATTTCCTAACAAAGGAATACAAAGTTCTCAGTGATATGGCCCCTTGCCCTTTCTATCCTCTGAGAACCAGACCTGTGTATGATGATCCATTACTATTTTCTATTCTTTTTTTTTTTTAGAGAGAGAATTTTTTTAATATTTTCTTTTTAGTTATCAACGGACACAACATCTTTTTTTTATGTGGTGCTTAGGATCAAACCCGGGCTGCCCGCATGCCAGGCGAGCACGCTACCACTTGAGCCACATCCCCAGCCCCATTACTGTTTTCTTATTGGTGTTCCTCATTTGACTTTTATCTAGACATATGGATCCCACTTGCCATTTTTGCGTTATACAAGAAACTCGAGCTTGCTTATACAGTCCTCTGTGGGGATTCTTCCTATTCTCCAGCATTATTTAGCTCATTACATCATATGAGGCAGAGTTTACCACAGAGGAGACACAATTTTTTTGAAATACACCAAGGATCAGAGTGTTTTCTAACAAACAACATAGAATATATAGACATTCATGCATATTTGCTGCTACTGAGTGATGTTCTTCCCAAATTAAACAATGAACACTTATTATCATTCCCTTATTCTTATGACAGTTTCTAAGCTCTGCCTTATAGGGATCATAAAGACCAATCAAAAGTGTATAAGACAAAGTCTTTGATCTAAAAACCTTACAATCTACTTAAGAACTGATATGTGAATCCACTTTCCATGCTAAGTTGAAGGCATTGTTTTTCCTGCTTGATGGAAGAAGGAGAAAAGGAGACATTTATTGAGGTTCCTCCTTAAATTCTTCCATATTATGTTACACACAACTGCAATGCTCACATGATTCTGAAGCCACAGAACACTAATGAATGCCAGTCTAAAGTCATGAAATGTAATCTCTCCCCTCTCCCGTGTTGCCAGTGGATATGACACATTGCCATGCCACCTGGTTGTTGCCTTTCCTCTGGTACAGTGCCTGTATGTCTGCCCTTTCCAGCTACAGTTGTTCCCTGGCCCCTGCAGGATCTTTGGGAGAACTTAGGGAAAGGCAGGATAGAAAGTGCAGGTTGGGAATCTGAAGCTGGGGATAGTGAGTCAGGGTGTCAATTGATAGCCTTCATGATGGCATGGAAAGGAAACAGATTATGGACATTTTCAAATGTGCAAAATTCATCCATAATTCTCCTCATTGCCCTCAATGTATTTTCAATAAACCAAGAACATAAGGTAGGCTCTATTGAGATTCTCATTCTCTGCCATAATGTACACAAGTCTTTTAATTAATTAGGTTCTTCAAAAGTGCCTGTTGCTGTAAGATATATTCATTTGGGATAGTGAATTATATATGTTTTTATAGGAATACCGAGCTTATGTGGCCTTCCCAGACTTTTTCCGTACTTCAACTGCCTTGTGGTGGAAGAGAGAAATTGCAGAACTGTACAATAATCCAGAGAATCCAGAGAGGAGCTTGAAGTTTGATGGCATGTGGATTGTAAGTGTGTGTGTGTTTAACTTGGTGTGATTACCATATGAAAGTCAGACTTTTAATCCAGGTGATAGTAAACTTCTGAGAAAGACTTTGGATATGTTATGGTGCATTTCCTGAACTGATATTCCTTGTAGCTTGTAACTCACTCTGTCAGACCTCTAGGGAGATTGCCAAGAATGCCTCAGAAACTTGTTTACTCTGAGGGAGTGTTGTTTTGACCTTCCAGACAGTCATCCTTTAGGGATTAATTATTTTTTTAGCCAATTCTTATCTGGATTTGATGAGCCTGACTGTGCAAGCACACACACCAGTACCCACAAGCAGGTGTACTGGTGTGAATGATGTATTCACCACTCCCTTGACTCTCAGTTGACAACAAGTCTCTCAGTTAAGAGTAAGCAGTGTCTGTGTCTGACATTTCTAGGATATGAATGAACCAGCGAGCTTTGTGAATGGGGCTGTTCCTGCAGGCTGCAGTGATGCCAGTCTGAACCGTCCTCCCTACATGCCACGTAAGGACCCTTGGGCTTCTCCATGGCTTGATGGAGGATGGAAGATAATCAGTGTTTGAGCTCAGCAGCCAGAGGTTTTCCTGACCAGCAGAGCCTTATGAGTTTTTTGGTTTATTGGGGGCCAGAAACTAAACATTTCAAGTCCTTTTCCAAACTTTTTGGTGCAAGTTTCTGGATCTCTTGGGCAAATTTCCTGAATTTGTCTAGAAAGCCCTTTTCTTAGTTACAATCCCATGGTTGGGGCCATGGTGAAGTCAAGTCCATCTTAAGACGTGTAGTTAAATGCCTTAAGGAGAGGTCAGGGACTAAAAGGCTCAGGGCTGGTTTTCACCTTCCCAAATCTTTTCCCTCAGATCTGGAGTCCAGGGACCGGGGCCTAAGCAGCAAGACCCTGTGCATGGAGAGTGAGCAGATCCTTCCAGATGGCTCCCGCGTGCGACACTATGATGTGCACAGCCTGTATGGGTGGTCCCAGACCAGACCCACATATGAGTGAGTCACCGTTTTCCTTCTCCAGTGGGCTCAGCCTGTGGGGACACATAGTGCTGGGCATAACTTTTAAGTTTTTCATAGCAATCCATCGCAAGATTGAAGAACATTTAGTTGTAACTCTGTCACATTTTTCATTTTTGAAACAAATAGTCCTTAACCATGGGGCCAGACCCTGTGAGTATAAGTAGGAGGTCAACTTTCATTAGAATATTGTCCCATAAGTAAGAAACTAGTAGTTCTGTTTGGGGAGACTCATATGTTGGCACCAGTTAGTATTACACAGTGCAGTTGCTTCTTTAAATGCATTAGTTACATGAGGTAAAGAGAACATAAGGACTGTACATATCTCACCTTTTCTTCAAAAATAAAACTTCTGTATCAGCATATTTTTTCCATTTTTAATGTATAGTAAAGGGATCTTCTGTGGAATTAAACTCAATGAATATTAGAAATTATCCTAAGAAAAATCCCATAAAGTGATATTCTCTCCTATTCCTCAAATACAGATAACCAAGAGATAATAAATAAGTGGAAGGATTCAGTAATTTCTTACTCTCTGGGTAACCAGTGGGTCTGAAACATGGTGAAATCCCTGTTAAGACACCATGAAGGTGTGTTGTGTCCATGGGTCAGTAGGACCCTCTCCATTGCTCACTTTTCCATATTCCCGCCATTCATGTAACCAACATTTTGTTCCCATGTCCTCTGTTCTTTTCATGGAAAGGGAATCCCTATTCCATTCTTCTTGCTGTGTCCTCAATTCACCTGTACATTCCCCTCCTACCAGAGCTGTGCAGGAGGTGACTGGACAACGAGGGATCGTCATCACCCGCTCCACATTCCCCTCCTCTGGCCGCTGGGGAGGACACTGGCTGGGAGACAACACTGCCGCATGGGACCAGCTGAAGAAATCTATCATTGGTGTGTGGCTTGTTCCCAGGGCCTCTGCTGCAGGGAAGGGAGCTGGTGGCCTTGGGAAAGGAGGGAGCAGAGGGCAGGGCACACACATGCCTCTCCTGACAGCCATGGTTCTCATTGCAGGCATGATGGAGTTCAGCCTCTTTGGCATCTCCTATGTAAGTGACCTTTGCTCCTCTCATCCCTAAGAGGACACTGACACCCCTGAGCAATCACACACAGGCTGGTTTCCTTTCCTCTGGTTTCAGACGGGAGCAGATATCTGTGGGTTCTTCCAAGATGCTGAGTATGAGATGTGTGCTCGCTGGATGCAGCTGGGAGCCTTTTACCCCTTCTCCAGGAACCACAACACCATTGGCACCAGGGTAGGACCTTCCTCCTTCCTCACGTGCTCTGCCTCACAAGCTGTGCAGCCTTCACCTTGGAGTCACAGTCCAGACCATCTTTGTTCCTGGGAGATTTTCAAAGCCATCCAAGCTCCTCACAATTGCCAAAATACTCAGGATTATCAGAGGATTCTTTAGGTGTAGGAAGGATTGCTCCAAGTATATCCCTGAAGTGTTTCTTTGGCAAAGTCCATGAGGTCTCCTGGAAGATCCTCACTGACTATTATCAGACTATTAAGTGTATTTGATCACCTTTAGCTTAGCTGTGTGTGATGTACTTGGATCAAGCTTTTCTTTACCTCCTTTGGTCCCTAGGGTCCCTGGGTTGGGCTCTCAACACCTGTGCTTTTATTCCTTAGAGACAAGACCCTGTGTCCTGGGATGCTGCCTTTGTGAATATTTCCAGGAGTGTGATGGAGACCCGATACACCCTGTTGCCATATCTGTACACCTTGATGTTCAAGGCCCACACGGAGGGCAGCACTGTGGTGCGGCCTCTTCTGCATGAGTAAGTGTCCAGCTGGGATCCCAGTGAATGATGGATAGTTTTGTTGGTTTTGTAGGGTGGCAGTTAATGCAAACAACTCTTCCTAACAAAGTCATGATTTTATTTTTTTATAATTTCTCAAGGCAGAGACCCAACTTTTGTACCCTCTTGAGCACTCTGTTATTCACACTATGTGTCATTGAGGAGAGACTATTTATTGAGTGAAAAATATTTGAGAAGATGCCACACATCCTCATTTCTTTCCTATTCGGCCACTCGGAGACTTCTCTCTCTGCTTTAGTATACTGTGTTTATGTGGACTAAAGCCAATATTAGTTGGAGTCACAAGAGAAGGCACTGGTTGCCTTTTTTACATTTAGAATGTGTCATGGGATGTGGTGGAGTATTTTTCAAGTAACCATTCATATCTGAACTGTTTTTGAGAGTCAGGAAAAATGACATGTTGAGTTTTGAAGCCCATATGTCCCTGATCAATCTAGACAAAGACTAAGGATGACATAAGATGGAGTTGGATGGGAGAGTTGCCTCTGAACCTGAGTTGTTCCTTGGGGACTTGGGCTGGGACTCTGACTGTGACATCTTCTTACCCTTCCCAGATTTGTGTCAGACCAGGTGACATGGGACATAGATGATCAGTTCCTGCTGGGTCCAGCCTTCCTAGTCAGCCCTGTGCTGCAGGCTGTGAGTATGGAGGCCTCTGATGTGTGGTGGATCTCAGTTGTGAGGGTATCAAATAGAGGCAGGAGAAAAAGCCTGGTGTGTGTAGATCCCGGGACATGAGTGATTGTTCTTGGTTTGTGTCTTCCTCTCCTTCTGAGCAGAAGTGTAGCATGTAGGTGTTCTGGCCTCAGTTCCTTTTTGTTGTAAGTTACCCTAGCAGTTCAAGTTCATAAGATAATCAAGAAAAACTGTATCCTTATGATATGGTGAGATACCATTTTTAGTTTATTGACTAAAATAAGGAGTCCAGGGATAGATGGGGCCTCAGTATGAAGAATTCATCACAGTCCTCTGTCACCATTGAAAGAGACTTTGCTGGAGAACCCCTAGCAGCATGTGAACATCAATGAATCTCCGATAGCCTTGCCTTGCTTCTGTGCAAGGTCCTGCAGCCAGCAAAGACCATGTCTTCACTTCCCCTCATGGTAGCTTAGGATTCTGATTAAAACACCATAAATCTCACCTCCTCAAACACTGACTCCAGATCCACATCTACCCCAAGTTGTTTATCTCTCTAGAGGGATATTTCTGTGAGCCTGTGAGCAAATCTAATTCTTATTAGTGACTTCCTGGATCTCCAAGGCTTATCTGAAAGCCCCTTGTGTTGGTACAGTCAACTTTACTGCATTTGAAAGGTGAAGCTTGAAGACTTACTCAGTAGTGCTGATCTTCAGGACACTAAGATAGATGGGTATCAGCCACCATTAATTAATTGGCCCTCTCCTGCCATATTGCTTACTAGGTCTCCAAAAACAGTGCCTCTTGAGCACCCATTGTTTGTGTTTGATTTCAGAGAGCTGTGATGAGTTGGTCAAATACAATCACTATTACACTACCCATTTTCTTATGCAAATTGTTTTCTATGTCTTAGATAACAGCATCCACTGCTCATACCTTGTTTGTGTTTAATTTTAGAATGCCAGAAATGTCACTGCTTATTTCCCAGAAGCCCGCTGGTATGATTACTACACGGTAAGTTTTCCTCAATGTGTATTCACCTTGCAACATGGTAAGTTCAAAGATTTTAGATCGAACAGACCTCAGGCAACAAGCTGGCTGTGTGGTCCTATAAAAGAAAATTTTAACCTTATAACCTCCGCTTTTTCTCCCCTAGATGGGCTATGTACACTCCTTCATTGAGAAATAGCACATATAATTTCTCACTCAGGGCCCAGCTTGTTGTGGGTGTTCATGCGAGTTTCTGTCTTTTCTTCTTCAATCACTTGTCTGTGCGGGGAAACTAGATATTTCTTAAAATTGCATTGTAGCTTTTACTTTTCTCCTTTCCTGCTGCATTTCCCTAAGTATTACGTTCTTTTATCTTCTCTATTTTTTAAAATTTTCTTCTTCTACAGTAAAGATGCTGAAATAAAAGTTAACACTATATTAATTACCTAAGTAAGTGGACTATGAGGTAGTGTATAAAGGACCACAGACCTGAACCTCCACTTGCAAATCTAAGCAATGCACAGACATTGACCAAAGAAGCGGGAGAAGAAATTGGTCAGTTGTGTAGGGTTGGCCTGAGTCCCAAAGGATTCTTGAGAAAGACTGAGGAGTGTCCTCACACTGATGTCAGGCTTCCTCTTCTGACTTCCTGAGGAGAACGATGTGGGAGACTAGAAATGGGGAGGAAGGTGGGCAGCAACACATGTGCTGGCCCCTCTCATCCTAGGGATTGCAGTGGGATTGTGTGAGAACAGGGTGAGGCAATGGAAGCGCAGTCCTCTCTTCTATGTCTTGTGGAGCACTCATTCCTGTCTTCCCTTCTTTATTGCCTGTGGGTCTGTTCTTTGGGTGGCAACGTGTTTGGATTCTGCTGTGGGCTTTCCTGCCAGGACTTTCAGGGCAGAGAGCAGCCAACTTTGTTTATTTGAGTTTAGCCTTGGCCCTGAGTGTGTATGTGGACTGTGCTATTCACTAACAGTTGTTTTAATGTGTTGGAACTTTCTGCTGCAGGGCCTGGGGTAGGGTTAAACCAGGGAGGACCCTGGGTACCCAGTGTAGTGTGGCCTTCCATTGTGTGGATGAGGTTGACTGTGTGACCTGGGGTGTGAGGTCTTTTCTACGTTTTGCACTTCTGGCATCTCACAAGTCTCCTACTGGCCCCTGCCTTATACAAGTGCCAAACACTGTACTTAGCTCTAGGTGTTAGAATACTGGACACATTTCCCCATGATGCTTACTATGTAGAAGAGCTAATGCTTGCATTTATAAACCCCAATGTATTTGAAATAAGTATGTGTACCACATTAAAGAAAGTAAAATGTGAGAACTAAGAAAGAAATATCTAGAAGGACTTTTTTCTAAAGAATTTTATTTCAGTGAGCAAATACACTTTCTTCTCAGCAGCCCATGGATCATTTACTAATATAGGCCATATACTATGCCACAAAGAAACTCTTAACAAACATAAAAAAAATTATTTCTGATAGAATAGAGATACTACCCTGTGTTCTCTCAGATCAGAATAGAATGAAATTAGAAATCAATTATAAAATAAGAAATAAAGTCTATTCCAACATCTGGAGACTAAACAATATGTTACTGAATGAACAAGGGTTACAGAAGATATCAACAAGGAGATCAAAACAATTTTAGAGGTGAATGAGAACATAGATACAATGTATCAAAATCTCTGGGACACTATTAAGGCAGTTCTAAGAAGAAAGTTCACTGCCTGGAGTTCATTCCTTAAAAGAAGAAAAAGTCAACAAGTAAATGACTAACATTAAATATCAAAGCCCTAGAAAAAGAAGAGCAAATCTACACCAAAAGAAGTAGAAATAATTAAGCTAGCAAATAATTAAAACCAGAGCTGAAATCAATGAAATTGAAACAAAATAAACAATTGAAAAAACTGACAGAACAAAAAGTTCGTTCTTTGAAAAAATAAATAAAATTGACTAACTCTTAGCCATGCTAATGAAGAGTAGGAGACAGAAAACTCAAATTACTAACATACAGGATGAAAAAGGAAGTATCACAACAGACACTACAGAAATATAGAAGATAATTAGGAATTATTTTGAAAACTTGTAGTTCAATAACTAGAAAATGTTGAAGACTTCAACAAATTTCTAGAATCATATAATTTTCCCAGGTTGAATCAGGATGATGTACACAATTCAAATAGATCAATTACAAGCGATGAAATAGAAGATGCCATCAGAAGCCTACCAACCAAGAAAAGCCCAGGAGTGGATGGATACAGAACTGAGTTCTACAAGACCCTTAAAGAAGAACTATGCCAATACTCTTCATTTTATTTCAGGAAATTGAAAAACCACTTCTAAACTCATTCTATGAGGCCAATATCACCCTGATTCCAAAACCGGGCAAAGAGACATCAAAGAAAGAAAAGTTCAGATCAGTATCGCTAATGAACATAGATGCAAACATTCTCAATAAAATTCTGGCAAATCGAATACAAAAACATATCAAAAAGGTAGTACACCACGATCAAGTGGGATCCATCCCAGGGATGCAAGGTTGGCTCAATATACAGAAATCAATAAATGTAATTAATTCATCACTTCAATAGACTTAAAGATCAGAATCATATGATCATCTCAATAGGGACTCAGAAAAAAAAACATTCAACAAAATAAAATATCCCTTCATGTTCAAAGCACTAGAAAAATTAGGGATAACAGGAACATATCTCAACATCATAAAGGCTATCCATGCTAAGCCCCAGGCCAACATCATTCTAAATGGAGAAAAAATGAAGACATTTCTTCTAAAAACTGGAACCAGACAGGGATGCCCTCTTTTAGCACTTCTATTTAAAATAGTTCTTGAGACACTGGCCAGAGCAATTAGAAAGATGAAAGAAATTAAAGGGATACACATAGGAAAAGAAAAACTCAAATTAGCACAATTTGCTGATGATATTATTCTATACCTAGAAGACCCAAAAATTCCACCAGAAAACTTCTAGAATTAGTAAATGAATTCAGCAATGTAGCAGTATATAAAATCAACACCCATAAATCAAATGCATTTTGGTATATCAATGACAAATCCCTAGAAAGGGAAATGAGGAAAACTACCCCATTTACAATAGCCTAAAAAAAATAAAAAATAAAATACTTGGGAATCAACTTAACAAAAGAGGTGAAAGATCTATATAATGAAAACTATAGAACGCTAAAGAAAGAAATCAAAGAAGGCTTTAGAAGATGGAAAGATCTACCTTGCTCTTATATAGGCAGAATTAATAGTATCAAAATGACCATATTTCCAAAAGCACTATCCAGATTTAATGCAGTTCCAATCAAAATCCCAATGACATCCTTCAGAGAATAGAAAAAACATTCATGAAATTCATCTGGAAAAATAAGAGACCCAGAATAGCAAAAGCAATCCTTAGCAGGAAGAGTAAAGAAGGTGGCATCACTATACCAGACATTAAACTATACTACAGAGCAATTGTAACAAAAACAGCATGGAATGGCACCAAAATAGACTGGTAGACCAATGGTACAGAATAGAGGATACAGAGACTAGCCAACAAAATTACAATTATCTTATATTAGATGAAGGCACCAAAAAATGCATTGGAGAAAAGATATCCTTTTCAACAAACACTGCTGGGAAATCTGGAACTCAATATGCAACAAAATAAAATTAAACCCCTGTCTATCACCATGCAGAAAACTCAACTCAAAATGAATCAAGGACCTAGGAATAAACCCAGAAAATCTGCGTCTAATAGAAGAAAAAGTAGGCCCTAATCTTCATCATTTGGGATTAGGCCCCAACTTCCTTATTAAGACTCCTATAGCACAAGAATTAAAATCAAGAAACAATAAATAGGAAGGATTCAAACTAAAAAGTTTCTTCTCAGCAAAAGAAACAATCTGTGAGGTGAATAGAGAGCCTACACCTTGGGAGCAAATTTTTACCCCTCACACATCAGATATAGCACTAATCTCTAAGGTATATAAAGAACTCAAATAGCTAAACACCAAAAAAAAACCCAATTATCCCAATCAATAAATTGGCCTAGGACGTGAACAGACACTTCTCAGAAGATGATATACAATCAATCAACTAATATATGAAGAAATGTTCATCATTGCTAGCAGTTATAGGAATACAAATCAAAACTACTCTAAGATTTCATCTCATTCAGAATGGCAGATATTATGAAGACAAACAACAATAAAAGCAACAATAAGTGTTGGCAAGGATGTGGGGAAAAAGGTACACTCATACAATTCTTTTGGGACTGCAAATTGGTGCAGACAATATGGAAAGCAGTATGGAGATTCCTTGAAAAATTGGGAATGGAACCACCATTTGACCCAGTTATCCCTCTCCTTGGTCTATACCCAAAGGACAGAGAAACAGCATACTATAAGGACACAGCCACATCAATGTTTATAGGAGCATAATTCATAATAGCTAAACTGTGGAACCAACCTAGATGCCCTTCAATAGATGAATGGATAAAAAAATACAGCATATATACACAATGGAATATTACTCAGTAATAAATGAGAATAAAATCATGGCATTTACAGGTAAATGGATGGAGTTAGAGAAGATAATGCTAAGTGAAACTAGCCAATCCCAAATAATCAACTGCTGATTGTTTTCTCTCATATAAGGAGACTGATTCATAATGGGATAGCTCATGGAAGGATTGATGAACTCTAGATAAGGCAGAGGGGTAGGAGGGGAAGGGATGGTGAATGGGGTTAAAAATGATGGTAGAATGTGATGGACATCATTATCCAAAGTATATTTATGTAGACATGAATTGGTGTGAATATACTTTGTATTCAACCAGAGATATGAAAAGTTTGTGCTCTATATGTGTAATATGAATTGTAATGCATTCCCATGTCATATAATAAAAAAATAATAAAATAATAATTTTATTTATTATTTGTTTGTTGATGTGTGTATGTATTTTGTGGTGCTGGGGATGGAACACATGGCCTTTTACATTTGAGGGAAGCACTCTATCAACTGAGCTTTATCTCCAGCACTAGAATAACTACTTTTACCAAATACAGCTCCAGCTAAAGAGGAGAGTAACAAAGAATGAAATGGAAAGATAAAAGTTGATGCAGTAAGCTACTTAGAGAAAAGGAACACTTTAATGTTTAATTAAAATAAATGTTCTCTGTTTGGGATTAATGAAGGAATGCCTCTTTAAATAATGTTCACATGTTTTGGACCCTATTCTTTGTTGTTCAGTAGATATTGGTGAAATCTGGCTCCAGGACAAATCTGGCTTTCAACTATTTGTAAATAAACTTTTAATGCATACATCAGTTTATTTGTTTTCAAGATCCACTCTGCTTGCCTCTATGGAACCATCCTTAGATGTTGTCTCCAAGGGGACATTTGTCAATGTGTGGCTTCATTTGGGAAATCATAAGTGAGGTAGAAGTAAGTGGCTTCTAGGTTTTGGTGGGTAGAAGTTGAAGATGCTGATAAACATCAAAGAATACAGGGAAGCTTCACAATAAAGAATGATCTGGCCCCAAATGTCAGTAGTGCCAACAGTAAGCAGCCCTGTTCTAGTTGAGAAAATGTGGAAGGTCCCCTGGGATTTCTAGAGATTGGTTCAGACAAGGGATCCACTCTCACATGAGGAGGATAAAGATGTCAATCATGAGGACTCAGGTATGGAGTAGAAGAAGAGGAATTACAAAGTATGTGAGCTCACTTTGATCTTCTCTGTCAAGTAGGAAGCAAAACCTTTGGTTAGGTGGGTGGGAGTGGAGACTGAGGACAGATGGCGACTGAGGAGACACTGGTGAAGGAGCAGTTGCAGACATGCAATTGTGGACAGTGTGTGAAGAATCAATAAGAGGTGAAGGAATGGCTGTGCAGCCTCCTGTAGCTGTGCTTTGTGTCTCAGAAAGAGGTTGTGGGTGAAGGTGGGCTGTTATCCACACTAGGACCTCAAGTGAGATGTGCTGTAGACATACTGAAAGGCAGTAGACCCTCCTAGACATAAAGCAGCCCAACAGGACTTCACACAGCAGCTGAGGGAAGGCAGAAGGTTACTGTCAGGTGGTGCTGAGTGTTGATGAGCAGGTAGCACGTTCAGTGGGGTACAGGGGGCTGCTTTCAGATGCACTGTTCAGGGCAAAATGTGTCCTCTCCCTTATCTTCTGTTTCCTCATCCCACAGGGTGCAAATACTAATGCCAGGGGAGTGTGGAAGGACCTAGCAGCGCCTCTCAACCACATTAACCTTCATGTCCGTGGGGGCTACATCCTGCCCTTGCAGGATCCTGCACTGAACACACACTTGAGGTGAGTACAGGGCTAGTGTTCCTCTTTACACACTGGTTCACTTCGACTTCTGATGGGCAACACCATCCCCCTCAAGGAGAAAGCAGTTTACCAAACTCGCTTTACTGTTTTGTTTTTGCTCATTTGGTGATTTGTGTTTTAACATTTTTCACATCATCCAATTCTGCATCCATCAGTGGACCAGAGGCTTCTGCAGCAGCATGTGGAGTGTAGGAAGCAGAGGTGCTATGGTGATAGGGTCACCACACTCTTCCTGGATTGCCCATGGGTCTTTCTCAAGAAGATGTTGATCTGGGGCTGCACCCAGATAGATTTGAAAGGTCATGACAATACCTGTACTCTTATACCTCCAGAATTTCTCTGAATTTTCACATTGGTAGCTAAAGAGGGCAACCTTCCTGGTTTTTATTCTCTTTAGATGTGTCTACTTATTTTCTTCCAAACCAAGAATGTTTTAAATTATACTTCTGTTGGAAAATATCTGGGATCAAGTAGTATTTCAATGGGTATGCACTCCAGAATATCTAATCCATCATCCTCTGGGACTGTCATTCTGGAGTGCTATCAGCTCTCACCTATTGTGTCACTGTTATTTTTCTGCTTAGGTATTTTGGTGACTGTCTCTGATGTGTATTATAATGAAGGCCAAAGAAGTTATGACTTTGGATTTATTTGTATGTGTGTCCTGTACTTCTTGACAGTGACTGATTAACACTTGCACAGAGAATGAGAGTGGGCAAGTGTGCTATCCTAGAACCAAACCTGTGTAGTGAAGGCTAAAGTGTGAAAGAACACACTAGGGTACATAAGGCCAGGGAGGGGCACATGATGAGCCAGAGTTCAGCAGCGAGTCCAGAGGCATGGGGCCATGAGGAGATGCCTATGGAAATGGTTTTGTTCCTGCCTTCTTATTCTCTACTTCCAGCACTGTGCACCATCTCTTTGGGCATTGTATTATGCTCCCATTTCTACATTATAAGGCAAATGTTAGAATGATTTTCTTTTTCTATCAACACAAATAATAGTAAATTATCAAGTAAGGGAAGTAGCATTATGCAAATGGGCTTTTTTGTGTTTTTGCCTCCTGAGTGAAATTGGTCCTTAGGTAGGACCAGTGATCTCCCTCATAGCTGATGACATTTCTGAAGGTTTCCTTCATAAAATGACCAAATGCATAGTTTTTGAATAGGATCTCTTTCTCTTCCAATAGGCTGTAGTCTAAATAAGAATTGTAGCCATTGCTTTCATTGTACCTATTGCAGTGCTTCTGATGCTTAAGTTACTGCCTCCTACATAAATGTTTACTGATAATGCTTGGGGTATTTCTATCTCATATAACATTATTTATTCTAGACAAAGAAACACCTTCTAATTTGTCCTTTGTTCCTGAGGAAAACAAAATCATCTTTTCCAAGTAATATTTCCCCTTTGAAATATGAAGGATTTGCAAAATTCTTTCAGTCCTGACCTCTTTATATTATGTAACTCCTGTTTCCCACAGTCGGCAGAACCCTCTTGGTCTCATCATTGCCCTGGATGAGAACAATGAAGCATCAGGAGAACTTTTCTGGGATGATGGGGAATCCATAGGTGAGTCTGTTATGAGAATGTGTTGCTTGCTACGTCTGTGTGTTATGGCCCCTTACTCTTACTGGTCATGCATCTGTGGGAGAAAAATCCCAGGCACAGTAGCAAAAGTCACTTGAGAGAAGAGTTTATTTCTGGTTTAGCTACTTGAGATGTATCAAATAACCACCAATGTGAGGACCACATGTCTCTATTTCTCAGCAGTGTGCCATTGGCCAGTGATCTATAATAGACTCACATTTTCTTATCTATGGACACCTGGATGACATATGGTCAAGAATTTTCCAATAATTCATCTGTAATGTAAATGTCTTCCCCCAAATACTTAGCACAAATGTTAAGAACATATCAGGAAGGCCAGGAGAATGTACTTTTGGAGTGTATCTGCATCTAGCTATGTTTTACCACATGTTTTGGCACCAGTGCACTAACAATTCTTGGGGTCCTATCTTGGAAGTAGATTCCTGGGGTTCATATGCATGAAAGCTCTTGGAATGGGATCTTCTCAAAGTCACTGTAGGAAGAGAGGGCAGATCCATATCTTGTTTGAATACTCTATAATTTCCTCAATGTAAAATGTAGCTTTTAAATATTATCCTATTTATTTTATTTGAAATATCTCACTTACATGGAAAGATTGAAGGTATTCAAGGTAAACCATATACCATATACCATTTTTAATAATTGCCACAGTCAAATTAATTCACGTCCTCACCAGCTGTGCTGCATATTAGTTTCCCAGAACTTGTCTTCTTGTAGTTGAATGTTAATATGTTTGAACCAACATTTCACAAGAACTTCTTCCCCCCATACTTTTAAACCCCTGATTTGTCTTGCTTATACAAATTCAACTTTTGTAGATTATACATATAAATGAGAGCATATAGTAGTTTCTTTGTGTAGCTTGTGTCTCTTACTATACAGTACCCCTGCTTCATCCATATTGTCAGAAATGACAGGATTTTCTTATTTTTAAGCCTTTTATGTATTAGCACAATTTATTATCCATGAATCAGTAGTTTGACCATTTGGTTGTTTCTATATCTCAGTTATTGTAAAAAATGAATTAAAAACTTAAAGTTGAGGAGAAGTCATAAATTCCTGAGAGAAAAAAATATTTTGGGCAGTGGTCTTAGAATTGTTTAATTGGGTATGGCACTAAAAATATAGATAAGAATAGTAACAATTAAATCAGTGGGACTAAGTCTTGCTAGAAAGTTTTTGTCCTATATATAAGTCAATAATATGAAAAGGGAGCCCACCAATCAATAATATATGTGCAAACCACAAATATGATAAGACCCTTAACACAAAAAAAAACCACTAGGAAAAAAAAAAATTGCATTTCCATAACAAGTATATAAGAATCAGATTTTTTCAAATCGGACAAAGGATTTGAATAGTTGTTTTTCCAAAAAACATTAAATTGACTAAGGGGTATAGGAAAATGTCCTGAAAATCAAATCAAAATCAGCAGAAAAATTACATTGAGATACCTTCTCATACCTATTAGGTTATTTACTGTGAAAAAAGAAGACATAACAAATGTTCATGTGTATGTGGAGAAAGTGGAAAAAAGTATGTACATTCATGTTCAAAGTGCAGACTGCTACAGGCTTTTTAGAATACAATGTAGAAGTTCCTCAAGTATTGAAAATAGAACTATCCTATGACCCAGCAATCCCGCTTCTAAGTATATATCTAATAAAATGAAATTGGCTTGTCAAATAGATGTGTGCACACCCATGTTAATTGTAGCATTATCCATAAGAGCTAAGATATAGAAACACCTGTGATCACATGTAGATGAATGAATAAGAAGTCGTGGTGTATATATATTGTGGGATAGTACTCCATCTTGAAAGGAAGGAAATCCTACTCCTTGGGTCAACAGAATGAGCTTTAAGGAGAGGTAGGTGAAAATTGTTCTTGTGTGGTGGGCAGGCCATTCTGACTTGTCTTTTTTCTGCTTTCAGATACTTTGGCCAATAAAGTTTACCTTTTCTGTGAGTTTTCTGCCACCCAAGTGAGTAGCACATTTTTCTGTATCTTAGGTATGAGATTTTGTCTACCATAGGCTCGTATGTGCTTGTGCATATGTGTAATTATGTTTCAATCTTCATAAAAATAAGTAAATGATAACATTAATGGCTACAGGTAAACAACACAATGTCATATAAGACTTCAGTTTCAATAATGTATCATCCATCTTATCAAAAGAAGGCAATAATATTGATGAATCAAAGTAGTTGTTCATACTCTGTTGTTTTCCAGAATTAATATGGTCTATTCCTGATTATATATTTTATTTTATTTATTTATATTTATGAGTATTGTATAAGTAGGTTTATACACACAGCATTTATTAGTTGGGAGAGCTAAGAGGCATTCAGAGCAGTGGGGGGGCTTCTGGTCTAGGATGGAGCATTTGAGTGGCTGGAGAATCTGTGTTTTAGAGGCACAGCTTTGGGCTTCATTGTGCTATTTTGACTTTCAGAACCGCTTGGATGTGAAGATTTCACAAGCAACCTACAAGGACCCCAATAATTTAGCATTTCAGCAGATTAAAATCTTTGGGACACAGGAACCCAGCAACGTTACAGTGAAACACAATGGTGTCCTGAGTCAGACTGCTCCCAAGGTCACATATGATGCTCAGCTGAAGGTAAAAATCCATGTATTGAGGATGTTCTTCCAGAATTATTCATAGCACCTTGGTTTTCCTGCTTCCTGAGGTTGTGTGGATGCCTGTGCTGGGGAAGTCAGGGGCGTGGGAATGGAAGTGGTGATGAGGTGGTGGGCAGAGCTAGTAAGACAGGGAGGTCCTGCTCAGCAAGGATGATGATCCCACTTTCCCCAGCCTCTCAGTGTTCTCCTCTGTCTCACTGGCTTCACTTTCAACGTTTTAGTTACAGGGTACATAAGAGAGCAGAGTTAGGAAAGTGTGGAACAGGTAAGAAGAAAAGGGATCTGGAAGCTGATGGCTGATGCTGAAAGTAAAGTTGGGAGGCAGGAGTCCCATGAATTCAAATACTGAAGTTCCCACTCTGAACACTTCATAGAGATGAGTAGAAGTTATCTCCAACATATATGTTCTAAAAACCAGTTTAGGACTAAGATTTGGTGATCCCACTCAATGGGTAATTATTTAGTTAGATAATAATAATAAATAATTTCTCATTGGTTGTGAAGAGACATGGCCATCCTGAGTAGCCTATAATCCTTCACTCTGATGCTGAGTCTAATGAGAAATCCTTTCTCCCAACAATCCTGAACATAGTACTGCACTTACTCCTGGCATTGTAGCTTCTGGGTTAACATGGTTCTTGAGAGACGGTCCAAATTTGGAGAAAATAAGTGAGTTTAGACTTCTTCTATCATGACAATAGGCATTTTGTTCTGATAACACACTATGAGAATACACATAGTATGAAGACAGGAATAAATTTCTGTATGGCTGGTTATGTATATGGCAAAGTGCAAGGTATATGAAGGATTCATTGTGGGAAAACAAACTCAATTCTTATTTGATTAATAAGTTAATTAATAAGACCTGAGGAACTCCTTTATTGTTTGAATGTGGGTAGTGAGGTGTCATGATTTATGCACATGAACAATTGAGAAGACACTGGGGACCAAACCAACATATAGGAAATGTTCGCTCATGTTTTAATTGATGTTTAAAGATTAGTGGAGCAGTTGAGCTGAGCTTTGTTCAGACAACAGGTCCGGTGCTGGGCCTAGAAAGTGGCATATCAGGTCTGGATTCATCAGCTACAAGGGAAAGGAAACCCTGAATGGTAACATGGTGGACTTTTTTTTCTTTCTGCAAGTAGTCCTATAGAAGTAGACACCAGTAATAGACATAGTAGTTTACAGGCTGGCATGGTTCAATGGCTCAATGTTGTTGAGATTGAGGTCTTTTCTTCTCTTGTGATAGGAAGTGGCTGCTTAGATTTTGTCAGCAAGTTACTGGTTGAGGGAAAATATAGGAAGAGAGATAGGAAAGAGTGTGCAGGGAGAGGTATAGGGTTAGAAATTACCCTTAAATCTAGAAATAAATACCTGGACAAAAAGTCCCAGGGAATTAGTTCTCACTTTTTCACAGTCATAGCTGTGTTATGTTGTCAAAATTTGAGCTATTTTTAGGGATATTTTTAACTAAAATTTGAGAAAGAGCAAGGAGGAAGCAACTAGTGATGTCTTCCTTGAAGGGGAAGGAAAGGAAAGAGGTGATCACTGAAGGTTTCATTTGATCTCATTCTGTTCACAACATAATGCACAAGATTTTAATAAGGTAATGTCATTTGCCAAGTTGCTAGTGGATATTCCCTCTTCCATGTATATAGCCCACTATACAGAAACTACATTTAAATCTTATTACTATTGTTGAGAGTCTGGTCTCATGCCTACATGTGTAATTAAAAATACTTAGACATTGCCAGGCCTTTGTCCAGCAAAGGAATTTTTCCTTTGTTTTCCACTCCTTCAGGTTGCCATCATCACAGAGATCAGTCTTGTGCTGGGAGAGGAATACACAGTGGAGTGGAACACAATCATCAGAGATGAAGAAAAAATAGACTGCTACCCTGATGAGCATGGTGCTTCTGAAGCAAACTGCATTGCCCGAGGCTGTGCCTGGGAGGTAACCTCACTAAGGTGTTGATGGACACCCAGATCTTTAACCTTAGGCAGCAATTTCTTGAGCATAGCCCTAGTACCCAGGTGCCTACTTCAATTCCATATACAGGGCTTCCAAGGAACCTGGTCTGTATATGAAGATTAGATGTGGATTCGATCATGTTTTTTTTTAATAATTATTTTGCTCTTGTCTAGAAATTTACTTTTTATTACTACCTAATTATATGTACATGAATGAGTGCTGTGTTGGCTTTATCTCCATACAAATTGCCATCTCTGATTATTTCTATTTGACAACTCTAGGACCACCTGTTGATCTACAGTCTCAACTTTCCTTTCCAGGAATCCAGTTCTGTTGGAGTCCCTCATTGCTATTTTGTCAATGATCTGTACTCTGTGAGCAATGTCCAGTACAACTCCCATGGGGCCACGGCTGACATCTCCTTAAAGCCTTCTGTTTATGCCAACACCTTCCCCTCCACACCTGTGAATCCCCTCCACCTGCAGGTGACCTACCATAAGGATGAAATGCTGCAATTTAAGGTAAACATGGTACTTGTATCAGATACTGAGTAGGCCCTTTTTAGTGACATTATGTTTTCAAGTTAGGTTATAGAACTCTAAAATGTGAAATTCTTTTAAGGTTCAATTTATAGGGCACTAGATTACTATCCTATTTCAAAGCATAATGAGAATTCATTGCCAGTGAGACCTGTTCTAATTTGCAATTTGAAGATGTTTTGTGGCTACTCTAAGGAGGTTTTTGGAGAACAAACAGAGAGAGACAAGTTAAGAAGTTCTCAAATATGTGTTCCAGTGGGGTTTGAGATTGGATGAGTATTGGAAATTAGATGGAGAAAAAGTCAACATTTTAGACTATGAAGGGGGGGTTTACAAATGTTGAATGTTTTCTTTGATATAAAGAGTCTGATTCATAGTGGTATAGGGAGAGGGAGCATGGGAGGAATAGACGAACTCAAGATAAGGCAGATAGGTTGGAGGGGAAGCAAGGGTGCATGGATTAGAAATGATGGTGAAATGTAATGATCATTATTATCCAAAGTACATGTATGAAGACATGAATTGTTGTGAATATACTTTGTATACAACCAGAGGTATGAAAAATTGTGCTCTGTATGTGTAATAAGAACTGAAATGTGTTTCGCTGTCATATATAAAAATAAAAAGAAGGGGGGTTACACTATCTGGTGACTTTATGGTAAATGTAGATAAGGGAGAGGGAGACTTGAAAAATGAATACCATATGTTTGTCAAGTCTGTGTTGACAATGGTGACGTTACCTGAAATGAGGAGTACTGAAAAGGTTTGTATGTGGACAATGTAAGAGTTTGGTTTTGGACACTGAAATTATGTGTCTCTTAAATAGCCATTGAAATGCAATAATTTCTTTTCCTTAGATTGTTTAATTACATCTAAAGCCTACGTGTGCTAGCTGTTTTTGTGTCTGTTTCCCTCTTCAAACTGTCAGCTTTTCTGTGGCCAAAATGTGTCTTTCCTCTTTGTGCTTCTGAAACCTAACACAGAGGCTCATGGATAGTACGTGTTCACATGTGCGACATCAACTTGGACTCTCAGATCTGTAACATGTGCTAATGTAAGGAAAGATGTCTGTTTTCTTTGTGGTTATTTTCTGTGTTTGCTCTTGTTTTTTGTGTCTTCACTATAGCATTGATGTTTGGTGGTGGGCCCATAAATGCTCAAAATTGAAGAACTTGCTTTCAGCAAGTCCACCAATTTCCATACAGTTTCTCTCTCTGAAACACTTGCATCTTTCTGAGATGCCTTTAATACTCTGTGCCTTTGTTTTTGCTGTTACTTTACAAAAATGATTGATCTCATTTTTTGTGCTTGCTTATAGCTTCAAAGTTTATGACTCAGGCTGTAATTCTCCCATGGAACTACTTCAATGTCCCAGAAACATTGTTAGGCATCTCATGCCTGTACTCTCAGAATTTCTAGAGTTCTACCTTTACTCACATTGCCAAAGTGTCATGAATCCTTCTCTTTAACTTTCCATTAGCAAGAGAAATTCTCAAAACACTTGCCTTGTATAATTAAGTTCATATGCACAATTACCTCTGTAATATTATGTGGGCATTTATGAGGTACTCATAGAATATTTAATCTATTAATTTTAGCAGGTCTATGATTATTTTAATCCAAGTTCATATTTTGAGAAAACAGTTTTTAATACCGAAGAATTTTAGGTATTCATATATGTTACTGTTCTAACACAAAATAGTAAAGGATACATTCATAAACCACACTCATTTCACTATGAAGTTGCAAGTTAGCACAAAGGGTCAAGTGAATTTGATACTGTAATAGAAGCCTTAATAGTGAAATATGATGAATTCAGATCAAAATGTAAAATGATGTTGTTCTTTGATGTATCACTTAAATCCACATATCATGATCTTAAAAGAATGCAAATATATAGCATTGAGACTCATTGTCAATGATGTTAACATTCTTATAAGGGTGTATATGTGTATAATATCTGTGCCTAAATTGTTTTTGACAGATAATGATTGTCCATTTACATGATGTGTATGTTGTGTGTTTGATAAAATTCACTATGGTTTGATTGATTGAGAATAATCAGGTTATTATTTAGCAAGCATCTCTTATTTCTTATTGATGAGTAAATTAAACATCCTTTCTTCTGTGTTCAATAGAAACCCAGAACTCATTCCCTGTATCTGTATTCTTACTTAAAGTCAGTTTCTTCTGCTCTAGATTTATGACCCCAACAAGAGACGTTATGAAGTCCCAGTCCCCTTGAACATAACCAGTACTCCATCCAGCACCTCGGAGAGTCGACTCTATGATGTCCTCATTAAGGAGAATCCATTTGGACTAGAAATTCGCCGTAAGAGTACAGGCACTGTAATGTACGTGGCTCCTTTCTAACTTGGAATTTCCATGTAACTGTACATTTTTTGTCTGGCCTATTGTCCAGGTTGATACCTGGCTCAGGCCTCTTTCTGCCATTTCCAGATCCATGAGTAAACACTTTCCTTCAGCTCTGTTGTTATTGTTGTTGTTCTCTTCCTCCTCCTCCTCCTCCTCCTTTTTCTTTTTTAAAGTTAAGGTTTCTTTTTTCAATTTTATTTTTTAGAAATAGTTGAACACAATACCTTTATTTTATGTATGGTTGTGTGGTGCTGAGGATCAAACCCAGGGCCTCGCATGTGCTAGGCAAGTGTTCTACTCCTCAGCCATGACCCCAGACCCCTTCAGCCCTGTTCTTATGGGAAGTGTTTGGCAATTTGGAACGATGGCTGAGACTATTCCATGTTCCTGGGAACTCATCCATTCAATGTTTATGGGTTATTTCACTATATTAGGTATTGTTTTAGGAACTATGTTCATAGATGGATAGTTCCTCTGATCTTACCACTGCTACAATAATTTACATAACTATATTAAAGGAAGTTGATAGTGATAATTACTCTAAGTAAATGAGCAGGTAATCAAGAGTTATGATGAGGTTACTGTTTTTGATACTCTGGAGAGAGTAGGTCTAATTGAAGTGTTAACTTTTGAAATTGATTCTGGATGGAGAAAAGGAAACCCCAACATAAAGCCATGCAGGTAGGGAATAACATTTCTGATAGACCAAGAACATAGGTCAAGATACAGGATGAAACTTGGCATGTCAAGGAATTAAACAAATTCAAGAAAGCGAGCAATGAGGTGAGTGGTGGGAGATGAAGCTGGGGTGTCAGGAAGGCTTAGATCAGGGGCAGCCTGGAAGGCTTCATGAGGTGTGTCCATGAGAAGCCATGGAAGAGGGTCATCAGGGAGTGACGTGAGGAGAGATACTTAAACATATCAGTCTGGAAAGCTGTAGGGAATGGACTGTTCACGGGAAAGAGCTGAAGGAATGCTTGTGTGGAGTGTTAGCAGCTGAGATGGTGAGATGAATTGAATTTGGTTTTGTGGAGAAAACAGTGAAAACAGGCCATGTAATTGAGAAATAGAATATGAAGGAAAACTCCCAAGTTCATAGTGGGGATATCTGTGATTATTGTCATCAAAAAGACTTTGTGGTGTGTTTGGGAGATTTTGGGTTCTGGGTTGTGGTAAGAATCAAGCTTCTGTTGTACTTAAAAAGTCAGCATTTGCAAGGCAATAGGCAAGGAGATTTTCTTTTCTGAATGTACCCTTTGTGTGTGTGTTGCAGTTGGGACTCTCAGCTCCTTGGCTTCACCTTCAATGACATGTTCATCCGCATCTCCACCCGCCTGCCCTCCAAGTACATCTATGGCTTTGGGGAAAATGAGCACACAGCCTTCAGGAGAGACTTGAACTGGCACACGTGGGGCATGTTTTCCAGAGATGAACCCCCCGGGGTAAGCAAGGAGCCCTGTGGATATGTGCCTCTCTGCCTCTTTCGTCCCACATACATCATGGTTACCTGGTGCTACATGATCCCAGACTCAGATTTTCTTTTTCTGCTCTTAGACTATAGGCTAATTTTTATTTGTGTTTCTTATGTGTTTTACTTCTTTTAGAGGGAATACCAAATCCATCCCAGTAAACAAGTTTTTCTTGGATTCTTTCTCATGTACAATGACTTCTAACCTCCTTTGATTTCTCCCCTGTGACTCTCAGTACAAGAAGAATTCCTATGGCGTCCACCCCTACTACATGGGACTAGAGGAGGACGGCAGTGCCCATGGAGTTCTCCTGCTGAACAGCAATGCCATGGGTAGGATGATGCCAGGGCTCCTTCTATTGTTGTCTCCCAGTCAGTCATCCTGTGTAACTGTAGAATGTCCTTGACCTAGCAGCTTTCCAATGTCAAAATTATTTAAAGGACAGTGGCTGTTTTTCTTCTTTCCATTCTGTTGACTTCAGTCTTGTAGCATGAGATAACAAGATTTAATACAATTCTATTTTGGCAGAAATGCCATATGAAGGATGGAAGTTAATCCTAGTTAGTCCTAATCCAAGTTCGTTCCAGGTGTCCAAGAGGCTATTAAGTTTGAGGTGTCTGCATAGATTTATTAATTTTGAAGGTATATGTTACAGCACTCACTTCTTTAAGTATGAAGGTATAAAGAAAATTGAAACTCTACATAAGAAAGGGTTGGAAATTCAGGCTTTGGGGATAAAATGTCTACATAAAACCTGGTGTACTCTGAAAAAGTTCCATGCTGGAGTTAATAATTTGTTATTTTCATGGTTTGACTATGTATAAGGTTTTAGGAGATGTTATCATTGGTGGATACTGAGAGAGGTGCACACAGACCTTTAGAGTAGTCTTTTTGCCACTCCATGGCTCTTAAACTAGTGTGAAATAGAAGTTATATCCATAGTTTTAAAATAGCAAAATGATAAATATAGTGAGACAATGAGGCACACCAAAAGGAACACATCCTGGGGTGGGACTGTGTAGACTTTCACTGAACTGTTTTAATTTCATTTAAGTATTTAGAGATTGGGTGCTGTTAATAGATTAGAGTACAAGAGAGAGAAGTTAGGGATTTGTTCTTTGCCTTGAAAGTTTCCAGCTTAATTTGCAGTTGTCACTTTCCTATCTTTTCAGATGTGACTTTCCAGCCCACACCTGCTCTGACATACCGTACCACAGGGGGAATTCTGGATTTTTATGTGTTCTTGGGGCCAACTCCAGAGCTTGTCACTCAACAGTACACGGAGGTAGGTTGAAATTCTACTGATCATCAAGTATTTATATGGCACATTCCATTTGCCTAAAACTACATTCATTATTAAAACTCATTCTGACAAGTAGAATTGTTGGTGTTTCTTAGAAACAGTTACGTTATATAATAAAAAGCAATAAGAGCCTTTTAATTACCATTAAATTATGGTTAATTATTTCATGTTAGGCAAAGTAGTCACCGTACCTGAGGTAATACTGAGCCTAGTGTTATGAAGTGGTGATGGAGAGGATAAGATCCTAGTGCTGATAATTTTGGTAGTGGTATTGGTAGGAGTGGTGGTGGAATGGTGGTGGGGGGGAAATGACCATATGCGTGAGGATTGTAGTAGTGGTGATGGAGGAAGTAATGATGGTAAGGGTAATGGTGAGTGTGTTCGTGGTATGAGTGGTGGTGATAGAGATGATAACAGTTGTGATGGCCATGTGTTGTTGGTTAAAGTGGTGGGGATGCTAGTTATGAGCTTGTTGGGTATGATGATGATGGTGATTTGGGGATAATAGAGATGATAGTGGAGTGAAAATTGTGGAGATTGTGTGTGTGTGTGTGTGATGGTGATGGGGTGATAATAGTGGTGTTTGTGTGGATGATGGGGGGTATTAGAAGTGATGTTTGGGAGTGGTGGTGACAGTAGCCTTTTTTGTGATAATGAAAACTAACTCTGTCACTTATCAATCTCTTATTGCATGTCAGCTCACTTTACATTTTTAACTCATTAAGTCCTCATCAATACAGCGTGGGGCAGACATTACAATTATGTTTAATTTACCAGTGAAGGATTGAAACATGAAGAGATTACTTAATTTTGTTCAAGGTAACAGAACCAGCAGGACATGAGCCTGTGTGTTAACCCAGGCACTTTCCCTCTGGGATCTGTTCTCTTCAGCAATTACCTAGGTCACCTCTAGGAATGAGAATAAATTTAGATTGTACAGAATTCCAAGAGAAGGAGCTTTAGCCTAGCAAGAAGCTTTCTCAAGGTATCCCAGTGGTTTTGCATCTGCTGAGTTTTTCTCTGGATTTGAATTTGTAGAGTGTCTCTCTTGGGACACTAGAAAAATATTCTTATTATTTGGTGTACAACTTCATTTGAGTCACTCCTGTAAGGAATAATATTTCTGTTTATATTCTAGGTGATTGGCCGACCTGTGATGGTACCTTACTGGTCTCTGGGGTTCCAGCTGTGTCGCTATGGATATGAGAATGATTCCGAGATTTCCAGCTTGTATGATGAGATGGTGGCTGCCCAGATCCCCTATGTATGTCTCAGTATTGGTGCACTGGCTCTATGAGCTCATAGCCAACTCCGGCTTCTTTCTTATTTTGTAGCCAACTTACCATCCAGGTTGTATTACAACTGAGTAGCTAACTATTTTTTCTTCTGAATATGAACTGTTTTTATCAGGGGCAACACTGGGGAAGGTAAATGCAATCAATCTTTATAATGGCCATTGACCAAGTAATTTCCCTACTAGTGATTTTACATGTTCTCACAATAGCCATTATATAAAGGCTTTATCATCCTATTTTTACTGATTTATATGATATCTCTATTTTGAGTAAAAGTTTGAAAAATTAGATGAATTTTCTAGTTTCCATACTGAAAGAGCTAGGATTGGCAAGAGTAAAAAGGAAGCCATTTCAATTCACCATCAGGAGGGGAGAGTGTTTCTCCTCTGGGAGCCCGACTTTCAGCACCAGCAGCCACTGTTTCCTTGTGTCCTCCCCAGGATGTGCAGTACTCAGACATTGACTACATGGAGCGCCAACTGGACTTTACCCTCAGCCCCAAGTTTGCTGGGTTTCCAGCCCTGATCAATCGCATGAGGGCTGATGGGATGCGGGTCATCCTCATCCTGGTGAGTCCTTTTGTGCCTGTGTGGATGGAGTGTATTGGGAGGAGGACTGGGCTTTGGTGAAGAACTACTTTTCTTGTCCCTCTATCCACGTGAAGAACAGAGAACTCCAAGTACAATAAGAAAAGTATATTTCCAGAGATTCCCAGAAACTCTAGAGGGCAGGTGGAAGCCAGGGACCTCCCATTGAAGAAGTTCTTTTCTTCTGTCCCAATCTCTCTCTTAGTTTTGCCAACTGACTTGAGCTTTGCTTGCAGGACCCAGCCATTTCTGGCAATGAGACACAGCCCTACCCTGCCTTCACTCGGGGAGTGGAGGATGATGTCTTCATCAAATATCCAAATGGTGGAGGCATTGTCTGGGGAAAGGTATGATCTAAGTGGTGACTACTAGTCTCCATCCTGTCAGAAGGTCATGAGTTGTGTGTTTGTGTTGTTTATTTGCAATTGTTCTATTAATGGAAAGCAAGGCCCCTACCTGTAGACCCTGAGGTCTGTAGTTTCCATTTTTCATTCAGTATTTATTGGTATAGTGAGGACGTTGTGGATTTCACTTCTATCTTGATAAAACCTACATGATATTCAAAAGTATTATTACTCCCTAGGGCTGTAGTTAATTGCCTTAGGAAATCCTACATAGGGTAAGTTGCCTTGCTGCTACATATTTATCTCTTTGCAGGTCTGGCCTGATTACCCTGATATTGTTGTCAACAGCTCTCTGGATTGGGACAGTCAAGTGGAGGTAAAAGGCCCTTTTTGGATACTGAGTGAAGTCTGGTTGTCAGGAAGGATAGCCATATCCACCATACTGGACTTGTCCTGCCAAGCATATGGGCAATGCAAGGGAAAAACTCCTCAGAAAGGGGTGCTGGTGTCCGTCTTTGTGTGCATTACTTTACATGCAGTTCTGTTTTATGTCTAATTGGGAGGAAGGTATTATCCATGGGACTTAAATGACAAACATTGAAAGTACTTTTGCATGGTTTTAGGTGACACTTGGTTATTTCAAATTCAAACCCATCTTATTTCAAAGTCCTATAGAATTTCCAATGTATGAAACTTCAACGAAGACCAATATTTTCTTAGAATGTGTCTACATCTTATTATTATTGCCTTGAGTATCCCTTTTAACTGGTATCTCTTTCGTCTTTAATGATTGGGTCTTTTGTTTTGTCAAACTTTTTTTTTGTTGTTGACAGGCTTATCCATTTTCACACTAATAAATCCTGACCCCTACTCCTATCTTTACTTGGATCTCTCAGCTTCTTGTTTACCTCTTCTTTTCCAGCATTTCATTAAAATTTGCTCTCTTGGCAACTGGTTTTTGATTTTAATGTATAGAGTTGTCCCATGCTTCTTGACCCAGGTTTCTTTCTAGCTTTACTAAGCATTTGTTGCTTGAAAGAATACATGGTTCCACACTGGTTCATGATGGCTTCAGCCAGATGTTCTGGCCAAAATGTGTACCAAGGGAACTGATGCGGCCTGTCTGCTTTGTTATCAGTTGCTCTCTAATACTTTTGAGCAGTGCTGTCAGGGTGAGGTCTGGACTTTTTGGAAGAACCAGTTCTTTGCTGGAACTTCTTCATCTGTTCTTCAACAATGATTATTCTTTCTGGACAGAAATTAAAGTAGCACATATGAAGCCTGTTAAATCTTTATAAAGGTCCTGGCAAGTCAGAGAAAGTACCTATTTTCCAGGATACCTGCCAAGGGTCAAAGGGCCATAGAATGTGGCTTCTATGTGGTCAACAAGCTAGATGAGTTTCACTGTCTTGAAACTCTCAGGATCAAGGACTAATCAGAAAAATAGTATTGTGGGAACAAAGTACAGTAGCTATAAATTTAGGTGTTAGCTACTTCAGGATTCTCAGGGGTAAAGGCACCATTTAAGGGATATTTCCAATACTGTAGGATCCTAGTCAGTGGATGGAGGGATAGGAGAAGGAGTTCAGTCATAAAGATGTAACTGGCCTAGTTAATCCCGCATGTTCATGCTTTATCCAGACTAGTTAATTTTTGTGAGGAGTGGTCTTTCTTAGTTCTGAAGACTGTTATTAGAACTAGCACAGTCTGGGGATGAAGGGCTCAGTTCTGGGACACTGGAAGGAGAACAGTACTATAAGCCAGTGTTATAGTTTGCTGGCATTGGTCTGTGATCTTCTGACTCCTAGGTGGTAGCAATAGTGTGCGCGCTCTCTCTCTCTCTCTCTCTCTCTCTCTCTCTCTCTCTCTCTCTCTCTCTCTCCCTCTCTCTCTCTCCTCCCTTCCTATGTATTCACCCATGTATCATGTAGTGCTCTAGGTCCAAAGGAAATACCCATAATTTTTCCTAGATTACCTGAGTATTAGATTCTGCATCATTAATTTTTGGTAGTAGATAGATGGAGTGAAAGAAATAGTAGCTCACTGTGGCAGATTGGTAAAAATGATTCACAATCAATTCAAGGTTTTTTTTTTAATTTTTGCTTTTGTCTACTACTGAATCAGTCTTCCTCCTACCCTGCTCCCCTCCCCCACCCACCCAATCTCTTTCTAGGCTTATCCATTATCAAACTAATAAGTCTGACCCCTATTCCCATTCTTCCTTGATTATCTCTGCTTCTTTGGTATTCTCTCTCTCTCTCTCTCTCTCTCTCTCTCTCTCTCTCTCTCTCTCTCTCTCTCTCTCTCTCTCCTTCCTATGTATTCACCCATGTATCATCTATTTTTTGCCTATGTGTCTAGGTATCTATCTAATAAGTAAATAAGGGAGAGAACCTAGGTAATTGTTCTATCATTTCTAAGGGAGGATCATTTGAGGTTTAGTGGTCTAGGCAGCCCATGAGGACATAGGAACCTGCCATGCCATAGCCAATCTGACACACAGGTTCGCTGTCTTTAGTAGAAGGTCATTTTCATGAATGAAGGGGTTAGCTATTACCTTATGAGATTATAAGGTAATACAGTTCATCGGTCATTTGGGGCTACCATTTTGAGGGGATTCAGAAGTCTGTATGGCTGTATTGGTTATCTCGGTGATGTGGGAGCATCATTTGAAATTTGGTGGGTAGTAACTAGGGATCCCCAAAGCTCTCATAGGAAGGGATTATTCACAAAGAATTCTTTTGCCTCAATGTTAAATTGTTCCTTTGATGAGAAACACTTCATTAGGATACCAAACAAGACATTAGGTAGCTCATAAGAGATTATCAGATATAGAATAATTATGACCATTTATATTATTAATATCTACTTGTTGAAGCTAGTTAAGCTGAGACTACTGATGTCCAAGTCTAAAGGGTAGTATAAAATAAACAAACAAGGAAGCAAATAAGTAAATGAACATCCATGAAGCATTGGAAAAGCAGATTTCTGGGTCTGAATCTCACTGTTTGATTAAGTAAGTTTGTGGTGGCATCTAGGAATTGAATTACAGTATCATGCAATGGATTGTAATAAGTAATTCTGAGGGCTTTTGTGAAGATATGAACATCACAGTTCGAGGACAGAAACAATATGGCAAGAGTTGAATTTGGATAGCACTTTGGCAAAGGGGAGGGAATTTTTATTACATGGGTAAGGATCATTACAGCAGCATTTAGTAAAGTTAACAAACCATGGTTGGGCTGATTTACCACTTGATACAGTCTCTTGTACAATGCAAAAGTAGTAATTGAGGTCCATATCTCTAGATAAAAGACAAATGAGGAACACCAAAAAGAAAACAGCATGGATCATCATGCACAAACCTGGTTCACAGAGGACAGAAAGAGCAAAGGGCTACATCACTGAGAACTTTGGATTCCTTTGTTAGGAAATGGAAATAGAAAAGCATGGCAATAGACATGGAACCTTTCACCAGAAAGGTATTTCCCACAGGAGATACAATTCTGTCTCTCACACAGTTAATCATGATTCTTTTTTTTAGTCCCTACCTTCCACCTGTGCCATGATTCTGACATGGCCATAGCTGGAACTCTGTTTCTGTTGAAAGGTTCTGAATCTAATTCTATGCTTTTCTATTACCATTTCCTAACAGAAGAATCCAAAGTTCTCAGTGATGTGGCCCCTTGCCCTTTCCATCTTCGGTGAACCAGATCTGGGGATGGTGATATCCATTGCTGTTTTCTTTTTGATGTTCCTCATTTGCCTTTTATCTGGACATATGGATCCCAGTCGCCACTTTTGCATTGTACAAGAGACTGGAGCTCGCCTATATCAGTCCTCTTTAGGGATTCTTCCTATTCTCCAGCATTATTTAGTTCATTACATCATATGATGCAGAGTTTACCATAGAGGCACAATTGTTATAAGATGTTCCAAGGATCAGAGTGTTTTCTAACAAACAACATAGAATATATAGACATTCATGCATATTTGCTGCTACTGAGTGATGTTCTTCCCAAATTAAATACTGAACATTTATTATCATTCCCTTATTCTTATGACAGTTTCTAAGCTCTGCATTGTAGGGATCATAAAGACCAATTAAAAGTGTATAAGACAAAGTCTTTGATCTAGAAACCTTACAATCTATTTAAGAACTGATATGTGAATCCACTTTCTATGCTAAGTTGAATACATTGTTTTTCTTGCTTGATGAAAGAAGCAGAAAAGGAGACATTTATTGAGGTTCCTCCTTAAATTTTTCCATATTATATTACACACAACTGCAATGCTCACATGATTCTGAAGCCACAGAACACTAAAGAATGCCAGTCTAAAGTCATGAAATGTAATCTCTCCCCTCTCCCATGTTGCCAATGGATATGACACATTGCCATGCCACCTGCTCTTTGCCTTTCCTCTGGTACAGTGCCTGTGGTGTCTTCCCTTTCCAGCTACAGTTGTTCCCTGGCCCCTGCAGGATCTTTGGGAGAACTTAGGGAAAGGCAGGATAGAAAGTGCAGGTTGGGAATCTGAAGCTGGGGATAGTGAGTCAGGGTGTCAATTGATAGCATTCATGATGGCATGGAAAGGAAACAGATTATGGACATTTTCAAATGTGTAAAATTCATCCATAATTCTCCTCATTGCCCTCAATGTATTTTCAATAAGCCAAGAAGATAAGGTAGGCTCTATTGAGATTTTTCACTCTGCCCTAATGTAGTACATGTCTTTTCATTAATTAGGTTCTTCAAAAGTGCCTGTTGCTGTAAGATATATTCATTTGGGATAGTGAATTATATATGTTTTTATAGGAATACCGAGCTTATGTGGCCTTCCCAGACTTTTTCCGTACTTCAACTGCCTTGTGGTGGAAGAGAGAAATTGCAGAACTGTACAACAATCCAGAGAATCCAGAGAGGAGCTTGAAGTTTGATGGCATGTGGATTGTAAGTGTGTGTGTGTTTAACTTGGTGTGATTTACCATATGAAAGTCAGACTTTTAATCCAGGTGATAGTAAACTTCTGAGAAAGACTTTGGATATGTTATGCTGCATTTCCTGAACTGATATTCCTTGTAGCTTGTAACTCACTCTGTCAGACCTCTAGGGAGATTGCCAAGAATGCCTCAGAAACTTGTTTACTCTGAGGGAGTATTGTTTTGACCTTCTAGTAAGTCAACCTTTAGGGATCAATTATTTTTTTAGCCAATTCTTATCTGGATTTGATGAGCCTGACTGTGCAAGCACACACACCAGTACCCACAAGCAGGTGTACTGGTGTGAATGAGGTCTTCACCACTCCCTTGACTCTCAGTTGACAACAAGTCTCTCAGTTAAGAGTAAGCAGTGTCTGTGTCTGACATTTCTAGGATATGAATGAACCAGCGAGCTTTGTGAATGGGGCTGTTCCTGCAGGCTGCAGTGATGCCAGTCTGAACCGTCCTCCCTACATGCCACGTAAGGACCCTTGGGCTTCTCCATGGCTTGATGGAGGATGGAAGATAATCATTATTTGAGCTCAGCAGCCAGAGGTTTTCCTGACCAGCAGAGCCCTATGAGTTTTCTGGTTTATTAGGGGCCAGAAATAAAAGCATTTCAAGTCCTTTCCCAAACTTTTTGGTGCAAGTTTCTGGATCTCTTGGGCAAATTTCCTGAATTTGTCTAGAAAGCCCTTTTCTTAGTTACAATCCCATGGTTGGGGCCATGGTGAAGTCAATTCCATCTTAAGACGTGTAGTTAAATGCCTTAGGAGAGGTCAGGGACTAAAAGGCTCAGGGCTGGTTTTCACCTTCCCAAATCTTTTCCCTCAGATCTGGAGTCCAGGGACCGGGGCCTAAGCAGCAAGACCCTGTGCATGGAGAGTGAGCAGATCCTTCCAGATGGCTCCCGCGTGCGACACTATGATGTGCACAGCCTGTATGGGTGGTCCCAGACCAGACCCACATATGAGTGAGTCACTGTTTTCCTTCTCCAGTGGGCTCAGCCTGTGGGGACACATAGTGCTGGGCATAACTTTTAAGTTTTTCATGGCAATCCATCGCAAGATTGAAGAACATTTAGTTGTAACTCTGTCACATTTTTTTTTGTAGCAAATAGTCCTTAACCATGGGGCCAGCCCCTGTGAGTAGAAGTAGGAGGTCAACTTTCAATAGAATATTGTCCCATAAGTGAGAAACTAGTAGTTCTGTTTGGGGAGACTCACGTGATGGCACCAGTTAGTATTACACAGTGCAGTTGCTTCTTTAAATGCATTAGTTACATAAGATAAAGAGAACATAAGGACTGTACATATCTAAGCTTTTCTTCAACAGTGAAACTTCTATATCAGCATATTTTTTCCATTTTTAATTTATAGTAAAGGGATCTTCTGTGGAATTAAACTCAATGAATATTAGAAATTATCCTAAGAAAAATCCCATAAAGTGATATTCTCTCCTATTCCTCAAATACAAATAACCAAGAGATAATAAATAAGTGGAAGGATTCAGTGATTTCTTATTCTCTGGGTAACCAGTGGGTCTAAAACCTGGTGAAATCCCTGGTAAGACACCATGAAGATGTGTTGTGTCCATGGGTCAGTAGGACCCTCTCCATTGCTCACTTCCCCATATTCCCGCCATTCACATAACCAACATTTTGTTCCCATGTCCTCTGTTCTTTTCATGGAAAGGGAATCCCTATTCCATTCTTCTTGCTGTGTCCTCAATTCACCTGTACATTCCCCTCCTACCAGAGCTGTGCAGGAGGTGACTGGACAGCGAGGGATCGTCATCACCCGCTCCACATTCCCCTCCTCTGGCCGCTGGGGAGGACACTGGCTGGGAGACAACACTGCCACATGGGACCAGCTGAAGAAATCTATCATTGGTGTGTGGCTTGTGCCCAGGGGCCTCTGCTGCAGGGAAGGGAGCTGGTGGCCTTGGGAAAGGAGGGAGCAGAGGGCAGGGCACACACATGCCTCTCCTGACAGCCGTGGTTCTCATTGCAGGCATGATGGAGTTCAGCCTCTTTGGCATCTCCTATGTAAGTGACCTTTGCTCCTCTCATCCCTAAGAGGACACTGACACCCCTGAGCAATCACCCACAGGCTGGTTTCATTTCCTCTGGTTTCAGACGGGAGCAGATATCTGTGGGTTCTTCCAAGATGCTGAGTATGAGATGTGTGCTCGCTGGATGCAGCTGGGAGCCTTTTACCCCTTCTCCAGGAACCACAACACCATTGGCACCAGGGTAGGACCTTCCTCCTTCCTCACGTGCTCTGCCTCACAAGCTGTGCAGCCTTCACCTTGGAGTCACAGTCCAGACCATCTTTGTTCCTGGGAGATTTTCAAAGCCATCAAAGCTCCTCACAATTGCCAAAATACTCAGGATTATCAGAGGATTCTATAGGTGTAGGAAGGATTGCTCCAAGTATACCATTTGAAGTGTTTCTTTGGCAAAGTCCATGAGGTCTCCTGGAAGATCCTCACTATCTATTCTCAGACTATTAAGTGTATTTGATCACATTTAGCTTAGCTGTGTGTGATGTACTTGGATCAAGCTTTCCTTTACCTTCTTTGTCCCCTAGGGTCCCTGGGTTGGGCTCTCAACACCTTTGCTTTTATTCCTTAGAGACAAGACCCTGTGTCCTGGGATGCTGCCTTTGTGAATATTTCCAGGAGTGTGATGGAGACCCGATACACCCTGTTGCCATATCTGTACACCTTGATGTTCAAGGCTCACACGGAGGGCAGCACTGTGGTGCGGCCTCTTCTGCACGAGTCAGTGTCCAGCTGGGGTCCCAGGGAGTGATGCATAGTTTATTTGATTTTGTAGGGTGGCAGTTGATGCAAAAAATTCTTCTCAGTGAAGATAAGATTTATTTTGTCATAAGCTCTCCATGCAAAGTCCACACTTTGTACTCTGTTTTATTTGCAATATGTGTTATCAAGAAAGGCTATTTATTGAGTGAAAAATATTTGAAATGATGCAACACATCTTGATTTCTTTCTAATGTGTACATACACAGAACTCTGTATGTGGTGTAGCTATTGAAATAATTAAGGCCAACTGAGCTGACATCATAAAAAAAAGCATTGAGTGCCTTTCTTGCATTTTGAATGTGCCATCTGGAAATAGTGAAGAATTTTTCTAGTGACTGAACATATCTGAACATAGTTGTAATGTCAAGGTAACTTGACATGTAGAATATTGAAGCCTGTGTATTCCTGATCAATCTAGACAAAGACTAAGGATGACATAAGATGAAGTTAGAGGGGAGATTTGCCTCTGAACTTGAGTTGTTCCTTGGGGACTTGGGCTGGACTCTGACTATGACATTTTCTTACCTTCCCAGGTTTGTGTCAGACCAGGTGACATGGGACATAGATGATCAGTTCCTGCTGGGTCCAGCCTTCCTAGTCAGCCCTGTGCTTCAGGCTGTGAGTATGGAGGCCTCAAATGTGTGGTGGATCCCAGGTGTGAGGGTGTGTGAATAGGGGCGGGAGAAGAAGCCTGGTGCTTGTAGATCCCAGGACATGGCTGCTTGTTCTACCTTTGTGTCTTCCTCTCCTTCTGAGCAGAAGTGCAGCACACAGGTGTCCTGGCCTCAGTTCCCTCTAGTTTCCGCTAGTTCCTAGCAGTTCAGGTTTGTCGGAAAATCAAGAATAAATGGTAGCCTTATGATGTGTTGAGATATACTGTCACTTTGATAAATAAAATAAGTGATCCTGGTTCAGGTGGGGTTTCATGTGAATAATTCATCACAGTCCTGTCACCATTGAAAGCAGCTCAGCGAGCCTTCCTTACCTCAGCCAGCCCTGCTCTTATTCTTCTTGTGAGGTCCTCCAGGCAGCAAAGGTCATTTCTTCCCCTTATACATTGATGCTTAGGATTCTGATTAAAACACCAAGTAACAATTATAACTTCTTCATAATTTAACCTGCTTCTGGAATGTGCTGATTCCCATCCATCCTTTGGTGTTTTTCTCTTTAGCATTTGTTCCTGTGATTCTGTGAGCAAATCATAATATATTTGTGACTTCCTGCATCTCCAAGCCTTATGTGGACACCTCTTGTTTGGAAGTTTTGAACTTTTCTGTGTTTGCAAAGGGTGAATGAAGGAATACTTTTCCAGTAGTGCTGGTCTCAGGGCCCTGAGACAGATGGGTATCAGCCACCACAATTGATATCCCTTTCCTGCCCATATTACTACTAGGTTGCAGAATACAGTGCCTCATGTTCACAACTTGTTTCTGTTTAATTTTTGAGAGCTGAGTTTGTTCAATATAATCACTATTGCTCTAACTATTTTTCTATGCAAATTGGTTACTGTGTCTTAGCAACTGTACCCACTGCTCACAGCTTGTTTGTATTTAATTTTAGAATGCTAGAAGTGTCACTGCATATTTCCCTGGAGCCCGCTGGTATGATTACTACTCGGTAAGTTTTTCTAAACATTTGTACACCCTTTGAAAATTGCAGAGTACAATGGTTTTATAGACCTCTGGCCAAGTGCTCACAGACCTCTGGCCAAGTGCTGGCAGTATAAGCCATTTGCTGTGTGGTTTTTACCTTTGTATCCTCAGTTTTCTCACTTGCAAATGGAATAAGACTTCTCTCTACAGAATTCTTGTGGAGTATCATGTACAGTATCTTATTCAGGGCTTTGCTTGTTGTTAGTGTTCTGTACTTGGGAGTTTCTGGGTTTCCTTATATCATCACTATTCACTGAGGTGAGACCCTAGTACCCTCTTTTTTACACCTATATAATATTACATATATTTTTTTCCACATTTTTTATTGGTACATTATAGTTGTATGTGTTGTTGGTATTTATTGTTATGCATTTGTGCATGCACATAAGATACAATATAAAATTATAATTTGACCAGTATTACTCTCCAGCACATCTTCCCTCCCTCCCCACCTCCTACTCCCTGGTTCCTCTCTTCTATTGATCTCCCTTTGATTTTCATAAGATCTCCCCACCATTTTTTTCCTTTATCCTCTGTATCTCCCACATATGAGAGAAAACATATGACCTTTAACCTTTTGAGTTTGACTTATTTTACTTATAATAATTGTCTCTAGTTCTATCCATTTTCCTACAAATGCCATAATTTCATTTTTCCTTATGGTTGAATAAAACTCTAATATGTGTATATACAACATTTTCTTCATCCGTTCATCTGTTGATGGGATATTGTGCTATAACTATAGTTTTTAATTTTATCTGCTCCTGCTATAAATTCCACTCCTTTTCCTCTTGTTCTTTTTTATTTTGTGTTAGCTTCTATAATACAGTTACTCAAAGAGAAGTTGCTCCTAGCCACATAAGCAGTGCATGCCTTTAATCACAACTACTCATGAGGCGGAGCCAGGAGGATCACAAGTTTGTGGCTATCTTGGGAAACTTAGTGAGGCACTATCTCAAAATAAAATAAAAAGGGCTAGAGACTTAGCTCAGTGGTAGCATGCCCCTGGGTTCAATCCCCAGTACAACAAGAAACAAACAACAACAAATAGCAGTTGCTTCACACTAATTACCTAATTAAGCAAACTATGAGCTAGTGTGTAAAGTGCATATAGACCTGGATCCCCACACTTAGAAATTTAAGTAGTGCACATCGACTTACAAATGAGTAGCCCATAAACAGCTCTTTGATGTATAGGTTCTGGGATACTGTGAGTCCCAGAGGCTAGCCAGGAGTGCAGGGTGTTGGAATCAGCTTTAGTGTAGTCTCCTGAGAGAAATAGATGAGTCAGAGTCTGACCCTTGAGGAAGAATCAAAGTGGTAGGGGGTCCTTGTCCTGAAACCATGTCTCCTCTGACTTCCTGAGTAGAACAAGGTGGAGGATTAGAAATATAGGAGAAAGGCAGAGAGCAGAGCATGTGCCTGTCCCTCTCATTGGAGGGGGTGCAGTGGGATTGGATGGAAATGTAGGGGGAGAATGGAGGTGTTTCTCCTCTTCTATGTGCTGTGGAGCACTGACTCCCCTGTCTTTTCTTCTTTGTTGCCAGGCTGGGTCTTTCCTTAGGGTGCTGATATTTTAGGACGCTACTGTGGGCTTTCCTGCCAGGGCTTTCTAGGGAGAGAGCAGCCAACTTCTTTCAATTTGCCTAGCCTTGGCCCTGACCCGGTGGAGTTCACCATGTAATGAGGAGCTGATATTTGCTTGTCATAAATGCTAATATGCATGTAAATAATTATATGTACCATATGCAAGAAAATGAAGTATGAGGATTAATAAATAAAAATTTTAGGTGGGTGTGTAGCTCATAGTGAAGTACTTACCTAGCATGATCAGGACCCTGTGTTGAATCTCCAGTACCACCAGGTAGGGGAAAGAATTTTTCTGGAATGGTTGATTTTACACAAGGCTTTTAAATAGAAGATTTAGTTGAGGAATGAAATGTAAAAAATTGATGTGGAAAGCCAAAAGCTAATTGAAGCAGACATTAAGAGAAAAAGGGCTTTTGTGTTTAATTAAAATGAAAATTACATGGCTGGGATCAATGAAGAAATGTCTACTTAATTAATCTTCACTAGTTATGGATACCTATTCTTTGTTAGTATGGAGATTGGCAAGCAGAGGCCCTCAGTGAAATCAGGTGTTCACCTATTTTAGCAGATACAGTTTTATTGGAATACAGCCATGTACAAGATTAATTGTCAGTATTCACTGCTTCTTACCTCTAAAGTCACAGTTCTCAAATTGAGGGTTGCTTATCAGGAGATATTTGTCAATGTGCAGAGTCACCTTGGGGAGTCACAGTGGGGTGGGAGAATGGTGTCTGGTGGATAGACTCTGAAGATGCTGCTAAACATCAAAAGAGCACAGGGCACCATTAAACATGGATCTGACCCTAATTGGCAGTAGTGCCAACACTGGGAAGCCCTATTCTAGGTGAGAAAATGTGGAAGGTCCCTTAGGATTTTCAGTGAATGGCTCAGACAAGAGAGCCGCTCTCACACATGAAGCAAGTTAAAGACGTCAATCATGAAGGTAGAGATATTGAGTAGAAGAAGAGGAAACACAGAGTACGCCAGCTCACTTTGATGTTTTCAGTGAAGTATGAGGCCAAAATGTTGGTGAAGTAGGTGGAAGTGGAGAGTGGGGGAAGATGAAGACTAGAGAGACTCTTGGTGAAAGAGAATTTTCAGACCTGCATTGTGGAGAGTATGTGAGGAACTAGCAAGAAGTGAAGGAATGGCTGGCTGTGAAGCCTCCTCTATCTGTGCTCTGTGACATACCAACAAGTTAGGGTGAGTGTGGGCTGTGATCCACGCTAGGACCTCAGGGGGGATGTGGTGTAGCCACCCAAAAAGGCAAGAGACCCTCACAGGACATTATAGAGGCCAAGCAGGACTTCACACAGCAGCAGGGGGAAGGAAGAAGGCTAGCATCAGGTGGTGCTGAGTGGTGATGAGCAGGTAGCACGATCAGTGAGGTAGAGGAGGTGTCTTCCAGATGCACTGTGCAGGGAGGCAAGGTCTTTTCCCTTATCTTCTCCTCTTTTCTTCATCCAACAGGGTGTGGATATTAATGCAAGGGGAATGTGGAAGGACTTGGCAGCCCCTCTTGACCACATTAACCTTCATGTCCGTGGGGGCTACATCCTGCCCTGGCAGGAGCCTGCACTGAACACACACTTGAGGTGAGTATGGGGCTAGTGTTCCACTTTGCCTACCTGTTTGCTCACTGATTTGTTTCCTTTCTTTTCTTTTCTTTTCTTTTTCTTTTTTTTTTTTCTGGTACCGGGAATTGATCTCAAGAGTGAGTGCTATTACTGATCTGCATTTCCAGATCTTTTAAATTTTATTTTGAGCCAGGGTCTTGTTAAATCTGTGATCCTCCTGCTTTAGCCTCCTGAGATGCTGGGATCATGAGAGTTTGCCACTGCCCCTAGCTTGCTCACTAATTTCTAATGAGTGCCAGCAATCCCTGAAACATCACTAGTAAGGCCAAGAGTGGTTTTACTAAGCACCTGTCTTTTTGTTTGCTTGTTTGTGTTTCATCTTTTTTCAAATGTTGAACTCTGAATAATTAATTAACAGCTCTTTTGTATTTACTTGGTGAGATGATAGGTCTCAGAAGTGATATTTCAAATAGAAGTAGCAACAGGGCAATCATAATTCCTGAGAATTTTAGGAGATTATCTGGATCTTATATGATCTAAGAAATACGTTGCTAAGCTGAGCACGGTGGTGCTCACCTGTAATCTCAGTGACTCACAAGGCTGAGGCAGGACGATCGGAAGTTCAAAGCTGGCCTCAGCAATTTAGTGAGGCCCTAAGCATCTTGGTAGGTCCCTGTCTCTAATAAAACATAAAAAAGGGTTGGGTATATGGCTCAGTGGTTAAGTGACCCTGGGTTCAATCCCCAGTTCCAAAAACAAACTTGTTGAAGCCACATGACAACTCATCCCCAAGTCTGAGATTTCCTCATATAAAACAGGTATAAATTATTGACCTAGGTGTCTATAATAATTAGCAATAACTAACATCAAGTGAACATTACTCTGTGTCTAGAACTATAGTAATATGGGGAGCTCTGCTTGGAGATTTAAGAAAGTTTTTCCTTACAAAAATGAAAAGTGAGTTAGGGAATCTTATTCTGATTTCACAGATGGCAATGCAGAGCTTTAGGAGGCTAAGTGTCAGAGTCACACAGCTAGTAAGTAGATGGACAGGGACTAAAATCCACATCTGTCTGATATCACTCCTAAAGATCTTAGATCTTTACTCATTTGATTCCACAGATATGGATAAAAAATGATGAGCTGAGGATATTTGTAAAAAGAACCCACTTCATGGGTTATAGGAAATACACCATGAAAGATGGATTCCAGCTTTCGTATTTTCCTCAGAAACAGCAAGGGGGAACCCAGTTGGTTTTCTTTTCATTTCTTAAAGAGCCTTGAAGGAAAATTTCCCTTGATTCATTCACAAATAATTCACTCATGACATGAGATTATCCAGCTTTATGGAGACTGAACAAGAGCTGAGTTACAAGTCTCTTGAATCTTAGAATCCATTCTTAATTTTGCTTCTTTGATTTTATGAGAACACCTTTGGCTTGTGGCTGTGCCTGGGGCTTTGTTTTTAGCTAATGCCTCTCTCTCACCACACTGCAGCCGCCAGAAATTCATGGGCTTCAAGGTTGCTTTGGATGATGAGGGATCTGCTGAGGGCTGGCTCTTTTGGGATGATGGGCAAAGCATTGGTGAGTACGGGTCGCCTGGGATTCAGGTCAGTGCAATTGTCTGGGCTTCTAGACATCATATGTCCCTGATTTTTTTTCCTTTTTTATGTTAAAATATTTTTGCATTTAAAAATATCATTGTTTGCTACTTCAAGTGTGTAATCCATTTTATACATGATCTTTATGCCTCATGCAAATGATGCTTAATGCTAGATCTCTCACCATTATTCATCAGTCCGTTGTGATAAGGGACATATTTCTTAGCTTTATGGCTTATTGTCCCAGCAAGACAATGCCTCTCTCAGTTGTGCTATTTTGGAGGAAACTTTTCCATTAAGAGTTTACAGAAATGTGTAACTTCTTAGAAGGATGACTCACATATCCAGTAGAACTTTCTGCAGTGGTGGAGTTGCTCTACATCTTCTGAGTTTAATGCAGTACTAGTCATATGTGGCACAAGGTGACAAGTGCGTCTGATTTTTTATTTAATTTTATTTTAATTAATTTAAATTTACATTGCTATATTTTTCTGGTGAGGATAGCCAGTGAATACTGACAGCAGGGTGATAAACGAGAAAGAGGCTAGAATAAGGGAGAAAATGACAAGGATGAGGACTAGAATGAATGAGAGCGCCTGAGGCAAGGATCCCAACCAGTCCACCTTCACCAGATGTGCCAAACATTATACTCTCCCTTGGATGGTGGCATACATTAAGGGTAAAGGACAAGGAAGGCTTTTATTTGTTCCCTGGAGATTGCATTTAGAAAACTGCCTGATACCTCTCAAGATAAACCCACCAATGCACCAGTCTTGGTGCTTGTATATGTGTGTATCTGCATGTATGTATGCATAAGTATACACTAGCAAAAGAATACAGAAGTCCTGAGATGACTGGGAAGAAGCTGGGAGTGGTAGACCACAAGGAAGAGAAGTGGCATGAGACTGGTATTTGTGTTAACTGGGGTTGACTGTGAGTCTGACTGGTCTCCACAAGGAGGAGTCACATTACAAAATGGAGATGAGCAGAGAAGAAAAGTAAAACAAAACAAAACAAATCACAAAAATAATCCCTGCTCTCTCAACTAAGACAGGTAGCCAATTAGAATTCTCTGGCATAAGCCTTGGTCATATTTTCCTGTTGTTTGTTTACAGATACCATTGAAAATGGATTATATTATTTGGCCCACTTTTCTGCCAGCCAGGTGAGTGTGATGGAAAGTGGAGTTCTGCTGGTTTAGTAGGATGTTCAATGCCAGAAGGGCACCTAAAATGTCTTCCCTGCTCATCTTGTTAATTTATGTCCTTCCTTCCTCCAAACTGCACATAGAGATTCCCCATGTCCCCAGGAAGTTTGCTGTGATGGAAACTATTCACATCTCATCAGTAACCTATTTAGGTTTACCATTTCATAGATAGACTGTTTTTATATAGGGTAGCCCTGTTCCAGTGTTGCTTTGAAACGGTCTGCACTTTTGTGACTTCTCCATGCATAGAATATAAGTTCTTGATGGTTGAGACTGTCTCCTATAGCTCAAGGAAATTTTAAAGACCCTGCAGGCATTTATGCAAAGTAGATGTAGTTGGCAACAGGGGATAGAATGCTGAAATCATGATCTCTGCTAGCTGAGGACACATGATGATGACCTAGAGTTTGCTTATTCAAGGTTTATGTTTGTGCCTAAAAAGAGGTTGGGGGGAAAAACTAATTTTGTTTTTTTTCCCTTTTGTTTTATTTCCAATTTGACAGAATACAATGCAGAGTCATGTAATTTTTAACAATTATGTTGTTGCTACAAACCCATTGAAATTGGGCTACATTGAAATCTGGGGTGTGGGCAGTGTCTCTGTTTCCAGTGTGAGCATCACTTTGAGGAACGGGAATGAAATACCCCCCTTCACCTACAACTCTACAACACAGGTTGGTGGCCCGTGAAAAGTCCAGTGATATTTCCCAACCTTAGTAGGCCTCATGCAAAGCCAGTTCCTTTCCAAATGCCATTCTCTCCTGATAATCTTCCAGGAATCTCTATTTTCAGTATGTCTGCTTGGACAGAATGGAGATAAAGGGACAATTCATGGTTTATCATTCTCTGGAATGCAGGGTCTGGATCCTTCCTTTCCATGTTTGTCTTGTCTTATCTGTAAAACTTTGTCCTTACTCCTTCATCTCTGTATCAGAGACCAGTTTCCCAAACAACTTGAACCACCTTATTTCATCAAATATAAGGAGACAATACCAACTAAAAGTTGTTCCACTATTTCACAAAGAAATAAATTCCACACAAAAAGGAAAATAAAACTATGAAATAAGTTTTTTCATATCAATTACTTAAAAAAATTTAAACCTGTAGGAAGCTCTTTGAAGTTTCCATAGACAATAGAGTTTTATCTAAACATTTTAATGTTGTAAGAAATTAATCCAAAAGAAAATGTTGGCTGTAGATACGTTAATAATTCTACCACAAAGTAATTTGAAAAGGTAGACCCTGAATGTGAAGAAGTATTAATACCTTAAACAACTTAAAATACATGTTTATTTTATTATTTAAATTTGTATTCAGATCTCTTATTATTTTATAATTAAATATTCTATTATACTGTTTTTATATTATACAAATATGTGATAGAAAGGAAAATATATTTTCTCTCATTTCTAGGTCTGAAACAAAAGTTTTTGTTAGGTTTTATATTTTTTGTTTCCTCATACTGTCATTTTCTTGTCAAACCAACTTTTCCAACTTTACTAAGAGGTCATAAAGGACTTTGCCAACTCATGGACTGACATGCAGGATAAGGCCTGCACATAGTAAAGTCCTATGGAAGGTATTTGCCTAGAAAAAAGCAGGAGTATTAGACTCTTACTAGGCAATCATCAGAGTGGAAGGAATAGGAGAAGAAAAAATAAAAGGAGGACTTCAAGGCAAAAGCTACATCTCAGAACAGTGGAAAAGCGGGCATTCTCTCCAAATTGTCTATGTAGTCATTTCTCATCAGTGGTTCTGTATCACATTATCCCTATCACTGAACAATCTTTGCACTCTAGGAAATTAGAAAACGCCTCTCTCACCTGAAAATGTTAGGGCAATTGGCAGCTAGGCCATGAATTATGAAAATATTAGGGGTTTATGGGAACCATTGTCCTGCACCTGATATGTTTATGTGTAGAAAATTTCAAACAAATGCCCAATACTTTTTCTTTGTTTCCCAATAGGTGTTAAAAATTGATGTGACCAGCAAAAGCATCAGCCTACATGATTTCCTTTCATTGACATGGAAAAGCTCTCCATAAATTTTTAGAGCAAGATCCTAACTTTGAACAATTCTGAAGATGCTTATACTTCATACCCATAAAATTATTGTGCATTGTTATTGATTCTTGCCCAGTATGGATAAGATATTTTATTGATTTGATCATGTTTTGTCTGTGAATCCTAAACATTAAATTTTAGCTCTGTGTGATAGACAGTAGAGAGGTGTGGAAAATCTATGGATTCTCTTAACATGTGTGATTATATGGTACAGATGATTCATCATATGAGGATGAACTAGTCCCATGCAGTGTGTGTATGTGTGTGTGTCTGTGTATGTAATTATGGAATGGGCCCTACTTTCTTGCTACCGATGTAGAAAAAACTTGTCATGACATTTCCTGGTCTTGAGGCTAAGCAGTACCTCAAGAAAGCATTCATAAAGAGCATCTGCTAGTTGCTTATAGGGAGAGGGGAAAAATATGCTAAGAGCATGATGTAAGAGAGGAAACCACACCACTCAGGAAGACCACAAAGACAAAAGCATTTATTTACCTTACACTTTTGACATCTTCTGTTAACAATAGGGAAATAAAATATAGGTGCAAGATAAGCAGGGAAGATTTGAGGCCACAAAAGATGATGACAAAAGTGATCACAAATTGTCAGGAATAGTGGCCTCACGGGGAAGGGAAAAGAAGAGTCAACTCATTTGAAAGAGAGCAGTGAAGGAGTTTGGGTATGAAAGGTAATTTATTTTCACACTAGTGTGCTTTGAAGAAATGTATAAATCATGTGTGTCCACCTTGCCTAATATGTGTAACCACAATTCACACAAACACATGCAATCTATGTGTCACAGAAAAATAAAAGAAGTGAATTTGAAAAAGATTTTGAATGTTGTCATGTTTTGTCCAGGGGTACTCTCACTTCTGGGTTAAGACTTCTTCCTGTTTACTAAACTCTTGTGAATTGGTCTTTCTGGTTCTCTTTGGTGTCAGACCTCCTGCATGGAATCCACTGATGAATTACAAAGAGCCTTTCATAAGCCTGAGGTTTGTGAAGGTGTATTTGGATTGTTTGAATTGTCATAGCAGATGCTGTATTTGATTAAATATCAACTGACAAAAAAATGGGAGTTGAAACATCAGATGGTTAAAATTTAGGATAAAGAATTTACATAATGTTATTCAACAGGAGTATTTACTTATGACATTATTTGAAAATGACTTGAAACAAGTATATCTGAAATGAGCATGTCCACTTCCCCATGTGGTTTTCTTCTGGTATGGACCAGGAAACTCTTTGGCTTACATACTCAGGTTTCAGCACCTGCATATTGTCACGTTGGTTTAATGTTCTAATTATGAAAATAAGGAGTCTTTTCATGAGGGCCTGAGCAAACTAGGAAAGTAGTGAAATATGGAAAAGCAATCATGGGAATCATTTGATTAAAAGGGTAGGAAACTTATCAACTTCCTCTAATCATCCACTTGGGAAGACCACAAAGACAAAAGCATTTATTTACCTTACACTTTTGACATCTTCTATTAACAATAGGGAAATAAAATATAGGTGCAAGTTGGCTCTGGCTACCCAAAAGTGTTCCAGAAGTTTCCTGGCTAACAATCCCCAGGGCCAAGGCTCTGAGTGAAGCATGTGGGGTTGAGAACATTTGTAGTGTTAGGATGAGGAACTCCACTGAGGGCCTGATAACACCTCTGGAATTCACTTAAAAGGATTAACTTGATAGTAATTCTAGGCACATAGGATGTGGCTGGGGGAGGTAGGTCATTGAGACTGTATCTGTGGGTTTTATAGCTTTTCCTTTTTGAGTGGAGCACTCTCTCTGCTTCCTGGTGGCCATGTCTTGAATAATTTTCTTCCTCTACTACACTCTTCTGACATGATGTTCTCTCTCCCTTTGAGTCCATAGCAATGGAGCTGGCTCTCTATGAACTAGACCTCTGAAACCATGAGCACCAAATAAACTTTTCCTCCTCTAAAATTGTTCTTGTCTGATCTCTTGGTCTGGCAAAAAAAAAACTGACTAAAAGGGATGTTTAGATATATGTATGCATAATGGAATGTTAAAGCTAATCACCACATCCATTACGGCACATTTATCATTTTTTCAATAACAACACTTAGAAGCTATTCTCAAACATTTTTAAGTATACAGTATAATATGCTCTTGGTTTCTATGAAGACAGTTCCACAAGAACCTGTATACCTTGTGTTTAGAATTGGAAATTTTCTTCTTAAACCATCTGGAAGTTTAGGAGAGGAGTTGGGTTTGTTAGTTTCTTTGTTTCTCTACCTGGTATCCATTTCTTGAGTGTAAAGTTGAATCCTGTCCCTCCTCATGGCAGGTATTAGATACACTGGTCAGGATATTTTATGCTTTTTTTCTTTTTATTTGTGCATTGCATCTATACAAAACAGAATGATTCATTGTGAAATATTCATATATGCATATAACATAATTTGGTCAATTTGTGAAGCATCCTCTGGGTTCAGAAACTCCATTAAACAACCTTGTCTCTTTAGGATTGGATTTCTTCATTTGCAAAATGTTGATGTCAGAATAAAGCTATGATTTCCAAGCTGTGGAGTTGTGCAGAGCCCCAGGGCTCTTTGTTACCTAGGGTTGGAGAAAAGGTAGATTCTCAGGATTCTGAGCTCCCTGCCCTGTCTTCAATCATTCAGTAATTTATATACTGGAATCTCATTTGAAGAAATAATTTTAAATATATATATTTATCAGTTCTTATATATTGTAAAACCAGTAATTGTTTTTCAGCTGACAACCTATTTATTAGCCTTTCATAGACACATTTTTAACTGTACAGAGTAGGCTCCAGGTTGTATCACCTAAGACTATGCTACTAAGAGGTTTTACTTCAATAAAAGGATAAGATTTATCTCTGCTTCTAAGGAGGTGATTACTTTAAAAAAAATGTTTTATTGGTGCATAGTAATTATTCACAATAGTGAGATTCATTGTGACTGATTTGTACATGCACACAACATAATTTGATCAATTTAATTCTCCTGTACCTTCTCTTCCCTTCCTCTCCTTCCTCACCCTGATTTCTTTCCTCTACCCGATTGGTCCCCCTTCTATTTTCATGGATCACCTTTTTTTTCCTCTCTAGCTTCCACATAAAGAGAAAACTTACAACCCTTGACAAAGTATGGCTTATTTCACTTAACATGATGCTCTCCAAATTCATCTATTTTCCTGAAAATGACATATTTTTTTTCTTCTTTATTGTTGACTTAACTCTACTGTATACATATACATAGGAAATTTTTATTATCCATTCATCTGTTGAGGAGCACATAGGTAGGGCCCATAACCTGGCTACTGTGAATTGCACTGCTATAAGCATGGTATGCTGACTTTAATTCTTTTGAATAAGTATTGAGGAGTGGGATAGCTAGGTCATATAGTAGTTCTATTTCTAGTCTTTTGAAGAACCTCCATACTGATTTCCATACTGCTTGTACTAATTTACAATTCTATCAACAGTATATCGAAGTTCCTTTTGATCATATCCTATCCAGTGTTTAGTGTTATTTGTATACTTGAAGAGTTTTATTTTAACTATAGTGAGATGACATCTCAGTATGGTTTTGATTTGCATTTCACTGATTGATTGCTAAAGATGTTGAACTTTTTTTTATATATTTGTTGGCCACTTGTACGATTTTTTTGTTTGATAAATGTCTTTTTTTTTCATTTTCGCAGTTATTGATGAGGTTGCTTTTGGTGTTAAGTGTTTTGAGTTCTTTATATATTCTGGATATTTATCCTCAGTCAGAAGAGTAGCTGGAAAAAATGTTTCTTCCATTTCCGAGGCTCCCACTTCATACTCTTGTTTCCCTTACTGTGCAGAAGCTTTTTAATGGGATGGCATCCCATTTACCATTTCTTGGTATTGTTTTCTGAGCTTTAAGAATCCCATTGAGGAAGTCATTGCCTGCTCTTCTATGTTGGAGTGTTTGCCCTGTGTTTTCTAGCAGTTGCAAATTTCTTGTCTTGTACATATGTCTTTGATCCATTTTGAGTTGACTTTTGTGTTGCATGAGAGATGGGGATCTAGTATTGTTTTCTACATATGAATATTCCATTTTCCCAACAGCATTTGTCAAAAAAGGCTGTCCTTTTCCCAGTGTATATCTTTGGAGACTTTGTCAGATCACTGTATCTGTATGAGTTTGTCTCTGTGTCTTCTATTCCACTGGTCTATGTGTCTGTTGTCATTGATATAGCACTGTAGTGTATGTTGAAGTTGAGTATTGTAATGCCGCCAGCGTTGCTGTTTTTGCTTAGAGTTTCTTTGTCTATTCTGGGTCTTTTGTTCTTCCATATGAATTTTAGGACTGTTTATCATAGTTCTGTGAAGTATGTCATCATATTCTGATAGGGATTGCATTGAATCTGTTGATTACTTTTGGCAATTTTCATGATATGAATTCTGTCTTTTCATGAACAAAGGAGCTATTTTTATTGTTTTGTGTATTTTTCATTATTATTATTATTATTATTATTCTAATTAGTAATACATGAGAGCAGTGTTTAGTGTCTTTTTCTATTTCATTTTTTAGTGTTCAATAATTTTTGTTTTAGAGGTCTTCTACCTCTTTGGTTAGATTTTTACCTATATATTTTTAAAGCTGTTGTGACAGACTTGCTTTCCTGAATTCCTTCTCAGTGGATTTAGTATAGTTGCATAGAAAAGCTATTGATTTTTTGTATAATGAATTTATATCCTGCTACTTTGCTGGATTTGTTATCAGCTCTAGAATTCTTATTGTGAAACTTTTGAGATCTTGTAGGATTTTATCTGCAAACATGATGATTTCACTTTATCACTTTTATTTCCTTCTCTTGCTTAATAGCTCTGCCTAAAAATTCAGATATGATATTGAACAGGAGTGAAAATGATCATCCTTGTCTTACCTTTAGAGAAAATACTTTGTTTTACTCCATTACATATTATATTAGATTTGGGTTGGTCACATATCTAGCCTTTATGATTTTGAGGCATCTTCTAGCACTAGTTTCTTTGGAATTTTTGTCAGGAATAGGAGCTGAATTTTGTCAAAGTTTTTTTTTTCTGTATCTATTGAAATAATTATGTGATTTTTGTTGTTTGTTCTACTTTTGTGGTGTATTGTTTATTGATTTTCGTATGTTAGACCATCCTTGCAAACTTGGAATTAAACCAACTTGATCATGGTGTATAATTTTTTAATATATTGTTGAGTTTGATTTACTAATGTTTTATTAAAGATTTTTATATTTGTGTTCACTTAGAATACTGGTCTGTAGTTTTCTTCTCTTGATGTGTCTTATCTGGTTTTGGTATCAGGCTAATACTGGCTTCATAGAATGAGTTTGGAAGTGTTTCCTCCTTTTCTGTTTCATGGCATAATATATGGAGCATTGACTTTAGTTCTTTAAAATTCTTGTAGAATTAATCTGTGAATCTATCTGGTTCTAGGCTTTTTATTCTTTTTTACTTCTGCTTCAATTTCATTATTATTGGTCTCTTTAGCTTTTCTATATCTTCTTGGTTCAATTTTGGTAGGTACTGTTTCTAGACATTTATCTATTTCTTTTTACAATTTCTAATTTATTGGGACACAGATTTAAAAATATTCCCTAATAATCCTCTGGATTTCAAGTGATATCTCTTGTGATATCTTCTCTTTCATCTTTATATCCTTTGTATTTTTATTCTATCTTTCATTAATTTTGGCTTTGATCTTCATTATTTCTTTCCTCCTACTTGTTTTGAAATTGGTTTATTCTTTTTTCCTAAGATCTTGAGATGTGTCTTTAGGTTATTTATTTGAGATTGTTGTGATTTTTTTATGTAGGCACTCATAGGTACAAACTTTCCTCTTAGAACTGTATATGATGTTTCCCAGGAATCCTGGTTTGTGGTATTTCTATTCTTATTTGATCCTAAGAATATCTAAATTTCTCCCCTGATTTCTTTGATGACCCACTCATTATTCAAAAGTGTGTTTGTTTAATCTCCATGTATTTTTATGGTTTCTGTAAGTTTTCTTGCATTGGTTTCTGATTTCATTGCATTATGATCTGATGAGATGTATGGGATTATATTGACTTTTTTGTATTTGCTAAGACTTGCTAATATTTTGTGACCTAAAATATGGTCTATTTTGAAGAAAGTTCCATGAGCAGGTGAGAAGAAAGTATATTCAGATGTGGTTAGATGAAATATTCTCTAGATGCCTGTTAAGTTCATTTGATCTAAAATAGTTTTTAGTTTTGAAGTATCTTTCCTAACTTTATAGCTGAATAAACCTATCTACTCATGAGAATGGTATATTGAAAATATCTGGTATTATTCTATTGGGATCTATGGGAGACTTATTGTTTGTTTACATAATTAGGTACACCAATATTTGGGGCCTAAATATTTGCTGTACTTATATCTTCTTATTTTATTGTAGAAATAGGACTGTTTTATACTCTTAAAAATTATTGAAGCTCCCAATAGGTCTTATATATGAGATTATATTTTTGATATTTTGTCATAGTAAACTTTTACTACATTTTGTAATACCAAAATTAGAAGATTGGTCTTATTTTACACTTTTGCAAATCTCTGTAAAGTCTGACTTAATACAAGGAAGCAGGATTCTTATATCTGGTTTTACATTCAACATTTCCCCTCTGAGGAAACTCCACCTTGGGCTCATGAGAGAAAGTTAGTAAAAAGAGAAAATATTTTCTTAGTGTTTTGATGAAAATAATTGTACAAGCACCCCCTACCACCACCACCAAAAAGGTCTCTTGGCCCCTAGATGCTGGTCCTCGGACCATGATTTGAGAACCATTTCACATGGAGTCATATACATCTGTGGTTACCTGAAGCAGACCCTGAAATTTGGATCTTAACTTATAATTCCTGGGGCCAGCTACTAAGGGAAAGGTAAATTCTTACTGTTTGACATATTTTCTCTACTCTAGATCACATAATTTCACTTTATCTCTTTATAGGCATGCCAAAATTTTTTTAAAATACTAATTCTTAATCTTTTCATTTAAATAGGGAAATTCATTTATTTTATTATCAATACTATAATATTAATTGTCATATGTGTCTACAAAGGTAAGTTTGTACTGGCCTTGACAGATATTGTCAGAGTCTCACTGATAGTCCCTTGTTCTTGTCATTACAGTTGAATCATCAAGAGTTTTGCATCTGTCCTGGGAGGATGGTACTCTCAAAACCAAAGATCATACGTATTGTTAGTTTCTGAGTTGGTGATTCCAACCATCTGCTTGCTTTGATAACTGTTTGAGATCTGCCAATGGCTAACTTCACCATCCCTTCTTACTAACTAGCAACTAGAAGGAACTGGGCCACATGCTTGATTCTTTTTTTTCAAAATGATCCAGTTGCTTTTTTTTGTCAAGTCAACTATATGACCTAATATTTTCCACCTGTTAGTGAGTGATGTGGGATTGTGAAGTTAGCTATTTTCTGCACTTAGGGAAATGGGTTATAGATTAGTTGTAATTGTCTGTCTCCATTGTAACATGAATGATGTCACAAATAAACACAGAATGTGAGGAGTTAAGAGTAAAGTATCATGCAAAGGATAGAGGGATCTTGTGTAATGATAAATATCCTTTCTTGATTTTTTGCCAAAATATCTTCGTAATGTGAAATGAGATCCAGGTACATTCCCCCTGTAACAAAGGCTACTTGTACTGGGCCAAAAGATAACATGAACCTGTCATTCTAGACACTCAGAAATACAGAAACTTAGACTGTTTGTGGTTTGTGTATGTGTGTGTGTGTGTGTGTGTGTGTGTGTGTGTGTGTGTTTACCTATATACTGAACAGTTGAATCAAACATAAGATTACGATGGGCATCAATCACTTATGGTTCACAGATGCCATCAAAAGAATCATTATATCCTCACAGATGCCATCAAAAGAATCATTATATCCTCACAGAATGATATAATGGTTATAATGTGAGTGTAAAATGGTACTGCTACTTTGGAAATTTTTCTACCATCCCTCAAAAAGTTAAATACAGAGTTACCATAAAACCCAGCAATTCCATTCCTAGGAACCCAGCAATTCCTACCCTAAAGAATAGAAAATATATGCTACACCAAAATGTGCACATGCTTATAGAAGCCAAAGAGTAGAAGCAACCCAGATGAATATCAAATGTTGAATGGGTAAAAATAATGTCGAATATTCATACAGTGTCTATTATCCAGACACCAAAAGGAGTAAAGTACTGATATCTTCAATAGAAAACTAAGTGGAAAAGCCATACACAAATGACCATATATTGTATGGTTCTACTTAGATGAAATCCTCAGAATCAGCAAGCTCATCATAAAGACAAAACATTGACGTGTGGTTCCAGAATTAGGGGAGAAGGGAATGGGAATGAATGCTAACTAGCATATAGCTTCTTTGAGGTAATGAAAATGTTTTGGAATTAGATTATAGTGTTGATCGCACAACTTTGAAAATGCAGTAAAAGCCACTGAATTGTAACCTGAAAAGGATGAGTTTTATGCTTTGTGAATTATATCAATAAAAACAAAACCCACCTGAACAGAAAAATTATAAAGATGTTAGTAATTTAAACTTCAGGAGGGCCAAAGAGTGAAGCTTGTGGGCTATCATACAGAGACAATGCCACGGACACTGTGGGAGATTGGACTGCCACAGCCTGCAGCTTCCAATACTCATCATAGAGAGGATGTCCCTAGGTCCCTGGCCCTTACTTCCCCTAAAACATGACATCTCCCCTCCATCCTGACATTTCCCTTTCAGATGGTACCACCTTTAACACTTTCTTCTGGACGAGACCACTTGAAGGCAGCGACTTCTGAGCCCAGGTCACTTGCCTATACAAGGGCTGAAAGGGAGACTGTGAAAGGTAGTTCCTAATCTTCTAGGGAAGGCAAAATTGTTAAAGTGAGAAATTCCTTAATTTTTTTAAGGTTCTGAGCAGTCAGAGGTCACAACAAATATCTTCTTAGAGGTGCCTTTCCACTTAACGGTTGCATTAATTTATACTTTAATGATGCTTTGCGTATTTGGAATAACTTGGGGGAAAATGTATATAATTAATGACACGATAAGTTGATATAAGCATAATGGAGGATGAAATGGAGAAATAAACAATGACAAACCAAGAGCTATTCATTTTTTCCCACCCTTATTCAACAAATAGGTATATATTTAAGAACTATGTATGGGTATGGGGCAGAGTGAAACACGAACAAGACCCTAGCTCTGGAGCTCTTCAGGCCACATGAGCAGAGAAGGAAACACAGCTTATGACAAGTAAAGTAATCAGATATGGACAGGAATGCTGAGGGAAATCTATTAGAGTAAAACCCAAACCAAAACAGCCTTCCCCTTCCATTAACAAAGCATTCTCCCTTGTCCCAGGGAGAGCAAGGACTGTTTTATGGTCTGTTATTAAATGCACTCCCCTCCTCCCACTGGGTCAACTTTATGAGGCAGTAAATCTATCCTGGCAGAAGCTCTCTCCATCAACCCGGTCACCTTTGCTCAGTGCTCCTCATGAATCACCAGGCCTCAGTGAGAGCTACAGTAAGGAAAGAGACAAGGCTATGAGGTGAGTACTTTTGCCCAAGCAGGTGGTGCTTTGGGAAAGGAATTTCTTTCTCATAGGATCTCAAGGAGGAAAAAGAGGTCCCTTTCTTTTTGTAGATTTTCCTCTGCCCTGGCTTGTTAAGTGATATATATGCCTTCACTTTTCTTCTGGACCTGGTGTTTTCCTCATTTTCCATAGTAGGTGAGGTATGAAGATGAGATCTTACATAGAGAGGTAAAGGCGAGGGGGGGGGGAAAGAGAGAGAGAGAGAGAGAGAGAGAGAGAGAGAGAGAGAGAGAATACAGATGGGGAGGGTCTAGAGTAGGATGTCCCTCTCTCACTGGGAGAACCATGCAAGAACAGATGTGATCCTCTGGAATCTAGAAGGTGGCATGGATTCATGGGAAGCTAAATGTGCCCCAGCTTTGAGCAGAAAGGATTTCTAAGTAGGGAGAATTCTACCTTTAGTAATCCCCACTCTGACCCTCTGCCTGGGTGACAATAGCTCCTATGGCAAGAAAATGACTGTGATTGTCCCCAGAGTGTTTCTGAATTTGCTGAACTACTGTGTTGAGCCTGCTCCCTCAAAAAGACTAAGAAGCAGTAAGAAGAAGTACTTGCTTCTGGTCTATAGAAGCTGGGAAAAACCATCTCCCTATAGAGGGAACAATGCTGGAAAATAGATGATAATTGATGACCAACTGTTTGCTGTGATATGGAATTATGGTCTCTGTATATTTAGAGTGAGTCTCTCCAACTTCTTTCAGTGTCTGAAATGCCACTATTGGAGATTTACCCTCTGGGTCTTTAGGCTCTGAAGTCTGAAAGATACTTTGGAGAGATTATGCAAATACTTTTTGAAATCTCTGATTATTAGTTTGCCTTAGTTCTACCACTAATCATGGTGGGACAAAATTCTTTAATATCCATTTATAAAATGGGAATGGTAATACCTGCCTTATGAACTTTGATGTAGGTGTTTTATGGGACTATAACAATAAGAATGTAGCATGCTCTATATTTTATTGGCAAATATTTTGAATAATTTACACTCAAAGAGAGACACCTGACAGATTTAGGTTATTAGAATAAAATAGTTAAAAAGCCTCAATTCCCAGGCCCAGTTTCTCCAAGAGCTGAGGAATCTCTGCAAATACCTCTTGGCCAATTATCTGTTTATTCTTGCTCTTCACCCCAATTTCAGTTTAAAGAACATTTTTTTCTTGGATAACTACACATTATCATAAAGACTGCTCAATGACAAATTGAATTTAAATGAAAATAGTTGTAGGATGGTCTTGGCATTGGGCTAGAGAGGAGCATAGTTTCAGGGAAATGTAACGTAAGAAGAGAAGTAAAGACAAAAGCAAAAGACAGAAAATTATTTGCACACACAGAAAAAAGAGCCTAGATAGAGGAGGTGTCATGAGGACTTTGGTCCCAAGGTTAGAGGTTTATATCTTATCTAGAGAACAATTAATACTTGAATATAGAAGATACTAATGACCTTGCTTACGTTGGGTCATTGGGGAAATGAACCAAAGATGTTGGAAAAGTATTCTGCCTGAACTGGTAACTGGTAAGAGAGGAGCCAAAAAGATCCCCAGATTGTTACTTTTTTTAAAAAAAAAAAAGAAATTTTGGTTCTGTTCTACAAGCTATGAATTATTTGAAGTACAACCCACTTGAAAAAAGTTGGGACTAAGGTTGAGGATGAATGCTTTTGTGTCCGAAGAGGTTCATTTTGGTTGAATCTTTTGGATGCTCATATGAGACACCAACAGGCCATATGAATATGTGAATCTAAATCTTTGGTCTGCGAATATAGGCTGGATTGTTGTCAGATATATAAAGTCACATGAGTTGTGGGGATGGCTCAAGGACAACAGGCAGTTTTGAAAGGGGACTTCTGTGAAAATACGAAGAATATCCACATGTAACAGAAGAATCAAAGAAAATTGGAAAGAAATCCGAACTAGAGGTAGAAAACCAGGACTGAATGATATCAGGGATATGGACAGGTAGAGAGTTTCGAGGAGGAGGGAGTGGTTGATAGTGGTAGATGATTAAGACAGAGCCTGTTGTATTTAGGGGTTAAGTCCCTGGTGGCCTTGGCAAGAGCAGTTTCAGTGGAATGCAGCAAATACACTCATTCCAGTAATGCATGAGGAAGCTAGTCAAGACAGTGTATAATTATCTTTTTAGAAGCTTAGCTACAAAAGTAAAAGAAAGTTAAAATGGTACTTAGAGAATAATAGAATAACGCAGAATCATCAACAGTTAAGGATAACTAAGAAGACATCTATGAGGGGTAAAATCAAGTTTGGAGGCAGAGGTTGACCATGTAAGAAAGAGGAGGGATAATTGGTGAAACAAAATTTTGGAGAAATTCAGCGGCTAGGAAAGCTGGAGGATGGGTACAAGGATTATGCTCAGGCAAGAACAGGAAAAACTCTGCTATGGAGAACAGAAGGGAAAACATACAAATTTTGCCTATAGTTATGCATAATTTTTTTCGTACCAAAGCTTGAGCTGAGAAACAAGGAGATAAGATAGCGTCTGTAAAACAGTTACTTTCTCTTCCAAATTAGAGATGATATTGGATAAGAATAAGAGTGTAGTTGAATGAAATTGGACTTGGAGAAAAGGATCAATTTTTAAAATTGTTCCTGTGAAAATGAGAGGAGCTGGTAAGATTGTCAGTGGGTCTGCAGGCCCAGTTATTTGGGGGGAGATTAAAAGCCCTACTGGTATCTATGTTGAGCCAGTGCATCAGCACAGAGGCAGAGCTTTTGGCTGGATGGTTTCGTGATGCAGATTCAGTTAGCAAATGAGGGGATAAGAAAGATGAGAGCAAATGGCCAGTTGAATAGTGATATTGAGGCCTAGCTCCGGTGGTCAGAAAGGGCTCAGAGAACAGAGGGAAGTGGAAAAAGAACAGAGGCCTCCATGGGATCAAAGAGTAGAGAAAAATGAAGAAAGTCAGTGGGAGAGCAAAGTACACAAGCTTGCGACCAGTAAATGGAAAGCGGTGAAGGATTTCAAAAGTGGAACAATACTGAGCGGTGGAAATTCTAGGGTAGAGTCGAGATGTCTGGTTGATGGAAGCCAAGCAAGCATGAAGGTCGTTGAAGCTAGACACTGTCCTGAAATGTGAGGCACATGACAGGGATTCACATGGGAGTGCACGCACAATCTGATCTCACCTCTGTAGCTGAAGAAACACGCCCCAACAGGCGAGCAGCCCACCTGTTAGTAAAAGAACAGAGCAAGCATGCATGCCCTCTGATTCCCAGTTCTCCATCTTCACCCTGGGATCAATGCATGGGCTTCAGGATATCTGAGATCAATAAATTTGTATGAGTTTGTGTGCCATGTGCATGCAGGTGAGCATTCTGTTGGAGATTGGGATCAGGTTTATTTTTGTCACCAGATTCTTAAAAGGACCAGTAACCTCTAAGTAGTTAAACATCTCAGCATTATGCCATGGGGATCGGAAGAAGATGTGGATTTGGCTTTTGCTATTTTCTTTCTCTCTAAGCGTACCCTCTAATGTACTGTGCAGAGTGCGCACGAAGGTCAAAGTGACATCTGAAAGGGCTTTGTGAGCCATCGCAACCCCTCATCCTCTATCTTCAGGATGTGGCTCCTCTCTTTCTCTCTCTCTAGTTCTTTATGTCTGATATATACTTTTCCCTGAACAACCTCAATATCTACACTGAAAAGTGCACAGAGTAGAGTTAGGTGGAGACACCATGAAGAGCAGAAACAAACCTTCTCTGAGTACGTACAGTTGAATGCTGGTAATCAAGGTTGTCTCGCAGACAAGTTCACATTCTAATCACAAGCACCCATCTGTTCTTTCAGGGCTCTGCGTTTTGCTTTAATCCAGTTATCTGTGTCCATCTAGATGGCAAGGAAGCTCAGTACATTGGAAGTCCTTCTGTTCGTCTTCTTCCTAATTGTATTGGCTGTAGATATCCTCTTGCTGCTGCTTGTGTTGGAGAAACCTTCAGGTAAAGGAAATCTGGTGGCTCCTGGGTTGGAAAGAGGGGTAAAGGAGGTCACCCTTGGGTACCAAAGAGATCCTTCTATTCCTTCTCCACATTGCAGCATTCAAAACACTTAGGCACAATTAATTGAAGTCAATCTCCAAGATAAGTCTTTTTTTTTTGGCTACTAAATCTTAAATGTTAATGGTTTTCAGTGTCTTCCAAGCTCCATTTGCTATAATTAAAGGATGAAAAATGCAATCTACATTCTTAGCAAATTTTTTAAGCCTACAAAAGAGTATATTGTATCTGATCTCTAAAACTTACCCTGTACAACTAAAATGTTACACATATTTATTAATGTGATTTCCTTTCCCCTAATGTGTGTCAAACACCATTCTATTTTTTGCTTCTATGAGTTTGACTATTTTAAATATTTCACATAGGATAATGCAGTGTTTGTCCTTCTGTGATTGGCTTATTTCCTTAGATAAAGTCCTCAACTTTCATCCATGTTGTTGCATATTACAGGATTTCCTTTTAAGGCTCAATAATATTCTGCCACATCTTCTTTACCCATTTGTACTTCAGTGGACACTTAGGTTGTTTACAAATGATGGCTATTGTGAATAATGTTGCAATAACATGGAAGTGCTGATATATCTCCAAATTCCTGACTCAAGTCTTTTGGATGAAGACTCAGGAGTGGGAATAAAGATTCCTATGGTAGCTTTAGTTTTTAATTTTCTAGGAATCTCCATCCTGTTTTTCATAGCAACTGTACCTCCTTGCATTCCCAGCAATGGTGGACCAGGGTTTCCGTATCTTCACATGCTAACCAAAAGTTGTTGTCCTCTGTTCTGTTTTGATAATCACCATCTTAACAAGTGTGAGGTAATATCTCCTTACAGTTTAATTTGCATTTACCAGATGATTAGGAATGTCGAGCATCTTTTCACATGCCTGTTGGCCATTTATTTGTATGTATTCTTTGGATAAATATCTGTTCAAGTTTCTAAGCCATTCGTGCCATTGAGTTTTTTGAATTTCTTTTGTCATTTGGAAATTGACTTCTCGTTGGATATATGGCTTATTAATACGTTCTCCCATTGCTTGGGTGACCTCTTCACTGTGCTGATTAGTGCTTTAGTTTGGCTCAGTCCTGGTTGACTATTTTTGCTTTTGTTGCTTTTTTATTCTTGGTCATACAGTGTTAAGGAACTTTCCACATGTTTTATTCAAGGAATTTTATGGTTCTGGGCCTTATGTTGTCTTTAATCTATTTTTAAAACAGACATGCACACACTAGTGCATGAGTCAATAGGGATAGTGGAAAGGTAGTTGACACCCATAGTAACTTCCGTGGCCTGAAGGTTCAGGGGAGATCCAGTGCTCTGACTGGTTCATGGAGCCCACAGACCCAGTCCTACTTAGCTTGTTGTTGTGTAGGAGAAGGGTAAACAAAGTGGATAAAGCCTAGAATATGAGTAAATTTGAGCAGTTGTATATATATGTCTTAAGGGGCCAATAATATCTTCCCTGTCTACATCAAAGTTTATTAGAAGTGAGTTGAACAAAACCAAATGTAATCCAACAAACAAATGATAAAAACAAAGGTGTAGCACATTTGTATATTCATATGTTAAAATAGGAGGTTGGATTTCTACCTCATAGTATACATGAAAGTTGACTAAATATGGATCAAAGACATAAATGTAAGACCCAAAACTACAAATCTTTAAACAGAAGACATGGGTCTGAATGTTTGTGTCCTTGGATTAGGCAACAGTTTGATAGATGATATATAAAGCACAGTAACAAAACAAAAAATAGGCAAACTGGACTTCATGATACATGAAAACTTTTATGCTTCAAATGACAGTATAAAGAAAATGAAAAAATAACCTATAGAATCAGATGCATTTGCAAATGAAATATCTGATAAGGGCCTAACATCAGGGATACATAAAAAAATTCTACAATTCAAAGCTAAAAGAAAAAAATGTTAAATGAACAAAAGATTTAATATATATATTATATATATATATATATATTTTACAAAAGATCTACAAATGACCATAAAGAATATTTGACACCATCAGTTATTTGGAAAACATAAGTTAAAACATGATATTTCATTTCACATATACCAGGATGATTATAATAAAAAATTAATAACAATTACTTTTAAGGTCACAGAGAAGTAGTAATCCTCATACATCACTCTTAGGAGCCACTTTGAATAGAAGTTTGGAAGTTTCTCAAAAAGTTAAGGAGAGAGTTAAACATAAGATTTACAAACTTCACTTTTAGGTATGTAACCAAGAGAATTGGAAATATGTTCACATACTTTTGCATGAACATTTATAGCAGAAATAAATACATGTATATATAGTAAAAAAGTAGAAACAACAACATCATATCAATTGATGTCTAGAGAAACAAAATGAAATGTGTTATATCTACTTAGTGGAGTATGATTTATCTGTGAAAATAAATAAAACACTGCTATTTGCTATAACATGGAAGAACTCTGAACATTACACCAAATGAAAGAAGCCAAGAACAAAAGGCCCTTGCTTTATGATTTCCTTTGTGTAAAATTCTCAGAATAGGCAAATCCACAGAGAGAGAATTGGCAAGTGTTTTCCAGGGACTGGGAGAAAGGGGCATGGAAAGCCATCCCTCATGGGGTGACTCCTCCAGGACAATGAACATGTTCTATAATTAGATAGAGCTTGTTGGTGGCAGGACTTTGTAAGATATTAAAAGACTATTGAATTGTATGCTTTAAAACAGACAATTTCATGGTACATGATTATATATCTAACAATCAAACCAACAACAACAAAAGAGAAAAAAGAAGACAAGTATTTTTAGCACTTGGAGAATTGTTAAACATTGTATGTAAACAAGGATACCAGCTACCAATGACGTTATTGACGGAAGAATTGACTGAAAGTTTGTAATTATGCCACCTTTCTTGGAGCTGTGAACAGACTACAAATATTCAACTTTGTCCTTTAATTTCTGTGCAGATTCTTCATTTATTCCAGTGTGCCCAGAGATCTCTCAGTCGGAAAGGATAGACTGCGCACCTGGACAGGCGGTGACAGAGGTCAGAGAAATGAGGTCCCCGCTGGGACCATTGGGTTTTATTTAAAAGAGATGTTAAGTGTGGAGAGAGTGGTGTGAAGTGGCTTATGGGTCTGCAATTTGCTTGGAGTTCTTTCTTTTCTTTTTTTTTTTTTTTTTGCCTTAATGATATCTACAGGAACACTGAGGAAGTGAGGAAAGCAGAATAGAGAAAAGAGAAGTATTGGAGGAGATAAAATCCAAAACCCAAAGTGGAGGGAATTTACCAATGTTAAATGCTTTGTAAGTGTGGTTCCAATGTGTACTCTTGTGTAAAGGTTAAATGTAGGAAAGGTAGCAGACTACAACAGTTACTATTATGGCATCATGTAAAAATGTGGATGTGTAACCGATGTGATTCTGCAATCTTTGCAATGTTTTGAATAATCAATAAAAAAAATAAAAATAAAAATAAATAAATAAATAAATGTTGTTAGGCTAGCCTACATCCTCCTTGAGAATGAGACTATCAACCACATACAAACCATGGAGCCGCTTCTAGAACAAGGTGAACTGTTTTAACAAGAGCCTTCTGGCACTGTGACACTGGCAACAGAGGTGTCAGTGAACGTGTGTGGCTTCCATGACAATATCAACTCTGAACCCTGCTTAGTTGAAATGTGACTTTGTCAAGAAGGCCTTATATATTTAAATTTTATTTCTTTACCCTGTTTTCTACTTTCTATATCCCAGAACATCCTATAACATTATTAATTAAAACCACACTAAATTGGGGGGGTTAAATTAAATAATATTGACAGCTTAATGGTTTTGATTCTTCTTATTCTAACAACAGAACATCTCTCCATTTCAATTATATATCTAATATATCTCTATATATTAATAAATATATGAATATGGACATATACATATGTATGCCTTAATTGAATTTTATGTTTCTCTAAATTTTCTTTGATATGAATAATGAACTTTTCCTTATGTATTTCATATTTTTAGCTTCTAGTGTAAATATATAATTTATTATATTTTCTAACCAATGCTTCTTTTATTATGATACTTCCTTTCTTACTAATAGTTATTTTATATGTATTACTTTAAATTTAAATATTTTTAAATCATTTTTACATATTTCTATTATATTTATTATATAATTAACCAACTGAATATTTTCATTGTTTCTAGAAAAAAAAATTGTAGTTCTTTATTAGTTTTTCAATTATATCCCTGACAAATAATGATTTTGCTTTGTATTAATGCTTATGTCTGTCTCATCATTCATATGTCCAGCTGCACATTCCAGTTCTTCCAGAGTAATATAAATTAAGTGCTGATGGTTAGCAACCTTTATTTATGCTTGAATTCAATGGAAATTTTTTACATGTAAAATATAGAGCATGATGTTGGCTGCTAACTTAGGACAATTGCTTCATTTTTATTAGGAGTCCTGTTTTTAATAGTTCCTTTAGGAAGTGAAAAATGGATTTTCTTTCCAGTAATCTAATATTTAAATTTTCAAACATACAGAAAAAAATGGAAAGAATTTCCCACTTACATGCCACCCTTAATATTTTGCTTTGTTTTTACATCTATATTAGTATGTCTTATACTTTATCCATCAATCACCTTATTTTAATGCATTTGAAAGTAAATTCCAGAAGCCATTTCACGTTTCTATAAACTTCTCATCACACATAGCTTTAGCAAGAGCTGAATGTTTGATCATAATTTTTGTCTTTAGATATTAAACTTACATACAATGCAAATATAAAAAGTTTTACAGTTCACACACTTTTAGGACAACTTGTTGAGACATTGACTACACCCCTGTAACCCAAATATCTGTCGAGATGTGGGATGTTACCATCACCACAGAAAGTTCTCTCCTGATATCCCTCAGTAGTTACTCCCCCTTGTATTCCCTCCATCTCCACTATAGCTTTCTTTGTTTTGCTTGTTGCATAACTTTGTATAAATGAAATCATACTTTGTAAAATCTCACCCAGCATGGTTTTCAGATTTGTCAATAGTGTTATGTATACAGTATTAAATGATTTGTGTTGTTGAGGGATGTTCCATTGAATGAGTATACCACAGTCTTTTAACCATTCTCCTACTGACATATACTAGAATGTTCATAGTAGCACTATTAATATTTTTATGGAAAATATTATATACTTCATCTGTTTTCAAATTTATACATTTGGAGTTGAACTAAATAAATCTTAAGCTCAACATTATTTTTATGAGATTCATCCTGTTGTTGGGAGAAGTTAAAGATCTTTCATGCCTTTTGCTATATGGTATTCCATTGTGTGAATACACCTCAATATTTTTATACTGTCTACTTTTGATAGGCGTTTGTGAGTTTGCATATGAGAAGCATTTTAATAGTGCTGCAATGAACAGTATATTATGTGTCTTTTGGTGAATATGTGGAAGGATTTCATTGGTTCTATACCAAGAAATGGAATTTTCCATTCATAGGGATATGTACATGTTTAGGTTTAGCTGATATTGCAAAATAGCTTTTCAAAATATCTATGACAATTTACATTTCCTGTAACAGTATGTAAGAGTTCAGTTGCTATGTGTCCTAACAACTCTTGATGTTTTTCTCCTTCATCAATGTAACAATTCTGTAGTTATAATTTTCACATCCTTCAATAAGCCTGAGAAAAGATGAATAATTTCATTAATCATGAAGGATGATCATATTGTAATGTTTCAATTTTTGTCCAGTTTTTTTTTTTTTACTGGGCTACTTTTGCTTATGCTCTGTAGTTATTTATGTACTCTGGACACAAATCTTTTGTTTTTAAAGACATATACCTTATTTTATTCTGTGGGTTGTCTTTTAACTCTCTTAATGGTCAATATTTGATGAAAAAATGGTTCCTAATTTTAATGTAGTCCATTTTGTCAATTTTTCAGTGGCCAGTACATTTCATATTCTATTTAAAAATTCCTTCCTGCTTCAAAGGGAGTCAGGAAAACATCTTTCTGTTTTTCCTCTAAGAACATTATTATTGTTTTTTTTTCAAATTTAGATCTTTAATCAATCTAGCATTTGTGTATGTGTTTGTGTGTGTGTTTGTGTATGTGTGTATGTGTGTATGTGTATGTCAGATAAGAGTCCAGAAAAAATGTCTTCTTGAATTATTTTTAAATATATATTTTTTATAGATGGATACAATATCTTTATTTTGTTTACTTATTTTTTACGTGGTGCTGAAGATGGAACCCAGTTCCTCACATATGCGAGGCAAGCACTCTGCCCCTGAGCCACAACCCCAGCCCTCTTCTTGAATTTTTAACAGATCCATCACCAATTACTAAAATGACTGCCATACCTTCTCTTTTTCATTGCAGTAACATCTTTCTGTAAATTATGTTTATATATGTAGACTTGCTTCTGGAATTCACTTTGCTAATTTTTTGATTGTGCTTTGGCCAATACAACACTGCCTTAGTTATTAAAACTTTGTAATAGCTCTTGATGTGTGGTCTTGTAAGTCCTCCAAATCATTTCTATTTTTCTTCAATAGTGCCTGTCCCATTCTCTGGCCTTTAAACTTCTGAATACATTTTAGGATCAGCTTGTCAATTTTATCACAAAATAATTTGATTGTGATTCCATATATGGAAGAATTGCAATTTTTACCAAAGTCAATAGTAAAATCCAATAATTTGATATAGCTTTCAATTTATTCAGAGTGTTAATTTTGAAATTTTTGGGTTAGACATCTTTCACTTTGCCTTCATATTTTTTAATAATTTAATATTTAATTCTGTTAAATGCTATTTTTAAATTAAAATTTCTGTTTATCTGTAGTTTGTTTATATTTTAAATAGATTTTTTGAATATTCATCTTGAAACCTGACATCTTAAGTTTGCTTATGAGTTATCTTTATTGGTATGTCATATCTTTAATGATTTTTGAAATAGTACTGTTACCTGTGAATGATAACAATTTCAGTGTTTTTGCCAATGTATATTCCCTTTTCTTCCTTCTCATAGCACCAAATTTTGTTTTTTCTTTTTCAAACTCTAATATGATTTGAGATAGTATCTAAAAGTCACCATTGTGGGTTTTAAAAAATGAAACTTCCACTAAAAAAAGAAAGAAACTTCTAGAGGCTGTTATCTAAACATAAGAAATATCATTGTAGTAAAATACTAAATACAAAAGTGAGCTTTCCTGATTCCAGAAGTTGGCAATCCATCATTCACATAGCTTCAGGATCTATCAGAGACTCTCCCGAAGAAATGCTTGCATCAGAAAGAAGTTGGACTCTATAATTCCAAGTCAATTTCCAATTGTTAAATTCTATTAGTCAATGATGTCTGATTGAAATATAACATGACCTCTACTTGGAAGACAGCTGGAGAATATTCTTTAGGAATATTTGGTGTTAAGGCAATAATAGAGAGACAAGGAGACTTTTGAGCTAACACAGTAGGGAAGGCTGAATTTATGACAGTCTCTTGATGCCGTGTCCATGGAAATTAAAGAGAGTGCTATTGCTTCCATCTCTCTCCCCAAATAAATGAGGAAGAAATATGGAGTTTGAAGGATTGGAAAATAATTGTCCCCATGGTTTGACCTTTGGTGTCTGGGACTGACAGAAGGATATTAGAGCAGATTACACACAAAACATTATCTGAGTGTTCATTGCTTTTTATGAGGTTTATAGACCTTGAAACAATTTATGGCAATGAAACTAACCTTTTGTACTTTACAGACTTCAGTTTCTGGGTGGCTAAGGTGTTCCATCTGTCTCAGTCTTAGGGGAATCAGTTATCCAACCCTAAATTTTGTCTCCATTGATATCCTCAGCCATTTTTTTAACTGAAAAGAATGAGGCAAAAATACCAATGTTATGTATGGAGAATTAATAAGTACTTAAAATGATTGTATGGTAATAACATGATTGCTTTTTCATAATAGTGTGAAGTGTTGATTTAAATTATATTTGTATCATGGCCTTTCAGAGCAATTCAGATGTTGGCATTTAAAATATGTGTAGGTTTACCTTTTTCAAATGAATAGTGTTATGACATACTCTTTTTTTTTTAAATAGAACAATCTAAACTAAATACATTCCTTTACTGAGAAAGACTCAGACATTATATTTATGGACAGAATATAGCAGGGAAGTTCTTTTTTTAACTTTTTTTCACTATTTTTTATTATTAGTTGTTCAAAACATTACAAAGTTCTTGACATATCATATTTCATACATTTGATACAAGCGGATTATGAACTCCCATTTTTACCCTATATACATATTGCAGATTCACATCGGTTACACAATGTTTTCTGTCTCCAAGTCCTCTTCCTGGAGTAGGCTGATAGTTTAGTGTGCTAGCTTCCCTTGATCTTCCTGTACTCACTGTTCTTACTCAATGTTCTTGGTACAATTTATTTGTGGGTTTTCCATCTATCATGCATTTCTGCTTTCTCTGCTTGGAGTAACACTCTGCTCTTCGCCTGTCTAACTCCTTCTGGTGTTGTAGGACTGGATTTAACTTTGTACTATTGATAAGCCATTCCCACTCTACTCTCAGCCTACTGCTCAGCTCCTAATAAAACCCTATTGGAACACTCAACTCATTGCTATTTTTAATTGTCTTGAGTTACCACTACACTGTAAGTTTTCTGGAGGCACAAACTTTTAATCTTATTTATCTGGTAAGAGTTTCTTGTCTAGGAGAAATCAACATTGGATAACTGTATAAGTGAATAAAGAATAAATAAGTGAATGAATTATGATGTATCTTACATTCTCTTTAGAATAAGAGATTTTATAAATGAATAGGCAAATATTACTCTCATTCTTTCATTTTTTATAATGCCAACTCTTTGTTATTTTTACAGGAAACTTGCAGATGGCAATATAAATGCTGCTGGAATTCTGCAGCAGAGACCAATGTCCCTAGGTGCTTCTTCCCCAGAAACTGGGGCTATGAAGTCATCAGGGCCCCAACAAATACAAGCACAGGTAAGCACTGTCCTGATGTGGCCCCAGAGAACAACTCTTTATGGTCCAGATAACTGCGAAACATAAAAGCTAAAAGCCTCTTTCTTGCTCTTCATTTCCCACCCTAGGGTTTACTGCCCAGTTGAGAAAGTTGCCGTCCCCGTCTCTGTTTGGAGATGATGTCACCAATGCCATCCTCACAGCTGAATTTCAGACAGCCAATCGTTTTCGTTTTAAGGTTGGTTTGGGAGTTAGCATTGAACGCATTCCTGAAGAAAGCAGTGCTCCACCGTGGGTCCACTCCTTCCTCATCACACACCATGCAAGGTGCAGAGACAGAAGGCACCTCCATTCCTCTCTGTAGGAATCTTTGCATGGGGTGTGAAGGCTAAATTGTATTTGACAGGGCATGTGTGATTGGGTGATTTCTTCTCACAAACCAGGAACCATAGAGTCGGGAGTTAGAGGCTATTCTCATGGAGAGCTGTTTGAGAGGCAATGTCTTCTGTAGTTCTACAAGGAAGTAGTCTTACCTTGAACTGTCCTTTCTGTTTTTCTTCTGACAGATAACTGATTTCAATGCGATCCGCTATGAAGTCCCTTCTGAAAACATCAATTTACTTAATGACACTGCTGATATCTCCAGTTTGAGCTACCATGTAGAAGTCACTGATAATCCCTTTAGCATCAGAATAATGAGGAAGAGCAACAAAAGAGTCCTGTGAGCTTTTTTGATACTCTTTGTACATCTTTGAAGATAGTGACCCAATATCAATTATTTTGACATAGTAAAATGACTATGGCCTAGAAATATGCTTGAACTTCAAAAATCTGCAGAATTACTCTAACTAATTAAGAATGGAAATCTAACATGACCATAGAGCAAAGAATACTAAAATACAATGCATTAGTTTGCTGAGTTACATGATATATAAATATATATATATATATATGTTTATGGTTTACTTGTATTATGAAATAGGGAATTTTATTATTTTGGATCATTATTCATACTGGAACTTGAACTTCATTGTTTATCATTCCAAAGTATTATTTCCTGTGAATCTCATTATCAAGCAACTACCAACATTTTGAGGGTACATCACAGCTAAACTGGAGAATATTTAAGAACCAATGTCAGTAAAACTTGTATTCAAATCCTTGCACTGGAAAACCAGTCAGCCATCTGACAGAAGGCAGAAAATCTCATCAGCATCAGTTTCCTTGTCCATAAAGAGGACCAAAATATCCACTTTTGCTAAGGGAAATGAGATAATATTTATAAAGTATCCAGAGTAGCATCTGTCATGCAGCAGGTGCACAGAAATGTAAGGTCACATTTCTTCTCTTTGCCCAATGGTCCAACCTGAGCCCCTGGTGTCCCATCACTATGTTCCATTAGATTCAAAGAAATAGAAATGCCCTAGAAAGGTCTTCAAGGTAGCATGGGAGTTGATAACGCCTAAAGCAACTGATCTCTGAGGTATGTGGAAAGGAACAAATAGCTTCTTGGCAGAGAGAAGCGGGAGCTTCAGCGAGTCTCACTTTCCCTGTATGGCCTAGGTTGGACACAAGCATTGGGCCCCTCCAGTTTGCCCAGCAGTTCCTGCAGCTGTCTTTCCGACTTCCCAGCACCAATGTGTATGGGCTGGGGGAGCACGTGCATCAACAGTACCGCCACGACATGTCCTGGAAGACCTGGCCCATCTTCACCCGGGATGCCGCCCCCACCGCGGTGAGGTCCCCTTCTGCCTGGTCATTGCTCACAGTCAGGGATGTTCTCCTTCCTCCCCTAAAAATGGTCTACAGAGACAGCTGTATCTTGTCTTGTTCAGTTTAGATGTGTTTGTGTTGAGGAATACCTGTTCATGAGGTTATAAAGACACGATTAGAAATTAGTGCAATTAAAAATTTTACTTTTAATGGAAAATGCAATTTAATGATTGTATTAGAGCTCACCCTATATGGAAAAATACCTTTGCAACTGCCTAGCTTTAAAAATTTAATATCTAAAGAAGAACTTCAGCAGGGGCCATTCTTAGTAAGAACTTGTGAATTAAAAAAGTCTATCTTGACAGCTTCTGTGTTGCTAGTGAAGGTGTGTTCCAGAGACAGCAGTGTTGGCATCACCTTGCAGGTTGTTTGAAATGTAGAGCTTCAGGCCATAAAGACCAGGAGACCCATTGAATCTGAATGGGCATGTGAATAAGATCCCTGGAGAATCACACCCATAGTGAAGTGGGAGAAGGGTCATTCTAAAATAGTGTTTCTCAAGTTACCTGGAGTGAAGGTTTACTTTCTTTTTCTTTTGTTGTTGTTAAACCAACAAGGGAAACACATTTGTAAAAACACAATTTAAAGCATTTTTGGAAAATGGAATAAAAATTTCCAAAGATATAAAAATTATAAGCCTGAATTTTAAATTGAACAGACATAAAATTATTCTTTTTAGAAGGCAGGGGGGGCAGGGATTAAACTCAGGGACACTCAACCACTGAGCCACAACCCTACCCTATTTTGTGTTGTATTTAGAGACAAGGTTTCAATGAGTTGCTTAGCGCCTTTCTTTGGCTTTGAACTCAAAATCTTCCTGTCTCAGCCTTCCAAGGTGTTGCGATTACAGGCATGTGTTACTGAGCCTGGCCATAAAATTACTCTTAAATCTCTGAAAAAGACTTTCTAAACACTCATTTTTATTTTTGTATTAATCTTGGTAAGGTGCCAGAGCTTGGACAATAGTGAGAAGCAGTGGTGAATGGAGGTGGTGTTGAAGCCTCCCTTGTGCTGATGGTGGTCCTGAGGTCTGGGCAAGAGCTGCATGCAGGTGGAAGTTTGGCATAGGGTGCTTGGGCTGATGTTTCGCAGTTTATATTTGCAAGAGATGAACACATCAAGTAGCTCATCAACTTGCAGACCATCTGCCCATATGTGATGCAATGGAAGCAGTACTCTTACTGAACTGAACAGAGAGGAAAAATCAGTGGTTGACACTTGACACATCGACTCAAACGTTTGGTCAAATACACTGATACCCTGAGCATTGTGCCAAATTTGACTTTCTACAGCTGCAATTTTTTTTTTATTTTTTTTTTTTGTACACGGGATTGAACCCAGGGGTGCTTAGCCACTGAGCCACATTCCTAGGACTTTTTATTTTGAGACAGGGTTTTCTAAATTGCTTAGGGCCTTGCTGAATTGCTGAGCCTCAAGCTTGTGATCCTCCTGCTTTATCTTCCCGAGTCACTGAGATTACAGACATGCACCTCCGTGCCCGGATGAAATTCTTAAATTATTTAGTTACAGATTAAATGAAATGTGTGCTTTCCTACACACGACTCCCCCTCCTTCCCTCCCTCGTGGCCTCCCTCTCTTCCTATTTCTCTCTCTCCTTTTCTTCCCTCCTCTGGCTTTCCCCCCTCCTTCCAGCCTTCCCTATCTCTCTTTTTCCTTTTCTTTTTTCTTCTAAAAAATCACTTTTTACTTGCTTCAAAATTTTTAAAAAATGTAATCTGTATTCTCTCCACATGTTGATGCTATCAGCCTTCATCGTCCTATTGATCCTCTCTATTTAGCAAATCATACTGGTTTTCTTTCTTTTTCTTTTTACCATTATTAGTACTATTGCCTCATACTAGGGGCTAAGATTTGTGACATTATCACACAAAGAATGTCTGTAAAACTTTATGCATATTATAATCTCAACATTATTCCTTTTATAGCACAGTTATACATGTAAACATTATCTGTTTTTATATCAGCTCTCATCACCACCCTTTCTGTCAAGATTCAGTACCTCAGTCTCTTTTATTTTTTTTAATTGTTACAACCTCAGAATTACATATTATTTTAGAAATATTAAAAAACAATTGGGCATTTATAAGAAATTCGTAATGGCTCATAACACCATTTCATCCTGTTAAAATTTGGTATAGATCATAGCAGATTTTATATAAAAGAATCTTGATTGAGGTTTAATTTATATTCCATAAAGTTTACCTATTCAAAGTACAAGTTAGTAAGTTTTATCACATTTAATGAATTGTACAATCATCATGATCCAGTTTTAGAACATTTCCATCACCCCTACAGGATCCTTCATGTCCTTTTAGAGTCAAGCCCAGTTCGTATCCTGGCATCCACACTAATCCCAGGCCATCCCTAATCTGCTGGCTACAGATTTGATTTTTTAAATTTTTCTAGACATTTCATATCAACAAAATTGTGCAATATGGTCCTTTGTGTCTATTTTACTAAGCATTATTTTGCAGTATGTGTCAGTGTTTCATCCTACCACTGTGTATGGTACAAATGGTACAGGTATACCATATTTTGTTTCTCCATTTGTTAGTTGATGATGCCATTCCAACAGCTTTTTGGTACAATACCACTCTGCATTAAGTATTGACCAAGCACGTGTCCACATGGCTTCTGGTTTTAATGTAGGGCAAGTACTCATTTTGAACATATAATACCATTACTTCTCTCTCCCTTTCCTGCTGACAGGGCATGATTAACCTGTATGGAGCACATACATTCTTCTTGTGCCTTGAAGACACCAGTGGTTCCTCTTTTGGAGTTTTTCTGATGAACAGTAATGCCATGGGTAGGAAGCATCTTTCTCTCTTCTATGGGTAGGAGTAAGTCTTAGGATGCTGCTTTTTTAAAAATGACTGTATGTTGAGATCACTGTTTGACAGAGACATCGTGATCTTAATGATACTTCTATTGAAACTGAGACTTGAAAGTATATTAATCTGCCTACAAATCCAGCTCATCCTTAAAAGCCATTTTCATTGAAAACTGCTTCAGGGATTTTCTTTATGGAATGTTTCCTTTTGATTGTCTGTAGATAACAACAACCATTGATAGACACATTCCAAGAAAACTTGCAGATTTCAACATGTGCCATGCTGTCTGTCTGCAGGCGACAGGTTGCATTTTAAGGGTGGTTTCTCATAGCTTGCCCCTAACTTACCCATAATCTTCCCCTCTGTGTTCTGGATTAGTGGTGAATTAATACGCATTTTGGTTATTTTTACATTTTTAATTATAGTCAAACTTACCCAATAAGATTTTCACAACATTTTCTTCAAGCAGAGCCGCTCACAAAACCCAGAAGTTTGATATTTTTATATGGCCAAATTAAAATAGAGTTTGTTTTTCCTTCTCTTAAACAAAACTTAATTCTTCCTTGCTATTTTAGTAACTTGATAGATTAATAAATTTCAACAATCCTCTAGTAAAATGAGCATATATGATTTCTATTGAGATTATTTTGGATGACTCAGCTATTCATACCCCAGAGAAAAGTATATACTCAATTCTAATAACTCTCACTTTAATTCTCTCAGAGGTCGCTCTTCAGCCTGCCCCAGCAGTCACTTACCGCACCATTGGGGGCATTCTTGACTTCTATGTGTTCCTGGGAAACACTCCAGAGCAAGTGGTTCAGGAATACCTGGAGGTACGACTTGGCATTTAGAGTTGTTATTTGTTGCTATTGCCTCATATGCTGGTTTAGATCATCAAGAGGAAAATAAGGGTTATTAGTAGACGGGATGGATTGTAAACACTGGGGTTGCAGTCTTTTATTGCTTATTTTCTTATTTTGATCACACTTATTGGATGTTTTCTGCATGTTAAAAAGGCACTATGCTAGGCTTGAAAAATGCAAAAATAAGTCAGCATCCTGCACTCAAGGCACTCATCGTCTATCCAGGTTGAGCCATCAATCACTCCAGAGACCAAAGGATAAAAGTGAAGTGTATCCAATTCCACATATAAAAATTCAGTGGAAAGTCATATGTAAAAGAAACTTTGCTTGCTATTCATATTTGATTCACATTATAGGATAGGAAGGAACTATAGATACTATCCATATGGAAAAACTCAGACATGGAAAGATAAAGTGATTTGCACAGGATGGCTTGTAAAGGTACGAAAATATGGTTCCCAGATGCCACTGAATTTATAATCAAATAAGAGAATATGATACATACAGCCTGAAATAATTATAATAAGGAGCACCTTATAATATATTCTGTGAATGAGGTGCAAATAAATTGTGCAGGAATTCAAAGGTATGAGAGAAAGCCTACCTATGTTAGAAGGCAGGGACTTTCAGGTAATAGTGTGAGACAGGTTAATAATTTTCTAGTTCCACATTCAATAGAAGTATTGTTGAGTTCAGCATGCTTCTGTTAGACAGTGATCTCAACATAGAAGTCTTTTCTATAAAAGCAACTTCCTAAGACCTAGTCTTTCCCATGGAAGAGAGAAAGATGCTTCCTATTTATGGCATTACTAATCTCAGTGTTGACTGGAACAACTTGGAAAGTTGGATTTTAATCATATTTCAGTATTTCTTCATCCACCTGCTCCTCATCTCATCAATCCTTATTTTTTTTTTACCTTAGTATACACTACTATCTGACATCACATCTGACACATTTATCTCCTTTGAACTCTGTGAGGGCAGAAACTAGGCTTGCTTTGTGACATTATAGTCTCAGTGCTCACACTAGCCCCTACCACATTATAAACTCTGATGAAATATTTATGGATTGAAGGACTACTAATTGCTTTCCCCCAAAGATGACACCATTAGGCAAACATTTTCTGAAAATCCTATCATTTTTTGAATTTGCTATAATTGGGAATACATTTAGATGCTTAAGTGAAAAAAGATATGAGCTGTGGAATTTTGCAGATTAGCATTAGGAGATTGCTCTTGGCTCTGACATTTTAGGATCTGAGGACTTTAGAGAAAATGAAATGGAGCTAATGCATCCGTTCTTGAACTTGGCACTACCAAATGTTTATTGTGAGGCTTAGACACTGCTTTACTTCTCTTTCCAGCTTGTTGGACGACCATTCTTGCCTTCCTACTGGAATCTTGGGTTCCAGTTAAGTCGCAGGGATTATGGTGGCATCAATGGGTTGGAAGAGGTTGTAGACCGAACTCGTAAAGCTGGGATCCCCTATGTAAGTTGGCACGTCTCTTATCATGTATTTGACCCCATCTTTAATTTTTTGCATGAAATTCAGCCTATTAGGAAATGATATAAAAATGGCTGATAGAGAGGCAGACCCACTGTCAGAAATTTGCATGCTGCATCATCCATCATCACGGTTGGTTATAACATTCCTAATATATTCATTAACAAACATTTCAAGAGCACCTGTGACATGTCAAGTATTCAAGCTCATGGGTTACCGAGCTGAACAAAATGCAGTTCCTACTTTCAACTCCTTCCAATGCCTTATGGCATGCCTCTATCAGGATGAGAAAATAAAACTGGAACCTAAAAGCAGCTGCCTCTTTCTGGAAGGACATATTCACTTCTAGGAGTTAGCCAAAACCTGGAAGATCCAGGATTATTAAGAAACATGGCTTTGTTACCATCTAGGGATACTGGATTCATTGTCTCTGTTCAGCAGGGAATTGAAAGACAGAACACAGAGGTAGTAAGAAAGAAGTAGGTTTATTGCAAAAATGACAGGAATCAGGTGGGGGAGTTTTGGACTGTTCTTTTATGGTCTCTGGAATTTCCTCCTTCCCTATCTCCTTTCCTGTCCATGCTCTCCTCACTATTATTGACTAGTGCCCCCTCTGTCTACACATCTGTTTTAGTTTTTCCATTGGATCCCCTGCTTAAGAGCATGAGTGAAGAGGTGTCTGATTGGGTCCCCCAACTTGGGTCCATGAGTACTTTTGTCAAGTTAGGAAGCTGATGTCATCCGAAGACCCTCTCATGCTCCTTTGTTCTGGCTCTGCCCCTGACCTCTGCACTCCCCATCTTTGCCTGGCTGCCTAAGCCCTTCTGTATCTCCCTCAGCTTTGGTTCCCATGATTGGAAACTAGAGCTGATTTCCTTCCCATCAGCTTGGTGGTATTTCCTAAGTTCTAATTGGCCAGTGTTACCTTTCAGGATGTCCAGTACTCTGATATAGACTACATGGATGGAAAGAAGGATTTCACTATTGATGAAAAGGCTTACCCTGATCTCTCAGGTTTTGCCAAGAGGTTACATGACAATGGCCAAAAATATATAATTATTATGGTATGTCAAACACTTACCTATTGCCTAGTATTTTCTTTCAAAATGCAAAGGAAATTTATAAAAATAATATTTATATCTTATTTCTTTATTAGAATCCTGGTATCCTGAAAGATCCTAACTACAATACATATAAAGATGGAAGACTAAAGAGAGTATGGATCTTGGAGAACAATGACTTTGCTGTTGGGGAGGTAATTTCTAATGAAAGAGTAAATTATAGTTAGTTTTGGGGAACTGGTATTTTTGGTAATGGGTAAAAGTCCAGCTACACTATTGCTTATTTTTTTAATGGCTTTAAAGGTTTCCATCATCACTACTTTTAAACCAATACATGTACTAATAAAATGATTAAAATTCTGAAAGACGTAAAATGCTAGCTGATGCATAAATATCACTGATAATTAAGAAGCAATGTATCATTACAAAAAACAATTCAGTTACTTGAAGTCTTCCTGCCTCCAATTTCTACCTCTTTCCCAAAATAATAAATTCAACTACAACAATAGATCATTGTGCTTACAGGTTAATGTGGAACCTATCTCAGGTAGTATATTAATTTTTACCAAGCTTCTACATAAAGCCCAGGCTTTATTCTAAGGTAGTAGTTGCAGGAATTGAAATAGAATGACTCCTCAGGAGCCTATTTTAAAGACATCTGACTTTCTGAGAGAATGTACTTTAAGTCAAATCATGATGTGACTTTTATCCAGTTATGTGGTTGTCAACCCCAGGTGATTGGATTATCTGAGAGTTATTAAAGTTAGAACTCTCGAAAGTTCACGTGAAGGCAGTTCCTGCTTTTTCTGAGTAGTTGACTTTGTAAAATTGTCTTCTCAAGAGTTATTGATGGCCCCTTCTTCACTCTGCTCACTAGATTCTTTTCATTGACTGGTAATTTACATGAGTTGGCTGAGGCAGTGGAGGTAGAAGTGGGTAGAGGTGGCTACCCATGCCCTTGTTTAGAATGGAGCTCACTTGGCCTGATCTCCACTCAAGGCTTCTGTTGGTTGTTGCTCTGCCAAACTACTTGCTTCCTGGAGTCCAAAATTATCTGAAATTATTACTTGGTTTCCATCACCTGCAACAAAAGTCCAAGAGCTCAATCCACTGAAAGTGGGTATTTCCATCGCCTACCTTGTGTATGAAGAATTCTTTACACTTTTATATATATATTCATTATGCTGCGTGAGTTTAAATTGTTCCTAATTGCCAACAAATAAATGTAGTGGGAAAATCAGCAAGGATGTTGCAAAAAAAAGTTTGGAACCTATTAAATCAGAATGTTCAGTAATTTAGCTATGGTTATATCTTTTTGCCTTCCATGGAAGACACTTAAAGCTGCTTTCAAATAGATGTAGCTAAAACAGAGATAGGATTAGGAATATTTGTCAGGAATAAGAGGCATAAACTTTACTCAACTGTTTATAAAATATTGTTTCTATGCAAAAATTAGAATATTATTTATAACAAAATTATACAAAGGGTTTAATATAACCTTTAATTAATAATACATTAAACATATTCAATTATTCTCTTTAAAAATATCCTATAGTACTTTTATTGGTTTATCTCCCAGTTGGCCTGACATCATGAAATTTTACTTTTTTTTTTTTTTTTTACAAAAAGTCATATGATGGATTTTCACTTAATTGGTCATTTTTCCTTTCCTTTTTTCTTCCTCTGGCAACTTGTATGCATTTTTTGGTTTAATGGGCACTAGGAGAAATAACAAATTTTAATTCTAAAAGTAAGGCAATGTGGGTTTTCTAGTAAAATAAATAGTAGCCAATAAGCAATGAATCACTGAACAGCACATAAATTGACCATTCTCCCTCTTTGATCTCTAGGGATACCCTGGTCCAACTGTCTTTCCTGACTTCAGCAATCCAGTGTGTACCCAGTGGTGGACGCAACAGGTCACTGAGTTTCACAACAAAAGTCTGAACTTTGATGGAGTGTGGATTGTAAGTTATTGTTTTAGACCCAAATTTCCTTTGGAAAGTGGCATACCAAATTTTCATATGAATTTCTATCCTGATCTATAATAAAATAGTTTGCTTGACATACTGGGGTTCATGATTCTTTTACTTGATGATGACCACATACGTATTGAATCAGACTCCTCAGAACTCTGTTCTTATTCTGAATTAGCCACTATCTGGTTACTTCATTGGGGTAAAAACAGTGTTTTCTCATGGCTTTGTTGTTTTCCTCCATTTACTGTCTTTTCAGCTTAAAAAAGACTGTTTTATTAAAGGTTGTGATTTCTAAGAATTGTAGCACTGGCCCATAAAAATTTAATCGCTAGAAAATAATAGAATGAGGCCCTGTGTTTTTTATTAAAGAACAGTGGGGACATTTATTTGAAACTTGAAAACATCTGATATGATAGTGATATTAGACATTGCTTATTTTTAATTCATTTTAAAGAAATAGATTTGAGCTCAATTATATTCTCTCATTATTCCTTGCACAGTGGAGTAAAAAAAAACAGGGAAAATTATAACACAGAAGTGTTAGCCTATTTTTATTCTTTAAGCGTAGTAAAACATAACATCAATAGTGAAATCTTCACAATTTATAAGGCTAGGGACAGCCTTTGAAATGACATTTCTTAATCAATAGTTTGAAATAAACTAATACAAAGCTAAATCCAGCCAATCTCATTAGAACTGGACTGTCCTGAGAGAGGACCTAATCCAATGACTTAATTTCACAAAAGATATAACAGAGGCCAAGAAAAGTTGGGGAGATTATTCAAAATCCAAGAACCAGATCATAGAGAACCCCAGATATCCTGGTTTCTCATTCTGCATCTCCTCATACCTAATTTTAAATCAATAACATTGCCCATTTTGTGTGTTTTGTGTCTTTGAAGGAAATGGATGAAGTAACTAGCTTTCTCCAAGATTCTGGTCATACGTGTGAATCAAACAGCTTGAACTTCCCACCTTTTACTCCTGGTGAGTGTGTGCCTGTTTGCTAAAGCTGCAAACACGAAATGTGTTTAAAATAGCCTCATTGACACTCCGTGTGGTCATAGAAATTCTCTCTGGTCCAGTGGATCCCCAGACTTCCCAACCACTCTTCCACTTGTGTCTTGGTGGCATTGCTTTGTCTCCAGTTACCTTTTCACTGCCACAAGCCAAGGGTAATAGGTGGTGAAAAGTGTTGTCTGAGCCTGGTCCCTACCCTGGCAATCCTTCTACCCCAGAGTTCCAGATTTTTTCATCCATTAGCTGGTACCATTTCAGGCTTTGTGAGAGGTTTAGAACTCTCCAAGCACAAACTGCCTTACACTGAAGTAAAGCTGTAATTTTGTTAATATCCCCCCTTTCTTTTTTTCCTTCCCTCCTCCCTTCCTCTCTTTATCTCTTTCTCCCTTCCTTTTTCCACCCTCCCCACACCATTAGCAACAGCTTAAGACATCAGTGGTTTCCTAAAGGTTCTAGTTATAGGACTCATTTCCTTCAACACACTCTTCTGCCATGGTATCCTTTTGAAAGAATGTGTGTGTGTATGTGTGTGTGTGTGTGTGTGCGCACATACCTGGGTTTTAGGTGGGGGTGAGCAGTATACAGAATGCTGTGAAAACAAAGAAATCCCATTATCTCCACGTATTAATCAATAAATTTTGTTTTTCACTGACATCATACTCTAGTGAGGATGGATGGTTTGATCCAAGCGGTGATTCAGAGATCTAGTTTCCTCCATTGTCTGTTTTTCTTATCTCAGAGGCTTTTGTTTCCAGGTTCAAGGGCAAAGAGGAGAAAGGGTGGAGGGAATATTATGGGTGGACCTGGAAATGGGGACTACCCTATTTACCCAAATTCCTTTTCTAGAATCTGCTCCCAGCCTCAGCTTAACTTCAAGGGGAGGTCTAATCTTCAAGTACAATCTCCTCACATTCCTGGAAGAAAACATTGGCTGGGTGGACATCTGGACAGCCTCTGCCAATTGATCTTGCTTTGAATACCCTACATACATGCCTGCTGCTATGGTTTGGATCTAAAATGACCCCAAAGATCACAGGTTGAGTGCAGAGTCCTCAGTGCAACAGGTTTCAGAGGTGGAGCTTCTAGGTCATAATTGGTTCATGTGGGCTCTAGCATCAGTGTATTAATCCATTTAATCCACCAAATGGATCAATCCATCCATGACTTCGTGAACTAGTGGGAAGTGGGACCTAGTTGGAAGAAGTAGGTTCCTGAGGGCATGCCCTGGAGGGGCTTATCTTTTCCCCAGCCCCCTTGCCCTCTCACTTCCTGGCTGCCATGAGCTTTCCCTCACCATACTCTACTACCGTGATATTATGCCTCACCTCAGGCCCAAAGGAGTGGGACCATCTGACCATGGATGTAAACCTACGACACCATGGGCCAGGGAAAAATCTTTCCTCCTCTGAGTTGTTCTCATCAGATATTTTGGTCACAGTGGTGGACCCTCTGAGCTACTAACTAAAGTGAGCTCAAGGCTGATAGGCTGATCTCCTTCTTGGTTCCCTTTGATCACTGAAGGAGTAAAGAATTTTGAGGTGAGGAGAGTCTTGATGTCAAACCATTTAACCTACTGTAAAATCTATTCTTTGCTTCCCTAAATTCTTCTTTACTCTTTTCTGCTTGGTCTGTATTGCCCACCCCTCCACACACACACACACACACACACCTTTTTTTTCCACTGTGGATCAGCTTCTTAATTTTTTCCCCCTAACCTCTTAATCTTCTTGGCCATAGATATTGTTTTTCCCTTACTTAAAACCTCAAAGTATCACCTTCTGTTTGCTCTGGCAAGCACCCCACTTCCTACCCCTTGGCATTTTGTCTACTCACAATATGATCAGTCATTTTCCTTTTCATGGTTATGCAGCACATATTGGCATGATAAAGATACAGATGCAACAAGATTTCAGCCTAGAAAAATTCTAGTCTCCTTTTTTTTATTACTATAGTGGTTGTTTATCTCATTTTACAATCCAAGCTGGGCAAGAAATATGAATTTTTAAAATATTTTATAACCCAATTTAATATCTGACTCAAAATCTTGTGATAGGTTGGTGGGAAAATCTTAACCTCAGTCATTCCTTGTTCCATCACTTTCTGAAGTTGTACCTCATACTAAGGCCCTATATGTGATGAAGACTTCATAAAGGAAGATAAACACAGTCCTAAGTGTGGGTCCATAAGGAGAAGAAAGGGAAGATAGAGATTGCAGGCCATGACACAGTAAAGGCTGACCATTTTAGGCTTGGGAAAGGGAAAATACAGTAACAATGGAGATTCTCAGAGCCAGGATTTGGCTTTTAGTCATGAAACCACCCAAGTGCCATATCTAGCTTTTTGTTTTTAAAATGTGACTGGGGCACTCATACCAGTATATTTACACTCAACTCTCCTTGACTGAGTCTCTGCAGATAAACAGCGTGTGCTATATGTTTAATCTCAGATCAACCGCATATTGCTCTGAGCAGGGTTTCCAGCTACCTCCACTTAACACCATCCTTTATGAGCTCAGGGGAACGCAAATTATCTTTAATGACTTCTGGATGGTCAGTGTAGGCTCCCATTAGAAAGTGGTATTTAGGATAGAATTTAAGATCTGCACAGGACTCTGTCAGGTGGAAATTGGTGGGGAAGTTACAGCAACCAGGAAGAAAAACATTGGGTGACTATTTTGTTAAAGTTGATTGATGGAGACTTGCCTTACTGATGGGTGTTTTCCCCCCAGGTATTCTAGACCACTTACTGTTTGCAAGAACTCTCTGCATGGACACAGAGTTTTACTGGGGTCTTCACTATGACGTCCACAGCTTGTATGGCCACTCCATGGCAAGAGCCACACACTCGTAAGAACTCGATTTTCTCCCTCATTCCAGATTTGGGGAAGTGGGAGGTGGAGGATTTCTCTTGTGCTCCATAAGTATATTGTTCAAATATTGTTTTGAATATTAGTATATAGAAACTGGTCTAGCTGGGTACTTAAGAAGTTCTCTCCTACAAACCTTTGGTTTCTGTATCAGATTAATCTGGATTGCCTTATGGATCAGGGATTGATTTTAGCTAATAAAAATACAGGGTAACAAGATTTTACAGAGCATACTGAAATATTGTTTATGTGAAGTTCAGACTTACCTGAACTTATCTGAACAGACACACACACATAATGTCCACACCACCACAACCACTACCATCACCACCACCACATCAGCACCATCAGCACCACCCATTATGAAAGTCTGTTAAGGAGACAGGTGTGTTCTGTAAAGCATTCCATCCTTCACCCACTTTGCCACATGAATTTTATTAAGGATAACTTTGCAAACTGATAAATAGCCACTTTTACTCCACCCAATTTCTCCTTTGAAGATGATGAAATATAATCATTATACCCAGACAGCAAGAAATTTGGGGTTCAACTTAAAAAAACTTTAATTTTAGATTTTCAGCAGAGATAGGGAAACCAAAATGCTGGAAGGGCTGTTGGAGATCTTCCAGTGGCTCAGGGAAAAGCTAAAGTCTCAGTCTTCCTCTTGTTGTCTCTTGGTCTGGTATTTCTCAACGCTATTGTGGGGAGAAAGGGGAGGGGACTTTGATGTGCTCATGGGACATGTCTCAGCCTTTATTTGCTTCACTCAACTTTTCTGTGTCTGTGACACTTGAAGTCACAACTTCTCCTTTGAACCTGTTGTGTTAGTTCTTGAGACACAACTCTAGCTGGCATCTCTCTCTTTCCTGCTATTCCTTCTCACATCCGTGTCTGCATTTATCTGGATATTTTCTGTCTACTCTTTCAGGAATGAGTCTTAGAGATCAATCCTCAGACTTCTCTTTCCATTCTCTGCTAGCACAGGGAATTTATACCTTTCAATGGTTTTTGCTTTACTTTTTACAATCTATAGTTCTTTATGAGATTCCTCCTTGATTTTCAGACACAAATATCCAAAACTACCTTCTGACCTTCTCTACTTGTATATCTTATAGTACTTCTCACACCATTCACCTGGCTTTCTTCCACACTCTGGCTAATCATTTTTGAAACTCTTGAATTCCCTATCTTGATTGGTAGCAACACCATCCTTATCTCCAGACTCTCAAGTGAGAAACTTGGCATCATCCTTTTTCTAATGCCCTCAGAAGAAATCAAATCAGCTCTTGATCTTTCTATTCTACTTTTGAAACACTACCATAACCATGTCCCATTTTATCCCACAGCCACTTCTTAACTGAGGTCATCATCATCTCTCATGTAGATCATTCCACTTGACCTATGACCACTCTCCTTGACTTAATCCTTATCTCTAGTAAATTATCCTCTGCCCTCTCTAGAGTGTGATCCAAGGACCAGCAATGTCAGCATCAACGGGGATGTACTGAATGTGCCACATCTCAGACCTCAAGCTAGAACTTGGGAATCAAAATCTTCGTTTTTTTCTTTTTTCTTTTTTTTTTCTGAGAGAGAGAGAGAGAGAGAGAGAGAGAGAGAGAGAGAGAGAGAGAGAGAGAGAGAGAATTTTAATCTTTTATTTTTTAGTTTTCGTTGGGCACAACATCTTTGTTTGTATGTGGTGCTGAGGATCGAACCATTTGTTTGATAAAATCCAATCCCTAGTACAACCTGTAAGGTCCATCATAGTCTAATTTTTTTTTGCATTCTTTGCACTCATACTTTATGCTATGGAATATATTGCTGCTTGTTTTTCCCAACTCTGAATGCTATGCATTTTTCCATGTGGTGCTTGCACAGCACAAGACGGCCTTCCTTGTCCTATCCATTTTGTGAACACATACGTATCTATAATATCTCACCTCAGATGTACAACATTTCTATGAAAATGCTGTTTCTCCTCTTTTGTACTACATTGTCACATATTGCAATATGGTTATTATGCAACAATATTATATCATAATTTTTAGATGGTCATTTCTTTTTTCCTGCTGAATAAATTCCTTGCGGGCAACCAACCTCTGTATCTTTAGTTTTGTGAATAGTATGAGCTTTGAGGATATTTTGGTGGAACATATATGAGAAAAGGAAGAGCAGGGTGCACACACAGGGGACCTGATGAATTAGAGGTGAGACTGAGTCTGCCGTTTCCTAACACCATGCTGTCTTTAGGACTTTGCAGTGCCCTGGATTGTCCAGGGGAGAGAGTTCTTGACCAGTAAATGCACAAATTTGATTCTCAGTGAAAGCAAAGTTCCAAAAAGAAGGATACTTATTTCTGATTTTGTTATGTTCTCTTTCTTACTTTTTTTCTTTCTCATACCACCTCTCTTGGAACATAAACTAGTGAGTAAGACTCAATTTTCTCATCTCTAAAATGAAAGATTTGAATCGATATTCCCAATAGTCCCTCCCTGTTCTGATATATTCCAACTCTTAGATGCTTCTGTTTAAGAACGGGAGGTGGGAAGGCAAGTGACTAAATGGTCAGAAAGAGTCAGGAAAGCTTCAAATTGCTTTATTGACCATGTCTTCATGTGATAAAGGTGCTATAAAATCTTGAATGTGTGGATTAATATACTTGAATAATTATGACTAATAGTTAAAATGTAACTGTGACTGATAAAGTAGAGGGGACTTTTCTAATTTCCCGGGTTGGGCAGGATCACCTATATTCCCTGAGAACAGTGCAGATATATGGGACTTGGCCTTTGGACATGAGGCAGAGTTACATTTAAAAAGAGGCAAGATTTTTATTCAATGGGATCTGTACATCAGGAGAAGAGAAGTCATAGGTCTGATGTAGATTTCATGCAAACTTAACTGGAAGGATAGTTTGGGGACAGTGGTTACTGGGCTACCGGGGAGTGAAATTCACATTCCTCTAGGCTAAAATATCAGATCTTCCCAGAGATATGACCTGATTGTAAAAGGCCATACCTGGAGGAGGGGAAAGAGAAACTTAAGGATCTCGAAGAGGCTTTTTCTTGGCCGGGAAGAACCTGACTGCTATCTAATCTGGGTTACCATATGGCCTGCCTCTAACCATAACCTGAGCCACGTCCATCTCTGTTTCAGTTTCAATCTGAGTGGGTTGAATGTGTTTCTTCCATGATCAATAATTGCAGAGTGCAATAAACCTCCAGCCAGGGGTAAAAAGGGTGAAGTGTCTGCAAGTCTATGCCAAGAGGAAGTGAAGACAGAGTTCCAACCTGAACTGTCATTGTGCTACGCAAGATTGTGCATGGGCAGCAAGGCATGGAATCCAGGGATGTTAGAAAAACTGTCTGGAGACACAGGACAGGTCCAACAACCCAACACACACTTACAATATATGGTCAATCAAGGGGCTTGGACCAAAGCCCCATCCAACAAGATGGAGAAAGCATAGTCAGGAGGACAGGAGCCTGGAGAAATTCTTTTGGGGTTACAAGACAGAGGTTTTCACAGTCTTATATGAGATGTAAAATCTTTCTCAGAAGTGGGAAAGGAGCTGGGTCCAGTGGTGCACACCTGTAATCCCAGTGGCTTGGGAGCCTGAGGCAGGAGGATCATGAGTTCAACGTCCACCTCGGCAAGAGCAAGGTGCAGGGCAATCCAGTGAGATCCTGTCTCTAAATAAGAAATAGGGTTGGGGATGCGGCTCAGTGGTCGAGTGCTCTGAGTTCAATCACCAGTACTAAAAAAGAAGTGGGAAAGGAGCCCTTAAAAAGGCTGGTCTGCTTACACGCCAGTTTTTGATATCCTGAGGTTTTATTTCAGTTTGGTTGGAAAGCCTGTTGCTTCCCACGGGGCAATGTGGGTTCTAAATGCCCACAACTCACCTCACACTCAACTGAATGCATTCTTTTTCAGGGCCATGGAGACTATCTTCTCCAATAAGAGGAGCTTCATCTTATCCCGTTCTACTTTCGCGGGATCTGGTAAATTTGCTGCTCATTGGCTGGGGGACAATGCGGCTACATGGGATGATCTCCGATGGTCCATCCCTGGTATCCTTGAGTTCAACCTGTTTGGCATCCCCATGGTGAGCCTCATTCCTAGCCAAGGAACTTCAACCCTTTGTCCTTGGACACTCCTTCCATCATCAGTCTTTGAGTATCTTTGAAAAACTAAGGAGCACATGTCTCTTGAGATATGTATTGGAAAAAATAAATTTCTATGGGTGGTGTAAGCTGTCTTCTGAAGATAGGACGTTAAAATTGATCATTGTATTGTCACCCATGGAGTCTCTGGAGATGGGAAAGAGATACCATGAGTGAACTGCATTAGTATCACAGAAAAAAATCCCACCAGGAGAGCATCAGTGAATAGGGAAGAATGAAACTGGGAACTGAATGTTGAGGAAGAGTCCTCTGTATAGGGACCATGATCAATGTCACCAGTCAGTCTGCTCAGTCTATCCTGTGATACACACTTTGTTTCTCTCATTTGTCTGTGGTCCTGCCCTGGGACTATGGAATCTCTAATGCCAATGTGATATTTCCTTTTTCTTTATCATAGAAGCACACAGTCAGTGCTTTTACCTCTCTCAATGATTAACATTTTTGTCTGTGTGCTGATTCTCCAGGTAGGTGCCAACATCTGTGGTTATAAAGAAAACGTCACAGAGGAGCTCTGCAGAAGGTGGATGCAACTTGGAGCATTTTATCCACTATCAAGGAATCACAATGGGCCTGGGTTCAGGGTAAGGTCTCCGAGAAGTGGCAGAGAAGTGATTGTTTCATTTGTTTGTTTTCAAAGAGGGGTTGAGGGAGAGTCTATAGTTAACCCTCACTAGAGAAAAAGGATAGGTAAATCTTACAAGATACACCTGAAACACAGGGTATCAGGGTAAGAGTGGGTGGGAAGGGGCATGCATATATATTAAATGATTTTATTGTTGGAAATTCACCCACAAAGGTGAGAAAATTGGTTAAAGCTTCTATAGTGCTTCTGTCACCTTTGTTGTCTGCTTATAGGAGCTAAGACAATTGGAGTTCATTAGAATCTGACTTTGTTTAATAAAATGGAAATCACTCATAGATATGATAGAGCAAAGGAGAAGGATTTAGGGACAGGCAGACCAGTGATCTGAAATACTTTTTCACTTTGTATGTTTTTATGAATAGTTTGGAAGACCACTTCTATACTACTTCCCATGATTCATGCAACTTTTATCCTTTTCCTTGTGGGTGATTCTTGGATTGAACCCAGGGATGCTTTACCACTGAGCTGTATCTCCAGCCCTTTTTAGTTTTATTCTTTTCTTTTTAATTTTTTTAGTTGTATATGGACACAATACCTTTATTTTATCTATTTATTTTATGTGGTGCTGAGGATCGAACCCAGTGCCTCACGCTTGTGAGATAAGTGATCTGCCACGGAGCCCCAACCCCAGCCCTAGTTGTTATTCTTGAGACAGGGTCTTGATAAGTTGCCAAGGCTAGAAATGGACTTGCCATCTTCCTTCAGCCCCATGAGTGGGATTACAAAATGATATTATTGATGGGCAAGTAGATAGAAGTGGCTTCAGAGTCCCTCTTAAGGAGATGTTTATAATCACAGCAGAAATAAGCAAGGTGGGTCGTCCTTTGTTGTAATGAAATAATCTGCAACTGAAATATTTCAAGTTGAGTGGGTTCACATTAGTAGTCTCATTACAGTCATGTCCCCGCAATCATTTTATCCCTAACTCCTGACTTTGTACAGTGACGGTCTCTAACCTGGAGGAACTAACCATTGTTTTAGTCAACTTTTTCATCCCTGTGACCAAAAGACCTGACAAGAACAATTAGAGGAGGAAAAACTCATTTGGGGCTCCTAGTTTCAGAGGTTTCCGTCCATAAACAGCCGACTCCATTGCTCTAGGCCTAAGGTGAAGCTTCATGGAGGAAAGGTGTGGAAGAGCAGAGCAGCTCAGGACGTGGCAACAAGGAAACAGGGAGCACTCCCCTCAAAAAAAGCATTGTCTGACATGTGAGCTTTCTGGGGGAACCTCATATCTAAACTCTAACAACTGTCAACCCTTCAACACATTTTATCTCTGGGCTTTCCTAGCCGCTTGTGGTCTAGAGAGAGATGAATTATTTCTGAATGTTCAAGAAGGTGGCTGGGAGCACAGAAGGCAGGTGCTCTTCACAAAGAGATGGACTGAAATGACTTAGATAAGAGCACTCAGCTCACCAAGGTGGCCTGATTAGAATGTTAGCTTGCTTTCTCATATGCTACCTCTTTTCAATAGGATTGTAATAAGAGCTACACATACCAGTCTAACTTTAAATTTAGAAAGTAAAAAGAAATAGGGAATATCTTAAATGTATTTTATGTAATGCAACATACAAAACATTATCAACCTGTTTTACATAGCTATTATTTTAAATTTTAATTTGTTATATATGACAGCAGATGTATTGCAGTTCGTATTATACATATAGAGCATATTTTTTTATATCTCTGGTTGTACACAAAGTAGAGTCACACCATTTGTGTCTTCATACATGTATTTATGGTATTGATGTCTATCTCATTCCACCGTCTTTCCTACCCTCATGCCTGCTCTCTTCCCCTCCCTCCCTTTTGCCCTATCTAGAATTCATCTAATCCTCCCATGCACCCCCAACCACATTATGAATTAGCATCTTGAAATCAGAGAAAACATTCGGCATTTGGTTTTTTGGGACTGGCTAATTCACTTAGCATTATATTCTCCAACTCCATCCATTCACCTGCAAATGCCACGGTTTTATTCTTTTTTAATAGTCAATAAATTCCATTATGTATATATACCACATTTTCTTTATTCATTCATCTACTGAAGGGTACCTAGGTTGGTTCCTTGGTTCCACAGTTTAGCCATTGTAAATTGTGCTGCTGTAAACATTGATGTGGCTGTGTTCCTGTAGTAAGTTGTTTTTAAGTCCTTTGGGTATAGACCTGAGAAGTGGGATAGCTGGGTCAAATGGTGGTTCCATTCCCAGTTTTCCAAAGATTCTCCATACTGCTTTACATATTGGCTGTACCAATTTGCAGTCCCACCAGCAATGAATGAGTATTCCTCCCCCCAACACACATCCTCGCCAGTACTTATTATTGTTTTTATTCTGCCATTCTGACTGAAGTGACATGAAATCTTAGGGTAGTTTTCATTTGCATTTCTCTAATAGCTAAAGATTTGAACATTTTTTCATATAATTGTTGATTGATTATATATTATATTCTGAGAAGTGTCTGTTCAGTTCCTTGGCCCACTTATTGCTTGGGTTATTTGTTATTTTGGTGTTAAGATTTTTGAGTTCTTTACATATCCTAGAGATTAGTGCTCTATCTGATGTGCGTGTGGTAAAAATTTGTTCCCAAATTGTAGGCTCTCTATTCACCTCACTTATTGTTTCTTTTGATGAGAAGAAGCTTTTTAGTTTGAATTTATCTCATTTATTGATTTTTGATATTAATTCTTGCACTATAGGAGTCTTATTAAGGAAGTTGGGGCCTAATCTGACATAATGGAGGTTTGGGCCTACTTTTTCTTCTAATAGCCACAGGGTCTCTGGTTAAATTCCTAGGTCTTTGATCCACTTTGATTTGTTTTTTTGTGCATGGTGAGAGATAGGGTTTGAAAAGATAGTCTCTTCAACAAATGGTGCTGGGAAAACTGGAAATCCATATACATAAGCTATTATTAATGAGCTATTTTATATCCCTTTTTATCAAGCCTTCAAAATTCAGTGTATATTTTTACAACTGTATACATCTTAATTTGCATTAGTTAAATTTTTAGCAGTTGAAGTAAAACAATTCTATCAAAACAATGAAGCTTTGTTTAATGGAAACTATGTTACATTGATTCAGTGTTTATATTTATATTTAAATCGGCCATAACAAACAAAATTAAAAGTTCAGTTTCTCAGTCTTATTGACCACATTTCAAGTGTCCAGTAGACATGTGATTCATGGCTACCACAGTGAACAGCACAGTTCTAGACTTTCTCAGTTGGAAACCAAGGAGGTGGAGGCTGTGCAGTACTGGTTTTTTGTGTGTGTTTGGCCTCAGGGTCCTTATGAGCCCCATACTGAATACATAGAATAGTTCTATTTGCAGAGCACCAACAAAGGAAAGCAGTAAATTCAGGTAATTTCCTCCAAAATTTACTCCCAGTGATACCACTGGTTACTGGTGAGGAGTCCTGCTTCCCCACATGTTGAAGTTTGAGCATTAGAGAAGCACGCCGAGGCAAGCATATAAAGCAGGGTTTATTTATAAAGGGGTAACATAGACTTCTCCCAGGAGGGAGGAGGGGGCCATAGCTGGTACCCTGGTATCCTGAGTGAAAGGAAAGTGACCACAACACTCGAGCAACCAAAAGATCTTTATTGCAGCAGTGCAACAAAGAGAAAAGAAAGAAGAAAAGAGAGAGAGAGAGAAGAAGAAGAAAAGAGAGAGAGAGAGAGGAAGTGCACGCAGGAGAGAGACAGAGAAAGCAAGAGAGATAGCAAGAGAGAGAGAGGGAGCAAGAGAGAAAGAGCAAGAGAGAGGGGGGCCTGGCAGGAGGGAGTTTTTATAGCCCAAATCTAATGGGGCCTCTGGGTCTGCAAGCTGCCTTGTTGGCCCAAGGGGGGGTTAAGTGTTCAGCCTTGAGCAGGGTTGAATGTTCAGACTTGAGACAAACAGGTGATAAAGGACCAGATAGAGGGGGATTTGAGTGGTGGGCTATCTTGCAGCCAACATCTGTTCATCCTGCCCTGCAGACAACACAGTTCAGCCTGTTCTGCACCCAACACTGAGAAGTGAAGGTGTTTTGCACTTTTATATGTCCTAGGCTTCCTTTGTTCTCCTGCTCTCTTCCCTTTATCTCTCTCCTTCGTATGTATGTGACTAGGCCCAGGAAATGCTCAGTGGGATGGCCAAAGGTGAAGAGGCTGGGAGGAGTGATCCAGGCAGGAGGGGGGCCCAGGGCAAATTAATTAGCAATTTTTACAACTCCCTGTAGGGAGGGACAATTCCTGGGACTGATTACCTTAGCAACAGGTTGGCGCTGGGGCACCTTTTTGACAAGGATGGAGGAAGAGCTATGAAGGAATTAACATTTTAATCCCTCCAATCCCTTGGCTATCTGCCTGTGTAATTCTGGCTTTACCAGTCATGTTACCAGATGACAGGTCTAAATATGACATGCAAAACTTTTACATCTTCCAAATTTTAATGAAATTATCACAAAATGAGTGCCAACCATTGATGGAAAATTTCTGTCTCTGGGTGGTAAGAAGAGTAGATTTCTCTTCTAATGGGTTCCTTTCTTGCTCTTGGAAAAAAATCTGCTAAAACCTGGCCTTGTGGTTTCTTCACACCTTTTACATCTAAGAACAAATAGAGGTCATTCTCTTCAGGCTAGAGAAAATAAAATAAGTTGTGATGGCGAAAATATGACAGATGAAACGATATAATATTTTAAATTGGAAAATCTGTTAAAATACATGAAAAGAAAAAATGAATTATAGATCATGGCGGTAAGCAGTATGGCTAGGGAAATGGATTTAAAATTATTTTAGTAGTGCACCTCAGTTCAGTACAATTTTTTATTATTATCTTCCAAATAAATATTATAAAGACCCTCAATAAATAAGAGCAGTTTGGGGGGGGAGCAGGGCCCACTGTGGCCCCTTTATGTCCATTGCAACTCTGTGGGCTTCTTGGCCACCGGGGCTGCTCTGGTCTGCCCTCAGAAGACAAGTGCCAAATGAAAGTTCTGCCACCTGCTTGCAATTCCACATTGAGGAAGTCGTGTGACCTTGGATGGTGCTTCCTTAGCTGCACAACGAAGGAGTGGGGTCAAGAATCTTTCAGTTATGGAAATGCTTTGACGTCCTCCAAGTTGGGGAACATTGCTCCTGTCACCTGGGAAAACCTGTCACGAGGGGACTTTTAAATGGTGATGGAAAAAACAACTCAGTCATTGCTTCCATTTTCTTCTAGGACCAGGATCCTGCTGCCTTCGGTTCTGCGTCCCTGCTGCTGAATTCCTCCAGACATTATCTGAACATCCGATACACTCTGCTGCCCTATCTCTACACCCTCTTCTACCGCGCTCACACCCAGGGGCAGACAGTAGCAAGGCCCCTGTTACATGAGTGAGTTTCCAAACCCTCAGAGAACCCCCTTCAGATAGCCGTTTCATTTGTCTTGCTAATGGGAACAAGGTGAGTTAGGACACATCATGTGCTCTTGTCTTGTGCTGGGAATTGCGCATGCTTCACCGAGTCTCTCTTTTCTAGATTCTACCAGGACCCAGCCACGTGGGAAGTGCATGAGCAGTTTTTGTGGGGGCCTGGACTCCTCATCACACCTGTCCTGTATGAAGTATGTTTGTAACCTGAACGACAGGGTGGGATATTACACTTGTCCTTGTTGCATTCCAGCTGAATGAACCAGGTCCTGAGCATCTATGATTGTATTTAAATCTGACTATGTATATAAATAAGACAGCCCATAAAGGTTTAGAAATAGGAAAAGAGTATTCTTGGTTCATTGACCCACCAAGGAAAACAATTTTCATCTTGAAAAATTGCCTCACAACCTGTGTCATTAGACATTCAGGATGGCATTGACATGGGTTTTAAATACCTTGGTGTGTGTGTGTGCTGACATGTGTGTTTCCCGATAACCAGAAGGGTGTGCTTTGGGGTTGGGCTGAGAAGAAAGTTTGGATATGTTGAAGAGCAGGGAGGGAAAACAGAGGGATGGTCAAAGGTGGGAGAGTTACTCTGAGGTCCCTGCATAGAGGACCACCTTCATTTTCCTGAAGTGTGACTTGGGGCAGGGCTGAGTGGGGAAGGTCAGGGAAGGATCGGAATTGAGTACACCTGCTTATAAACACAGGAGCTAGGTTTTTGTCTTGGGGGCCTGGCTGGATCATCTCCACCCAGCATGACTCAGTGTATGAACTTTCTATGCTTTCCCTAGAAAATGCACAAGCATTACAGACTTAATTTCTAGATACAACCCTGCTTTGAATAAACTGCCCAACCTCTCGGGATTTCTGCAGTTTTTATTAGTGGAGTGGATGATCCCCGCTGTCTCCCAGGGTTGTTCAAATGATGACGTGCAGTGATGTGGAGGTGTTGGGTAAACTGTAAAGTGGGATGCTACCCTTGCTTTTCCTTTTCATTTCCCTAGGGTGCAGACCAAGTAAGAGCGTACATTCCAGATGCCACCTGGTATGACTACGAGGCAGTAAGTGCAGTGACTCCAATTGTCTCAGAAATATGCCTCTGGCAGAGAGCAATTGTATGCCAGCAGTCTTGAGGGCTCGGGGTAGGATAATCATACGAGGTTTTACATTTAATTGATTGTGGGTACATTCAGGATGGTGTAACAAAGTACCTTACACTGGGTAATTTGTAAACAACCAAGATCTATCACCCAAGTTCTAGAGGCTGAAAAGTCCAAGATGGAGGCAATAGGAGAGGCAGTGTCTGGTGAGGGCTCACTCTTCTTCACTGATGGCACTTCTCACTGAGCCCTCTTGACTTAAGCACTTACCCAAATGCCCCACCTCTTAATATCACCATAATAGGGTATTAGGTTACAAAATATGAGTTTTAGGAGGACATTGACACTAAGATTATAGTAGAAGACTTTTTAAAATGTACAGTGAAATAATTTGAATAGCTGGAGTAGGTTTTTTGGAAATTTACTCTTTAATTCTTGGACCTGTGCAGTTATTGGCCTTTATCTGTGATAATATAAAGAACTCAAGCTCAGTTGGGGGAATTGTGGTGTGTTAGTCAGTTTTCTGTTACTATAACAAGTACACCAAATGATCCCCTTATAAAGAGAAAAGGTTTATTTCAGCTGTAGTTTCAGAGGTTCTAGTCCATGATTAATTGGCCTTATGCTTTGGGCCTGTGATGGCACATCACAGCAAGAACTTATGGTGAAGCACCTCTCAACTCATGGCCAGAAAGTGAAAGAGAGAAAAAGAAGAGGTAGAGACCCTTTAAGTATACACCAACAATGCCCTAAAACCTCTCACAAGGCAGCCCCCACCTACTAAAAGTTTCCACCACCTACTAATAGCTCCACACTGGAACCAAACCTTTAACACATGGACCTTTGGGAACATCCTGATTCCAAGTGCGTTGTACAGTATGGTATGCCGTAAAGGAAGGGTGTGGATTGGAGTCTCAACTCTGCTCTCTACCCGCTATATACCTCAAGAAAGTCACTTCATTTTGGAAGTCTCCATTTTTCTCTTCTTTAAAATGAGGCAATTGAACTGGATGATCTCCAAGGTTCTTCGTAGTCCTCACGTTCTCTTTCCTTTTGTGGCTTAGGGAGATGCCATCCAGTGGAGAAAGCAATTTGTGGATATGCTACTCCCAGGGGACAGGATTGGCCTTCACCTTCGAGGAGGCTACATATTTCCCATCCAGCAGCCGAACACAACCACAGAAACCAGGTAAGTAAGCTCTTGTGTCTTCTAGGACGTGACTACTTTGGTGCCCTAGTGGGACATGGCATTATGAGGTAGACAGTAGAGGCTGAGAGCAGGTGGCCAGGGAAATAGTGCCAGGAAGCAGTCTCCCTCTCCTCCTTTCAAAGTTGGCTCCAAATTGTCCTCTGAGTCCTCATTGGGCAGGAGCAAATGTAGCCTCAGTTCCTTAACATTTCTATAGTTCTTTATACTTGTATTAAATTAAATTATAGGGATAAGCAAAATAATAACCCATGAGGATTTCCCTGTGGCCAGAAATTATCCTCAGGTAAATCCCCTATTGTGTGGGAGAACACAAATTCAGAAGGAGATAAAGGGTGATCGTGCGACTTCAACATAGCTTCGAGTTCAGGAGCTCAGATTCTGGAGACAGACAGTTTAAGTTCAAGTCCTGGCTCTGCAATATATATATACCCTGGGCACCTCACTTTTCTGAACTTATGCTTTTCCTTGGTAAACTGGGGAGGATGATAGTCTGACTTTTTACAATGGCTGTGATTGTTAATTGGATTGATACAGATGACAACGCGTGTAGGATATTTACAAGAGTGCCTGTCACAGGGTAAGCACCCAATACATATTCACTGTTAGGGTGATTGCAAACCCACTACCAACAGGTACTGCATCCCTCCACCAGTCAATCTTACGATCACTCTACTAACTTCTGCTGTCTGCCTACACCCAACTTCCATGTTTGCACACAATGTTAGGATCTACTAAGTTTCTGGGATGGACTCTGGGAGATCTGTCCCTGGGACATCAAGGGGTCTGGTTTCACATGGATCCCTCTCTTCTTCATTCTCTGAAACTGGGAACTACTCTTCTCAGCCGGAAGAATTCCCTGGGACTCATCGTCGCCTTGGACTATAAGAGAGAAGCCAAAGGAGAGCTGTACTGGGACGACGGTGTGACTAAAGGTAGTCTTCCTCCTGGGGCCATCTCTGTGGCCCTCAGTGGGAGCGAATCACTGAAGGCTGCCCAGTAAGGCACTCTTATCCTGCTGTTTATTTCTGTAGCTCATAATTATTGAGTGAGAACTCAACTGATAGGTTCCGTTAGCCACACACAGTGCATAAATGACTTCAAAATGTCCAGCTTCTGTGTTATGGACCCTTCCAAAGCAACAGACATCAGTTTGTTTAGTTTACTTATTCTCTTCTCTGGATATCATTATTTATACAAAGCAATACATTTTGGTTACATCTTTGTAAAGTACAGATTCAGTTGCTCTTGAGGCAGATGAATCTCATTTGTATAGCGTGCTTTTAAATTTTAAGCTTTTCATATGCATGCCTCACAAGTTTTTAGCCTGGGATTATATAAAAATTCCACCCTGAATGAAGTCAGAACTGTTAATATTTATTTGCTATTTATTAATATATAATAAACAAGACATATGCACAAGAATGTGATATAAAATGTACCTTGGGAAAGCCATAGTCTAACAGGATAGGTACTAAGCAAGTGGAAAACTATAATGCAATTCAAACAGTATTAATTTGAGCAAAACAGTACCACAAAGAGTAATAAGAATTCATAGAAAGTGCTCCAAGAAACTTCTGTGGTGGTTGACAAAAATGTGCAGATTAGATGCAAAGGTATTTCAGGTAAAGAAAAAAGCTAGACTCCTCTGCTGCCCACAGTGATGGACCTGCATCTATCTTTCTCTTTCAGATGCTGTAACTAATAAGACATATATTCTGTATGATTTCTCTGTTACTTCTGTAAGTACTATTTTCATGAAACACACACTTGATGCTCCTTGCTGAGGTTGCTGTTTGAGTTTTTGGTGTTCTATAGATGCTTGGTTACATAAAATAGGGACAGCAACGTTTGACTGTATGTCCTGGAAAGGATTTGAGATAACACTGAAGTGTTTAATCTGTGTCAGATGAATAATAAGCTCTGAAAAAAATTCTGAGTTGTGTGCAGAAATTATATATATATATATATATATATATATATGGAAAATATCATTGCATTTGATTTAGGTGATGAGTCAGGACTTCTAAGATGTGTCCTTCAGAGGGGTGCAAGTGTGTGGGGGGTACAGTGTGGTTGATGAATGAAATGCTTTGTTGAGGTTCTCTTTTCCTTCTGAGCCCCTAAAACTTGCCTTCGAACACAGGTATCCAGTAGTGGCTTGGAAAGTTTGGAAAGTACAGGACATTACTTGTCTCCCTCCATTTCCCAAGGGCCTGAGGAGAGGGAAAAGCCGCCAGGCTGACAGAAAGTGTTAGGGTGATTGCAAACCCACTTCCAACAGGCACTGCATCCCTCCACCAGTCAATCTTACGATCTAAATTCTAATTTGGTTTTCTTGGAAGTCCAATTATGTGTGTACAGATATTTCTCTCGTAAGGATCTCTATCCTTTTTTTCCTTTTCTTATAAATTTTCTCTTTTCTTATAAATTCACATTTTTTAAAAAAATTAAACTTACATTTTGAGATAAAGATCCCTATGCAGTTATAATACATAACACTGTGCTACCATGCACCTTGTACACAGTTCCCTTAATCTTATAGAATTGTTGAATAATTTTACAGCCAGGTTATTGGCATTGATTCTTTCAAAACATAGAGCATCTCCATCACTACAAAGATCCCTCTTGTTTCCCTTTTATAGCCATACCCACCTGCCTCCTTCTGTATTCCCTGGCAACCAATAATCTGTTCCCATTTCTGTAATTTTGTTCTTCTAAGAATTTTATGTAAATGGAATTATGTAGTATATGTAAGTTTGGAAATTTGCTTTCTTCATTTATCAAAATCTTCTCAAAATTCTTCCATGTTGTCATATTTTTTATATATCAGTAGTTTCCAGGTATTATTCATTTGATAAAGGGAATCTGGAATATACCCATGTACAGGTTGGCACTGGGACCTGAGCATCTCATGTCATGGGCTATTCTAAATAAAACTGCTATGGAAATTCATGTACAGATTTTATACAAAACAGAGCTTTTTATTTCTTTGAGACAAATACCCAAGAGTCCAGTTGCTGGGTCTTTTATTTGTCCATGTTTAGTTTTTGTTGTTGTTGTTGGTATTGTTTTATTTGTTTTTGGTACCAAGAATTAAACTCAGGGACACTCAACCACTGAGACACATCCCTAGCCCTCTTTATATTTTATTTAAAGACAGGGCTTGCTGAGCTGCTTAGAGCCTTGCTAAGTTGCTGAGGCTGGCTTTGAACTCATGATCCTCCTGCCTCAGCCTCCCAAGCCACTGGGATTACAGGTGTGCCCCACGATGCCTGGCCCATGTTCAGTTTTATAAGAAACCTCCAAACTGTTTTCCAAAGTGGAAGGGCTGCTTTACATTTCTACCAGCAAGATATGAATGACCTAGTATCTGCATAATCACCTGCACTTGATGTTGTTGCTATTTTTCATTTTAGCTGTTCTGAAAAGTGTGTGATGATATCTCATTGCAGCTTTAATTTGTTCTTCTCTGATGTCTAATGATGTTGGTCTGTTTGCCATTTGTAAATTCTTTTCAATGAAATGTTTGTTTGATTCTTTGCCCAATTTCTAATTGAATTATTTTGTCATTTAAAAAGAATATTTTTACTTGTAGATGGATCCAATACCTTTATTTTCTTTCTTTATTTTTATGTGGTGCCAAGGATCGAACCCAGTGCCTCACATGTGCTAGGAAAGTGCTCTATCACTGAGCCACAACCACAGCCCTTGACATTATTTTTTTAACTGTTCAGTTTTGAGAGTTCTTACATATTTTCAGTATCAGTCCTTTGTCAAACATGAAGTTTACCAATACTTTTTCTCTTTGTAGTCTTTCACAAAGCAAATTTAAAATTTTTGGTAAGTCTAATTTCTCATTATTTTTTATAGATTATATTCTTGGTATAATATCTAAGAATTTTTTTTCTAAGAATCTTTTACTGGCCATATACTTGGTATTTTCCTCCTATATATTTTTTTCTAAAGATTTTAAAATTTTAACTTTTACATTTAAGATCGTGTTCTGTTTGATCCATTTTGATTTAGGCCAGGTTCAACATTTTGCCTGTGCACACCCAGCTGCCCTCTCACCCTTGTTGAGTTGGCCATCCTTTCTCTCTTGTGTCGCCATTGAACCTCGGTCAGGTATCAGGCACATTATGTGGGACTTCTCTGCAAGTATCCAAGTGATCCTTTGCTCTTTAGTGTTCAGTCCCACTTTCTTTGTTGAACTCAGCTCTGTTGCTTTTAAACTCTGGCTCCCTAAATTAGTGATCTAATTTCTCTGTGTTTCAGTGTTCTCATCTAAAAAATGGGGATAATTATAATTTTGACTTCATAATCTGCTGAGAGAATTAAACGAGGCAACATATATGTAAACACCTTAGCACAGTGCCTTGAACATTGTAAGCATTCATAAATTTTAGCTCTTATTATTTATTAAAATTAAAAGAAAAAGTTACTCTGTGTGTGTGTGTGTGTGTGTGTGTGTGTGTGTCTATATCTGTGTACCAGTGGTCTTTGTGTGTGCTTATATCTCTCTTTGCCTTGCAAGAACCTATCCTGTCTACCAGACTATCCTTAATGTCAGGGTCAGATAATCTGAATCAGTGAGAGCCAGTGGCCCAAAGCAAACATGAAATACTATTGAAAGACTTAGGATCTTGAGTCTGAGTCAGAGGCTCCCTGGGGATGACACTTAGCAGCCTTTAGGACACAGAGAAAAGGGAAACACATAAGATCCCAGAGAGATATTGAATGTGACGCACTTACTGCAAACTGGCTTTTCCCCTCCAGAACCGTCTACAGGCAAAGATCATACATAATGGTTATGTGGACCCGGACAACCTCATGTTTACAGATATCAGAATCTTGGGAATGGACAAAGAGCCGAGTAATTTTGTTGTGTCTTTAAATAATGTCGCCACCTCCATTTCAAGTGTTGTCTACAGTGCTTCAACAAAGGTGAGAGATTGTTCCATCGACAGGCCCTTGATGAAAGCCCTGGCCTGAGATTCTGAAGAATAGTCCCTCTTTGTTTTTTTGACTTTGGGCAGTCAGATAGGATACTGGCTTGGGACAGCCACGGCATCACAGGCAGAGTGCAGGGGAAACTTTTGCATGTAAATCCAAATCCTACCACTTTGCTTACATTAGGGTCTGAAGAAGATATGAGAGTTGGAACCCTAAGAAAGGAGAACTCTTTTCTAGACATTTAGAACTAGACAGGCTGAGCCCGGTTAAGACCCAGGGAAACACTTTGCACACATAAGCCTAGTACTGGAGAGTATTTACACATGGCTTCCAGACCACCAGGCAGGACTCTGTCCACACAATTCTACCTCATCTCATTTGTCACTGGAGCCTTTTTTGTCTTCCCCAGGTGGTGACCATTACTGATCTCCAGGGTCTGGTTCTGGGACAAGAATTCTCTATAGAGTGGGATCTTGTAGTCAATGATCTGGAGAAGTTCAACTGCTACCCTGAGGATCCCACTGCCTCTGAGGAGAGTTGCAGACAGCGGGGATGCCTTTGGGAGGTATGGAGCAAAGGCAAGCTCCCATGTTGACGAGGAACTTAGAGAAATTGCCCCACATGTCATTAAGCACCAAGGAAACACTTTAAAAGTTTATGGCCTGAAGAGTACCATGACAGCGTGCCCATATGCATCTGTCAACTCTTCAGGATACGTATTTTCCTCAGATATCCAGAATCAGAAGAGACTCATGGCTATTCTGATTGTTTCCCCAGGCATGTCATTCAAAACCCCATTTTATATGGTAGTGTCCAGTGGGTTTGTATCGTTCATTGGGTATTTTAAGTGAATTTATTTTTCTTCTATTAGAGAACCCAAAGAAGAAGGGTTAAGGGAAGGCGGGTCCTTTCATATGAACAATGGAGAGAATGAAAGCCTGAGAGAGTTAAGGATTCCTCAAGATGGGATTTAGGGCAGTAAGGACACTGGGAGCAGACCCTGCCTCGGGGTTCCAGGCTCCAGGCTGGGCTTCCTGCTGTTCTTGAAGGATTCACTCATTACAGAAGGCTGGTGTGTGTGTGTGTGTGTGTGTGTGTGTGTGTGTGTGTGTGTGTGTGTGTGACAGAGAGAGAGAGAGAGAGAGAGAGAGAGAGAGAGAAATGAGTGTACCTGTGTTCATTGGGTAGGGCTGCTTTACCAAATTCATGCAAACTGATTGGCTTAGCACAATACATACTTATTTCCTCCTGGTTCTGGACTCTAGAAGTCTGAGATCAAGACGTTAGCAGGGTTGGCTCCTTCTGTGGGCTGTGATGTCGGTTCTGTTCCATGATTTACGCCTTGCTTCTGGTGTCAGGCTGGCAGTATTTAGCATTTCTTAGCTTGCACATGCTTCACTCAATCTCTGTCCTCATGTTCACACCTGTGTCTGAATTTTCCCTCCTGAGATCACCAGTCATATTGAATGGGAACCCATCCTAATGACCTCTTCTACACTTGGATCATTCACAAAGACCCTGCTTCCAACTGGTCACATTCATAGTACCAGGGCTTGGGGTCTATCTTTGGGGGCACATGATTCATTAGAAAAGAAAGGGCAAAGCATTCTGAGACTTGGTCTGTGCTAACCAGCTTCTTTAGTAATTAGAGTCTCAGAGTATGGTATCTGAGGCTGACCAAGAGCATCTCCTGTTGTTGTAGCCCACAGCTACTCCTGGTGTGCCCACCTGTTACTATGACACCATCCCTAACTATGCTGCCAGTAACATTCAGTACCTGCCCACGGGCATCACCACCGACCTTACCCTCCTGGCGGTCCCTGCATCTACCCGGGCAGCGGCAGCTCCACCATCACCAGGAGCAGCCACTGTCTCTAATCGTCTCTCTGAAAAGATCAGCCTCCTCAGACTGAGTGTGACCTACCATACAGAGAGCATGCTGCAGATAAAGGTAATTCCCATGCTGCCAATTCTGGTTTTCAAGGGGAGTTCTTAACCTACAGGCCTGTGTAGACGAAAGTCATGAAAAGACTTTTTAATCCACATCTCCCTGCTAAGGATGCAAGAGCTGAGAAGGCCTTAGAGAGATAAAGTCAGAAGTAAATAACAGAGGCAGGGTGTGACCTTAGATCCATCAGGCTTGTGAATTTCCTATAATAATGAATTCTCTAGATCATAAATATTCTCAAAAAATTCTTAGCCCTGAAAACATGAATTTGATTTGTGGTTAATACAAATGAGAGGAACCAACTGGCTTCCAAAATTTCTAGTTATTTCTTTAATAGTGGCTCTCAGACTTTAACATGCATCAGAATCACCTGCAGATGTTAAAACTCAGGCTGCTCAGCCTCACCCTACGGTTTCCAGTTCAGCATTCTGGGCTGGCCCAGCCTGAGTATTTGAATTTCTAAGTTCTCCAGCAATGCTGACTGATGCTTCAGGTGAAAGGGCCACACTTTGAGACCCACTCTTGTCCTTTACTTACCAGAAATACAGTGAGAACCAAGTTTGTTTTCTAGTAGGGGTATTTTTTTTAAAAAAACATGTTTGAAAAACACACACACACACATACAAGTAAATTAGCTATTTCATTTAATCAATGTTCTAAAATATGTATCAGTTCATTTTGAAATCCAAGTTTAATTGTGGAGAGATATTTCACAACATTTTAATTAAGTCATCAAAATCTGGTATGTGTTTGCACTTGTGGTGAATCTTGATTTAGACTCATGCATTTCTGGTGTGCAAAAGCCACACATGGCTGGTGGAGACAGGCTTGAGCAGCTCTGCTCTTGACATGCTCCTCTCACTTGAGTGTGTCCTCCATCACTGTGGGCATCCTGTGAAACCAAATGTTCTGACCAGCAGATCTGGGACAGAGGCTGAGTCTGAATTCCTAACAAGCTCCCAGGCAATGCTGCTGTTTTTGGTTTAAGAAACAGAGTTTTGAAAAGTAGGGCTTTATAAAAAGCTTTACTGAAGTCCAGGCTGTGGGCTAATAGCAGCATGAGGAGGGGATGGTCGCCATGATGGTGACGGTCCCTATCTTGCATGCATGCCGCAGTCCTCTTGTTTTTTCTCACACCAATCCTGTTAGATGAGTAGGAATGAATAGAGGGTACAAAGGAGAAACCTGAAGGACTGAGAAGGCATGCAGCATCTGGAAGCTCAAGTGGTAAAGAGGTCTAGTTCCCAGTATACACATGCAATCTCTCACATGCAGTCTTGAAGTTACATGCACATGTATGTTCATAGAGCACACATCCTAAGTACATATACACACTCTATCCACAAGATTCTATAACCTTAGATTACAAGTTCTCTCGAGTGGGTATTATTGAGGCATTTTGGAAGCTCAGAATCTGCCACAGTAGATAAGGAGGCCTCGCAACTGCTTTTGGGATATTCAGTGCCTCCTGATGTGGTTCAAACTGGTCGAAAACAAACAAGCAACATTGGAAATGAATTCTGTGGGCCAACATGAGGGGTATCAGGTCTCAGACTCCATCAGGAAGAGTTTTTTATTTTTCTCTCTTTGCCAGATCTATGATCCCACTAATAAAAGGTACGAGGTCCCGGTACCTCTGAACACACCACGTTCACCGCTTGTCTCCCCTGAAAACTGCCTGTATGAAGTCAGGGTTCAGAACAATCCCCCTGGAATCCAGATTCGACGCAGAAGTTCCCAAACTGTGATGTAAGTGCTATTTATTGGCTTTAATCAGAGTGACTGATGGTAATTATGGTGTTGCTAATTAAGGCAAGTAAAATATTAGTCTCAGAGACTCTTCATGATGTGTGTGTGTATTTGTTAAAGAGCATGTCAATTTCCTCTTACTTCATTAGGGAATTTATTTTTATGTTAGTCATTAACTCAGAAAGATTAATCAACCTTAGGTTTAAAAAGCCACAAGTGTTGTTTGAATTCAAAGAAAGAAATATCTTTCCTATTTGTTACTCTTGTTAAGTAGAACAGAAAACTGTTAAGTAAGTATAACAAATAACCTCAGATATGTCTGTTCTGTATTATGCTTCATTAAGAAATAATAATTGAAGAAGCAGGAGAGAGGAAAGAGGTGAGTATGAAGAGAGAAATGGACTTTCATCATCTTTGGCTCTATAGACACCATAGACTTCAAGTATTTTTATGATATTAAGTGTGAAAATGTGGATTGTCATTTCTCACCTCTTATCCTGATGCTTGAGGTCCAGGCTTTGCCCAGGATGAGGCCTCTCATCCCAGCAAAGGTTGTCACTTGTATGCACATTTGTGTGGCTTCTGCTGTCTTTGACTATGTATCTGATTTTCTCTGTTTTCATTTTCAGTGAGTTCTCTGGTCAATCTAGAGAAGTTATTCCAAGAGTGTCAATTTTTTCTATCCAAAAGTACTTTTTAGATCTCATTCATTTATTCACATTTGCTGGTATGCCAGGCACTGAGAACTGGACATAAAGAGATGAATTAGACCTGGTACTTGCCCTCAATGAGCCCATAGTTCTGAGAAGGAGCTCTCAGTCTTGCAAAGCACAGAATTAAAATGCAAATGTGGAACCTTGGTACTGAGTCATGGCTATTGTTATGACCTGGTCCTTTTATAACATTTGAACCTGGATCTTGATGTGCAATGATTCAAGAGGCTTCTGAATCATCTAGGCATCCCATTTGCTCCATTTGCTCTGCCTGAGATCTGCAGCTCAGCTTGGAGGTTTGCCTTTGTGTTGCAGTTGGGATTCTCAACTCCCGGGCTTCACCTTCAACGACATGTTCCTTTCCATTTCTACTCGCCTCCCTTCTCAGTACATCTATGGTTTTGGGGAAACTGAGCACATGACTTTCAGAAGAAACATGAACTGGACAACCTGGGGAATGTTTGCTCGGGATGAGCCACCAGCGGTAAGGACAAAAATGAAATTAGCAGTTTCTCCTTCGGCAAATTTACTTTTAATTCTTAGGCCAGTAGATGAGGTTCCATTTATTAGCCTCACCTTTCTAGCTCTTGGTTGTAAGGTTATTAGAGGCCACAGGTAAACTCATAACATATATTTTTCCACCCGTCTCCCATGGATTAAAAATTTTATTTCACAAACTTTTATTTAATATATTCAATGTTTGAGCACATTGCTAGATGCTTATCTGCAAATTTAATAAGACACTGTCTTTGCCCTTCAGAAGTTTATAGACAGACAGATTGGTGTAGAAATAATGATAGCACAGTGTAGTGAGTGCTGTGATAGAATCGTGTATTAATAAGCCACACATGTTGGTGAACATTTACTTGGAAGGCTGAGGAAGGTGGGTCACAAGTTCAAGGCCAGTTTAGGAAACTTAGTGAGACTCATCTCAGAAGTAAAAATATAAGAGGCTGGCGAGGTAGCACAGTGACAGAGCACTTGCTTAGCATAAGCAAGGCCTTGGGTTTAATCCCCAGTACCACAAGGAAAAAAAAAGAATTATGTAATAATCAATAAAGGTGACAGAGAGGGGGAGGACATAGGTTTTAGGCTGGGGTGGAAAGGAAGGTCAAAGAAGGTTCTACAGAGGATATAACGCTGAATCAAATCTTTTACATGGAATATGAGTTTGCTGTTTGGATTATGATCTGGAAACTATTGGATTTTTATCTTTCTATTACTCTCATGACTTTCAATTGCCAGTACAAGAAAAATTCCTATGGTGTTCACCCCTACTACATGGCCTTGGAAGAAGATGGGAATGCCCATGGAGTGCTCCTGCTGAACAGCAATGCCATGGGTAAGACAGGGGCGTGCTCCCCGGGCACCACCACAAACAACCTGACCACTCCATTGTTATCTGGGAGATTGCTAGAAATGAATAAGCTAAGGGGCAAGGAAATTGGCCTGGACAAACTGACCTTCCATTCATTTGTTCACTTATTCAATACTTAAAAATTGTTCCAGAACAGGCATTAATTGTACCATTTGACTAACTGTGGTCCCTTATTTTGCTGTGACACTTCAGTTCCTTAATGCAGGAGATATCAGCTATTGAATGTCATATAATGGGGTAGATGCAGTTTGGGGTACTGCAGGTCTATCTCTGACTCCACTGGACAAGGGAGGACATTCTAGAGGAGGTAGACATGAAGGAAGGAGAGTGAAGACAGCACATTTTAGAGCAGCTCTCTCTCTGGGTGTCTTACAAGCTCCTCATCTATCTCTTTATTTTAAAATTTTTACAGATATGACTCTGCAGCCCACTCCTGCCCTGACATACCGCACTGTAGGAGGGATTTTGGACTTTTATTTGGTTTTGGGGCCAACCCCCGAACTGGTAACTCAGCAATACACTGAGGTTGGAAGCCATTCTATCCATTGATATATCACTAAATATTTATTGGGTATTGTTACCATGTTTTCAGTACTGAGATGGGTCAGTCTTTCTCTTTTTACCCTGGGGTGTAAGTCAGATTTTACTAATATGGATGCTAAATGCATATGAATATTACACGTCTCTCAATTGCTTGCTAAATAGCCTATCTTAAGAATCTCAGATCAGTAATGGCCACCACATTCTCAGGTTTCACAGTGTAATAGAATATGGGGAAATGTTAATTACAATGTTTCTAGCATTCTTCATCTCTAGGGTTGTTCCACATGTATTTGATTTCCCTACATTTTTTTTTTTTTGAGGGAGGCCCCAGGTCAGACAGTAGTCAGTAGAAATTTTCAAATTATTTCAAATAAAAGTCAACTATCTTTTCTTCCTTACAAAGTTACTTGGATCTAGTTTTTTTATTTTTTTAATTGACATAACATTTGCATACATTTATGGGGTTTGGTATATGTATACAATGTGTAATGATCTTATCAGGGTAATTAGCCTTCTTCTATTCTAGTTGATTGGTCGGCCAGCAATGACTCCATATTGGGCTCTGGGATTCCAGCTGAGTCGCTATGGATACCAGAATGATTCTGAAATCGCCAATCTGCATGATGCAATGGTGGCAGCCCAGATCCCCTATGTATGAAACCCTCCCTCAACCTCTGGGTTTAGCTATGGGATTCTGTGACTAATTGTGTATTGAAAACAGCTTCATTGAAATTATTACTGTGGCTACTTCAGCATAAATCCTGTAGCTGTGGAGCTAGTTCTGTGTGAATACATTGTTTTTTAAAGTCTTTGCCTGCTGCCCTTTTGAGTCGAGGTTCAAAACTAAGAGTTGCATGGATCCTTTGGCCACTGGTGGAATGAGCGGAGGGTATTGGCACCCACTGACTCGCTGGAACATCATGTAGTGGCCAAGGCAGTCTTAGAAGTGGGGGTCTGTGTGAGATGGATATGAAGTGGCAATAGGCAAGGAAGTGATTAAAATGAAGCCTTTGCTTTCTTTAAAACACACACACACACATATCCTAAGTACCCACCTAGCTCCCCAGGAAAGCCCTGAGAAGTGTGGTCAACTGGATTCCACAAACAGTGCACTCCTTCTCTACTGATTAGTTTTCTACCATTCATTGTCTTTATTGGCTTTCAGTTCACCTCCTGAGATTTTTAAAGGCATTTAACAACTGGAAGATGAGAATAAAGTGCTATGATATTCCCATCAATAATAATTTGAGGGCTGGGCTATAGCTCAGTAGCAAAGCACTTGCCTAGTGTGCATGAGGCACTGGGTTCTATCCTCAGCATCACATAAAAATTAACAAATAGAATAAAGGCATTCTGTCCATCTACAACCACAAATTTTTTTTTTAAATTGACACATGTCCATGCTTAACTTTTATTATAAACTTATTAAACAGAAATTTTAAAATATAGGAAAATCACAAGATTAAAAAGTTCATAGATCTGCCTCACCAAAGCAATCATGCTATTTATGTATATAAATCCTATGAATTATATGTCTTTGAAATTATATACAATATATTATATAAGTCATATATAATATATATGTATATTGTATATAAATTATATGTATATAATATATATTAAATTAGTGAATAAAAGACATTTATTTCAGTGAAGGGAGACAACCAATAAATAAATATTAGAGAATGTTAAATCTTTCTTGAATATATAGATATTCTATTTATAATATAATAGACACGTGATATATATGTTTTAAAGTAAAATATGTATTCTAAGTTGATTTAATTTGATAAGGTTTACTGTAGGAAAAAAAGAAACTTAGATACGCAACCTTTTTGGTTTATTAGGGAAGTCTTATTTTCGTGAACACTTCAACTGGCTTTTTGTATGATAGGTTCACCAAATTTGAGATTTGAAGAGTGAGTAAGACATAAATTGAGAGAAAGCAAGTTCCTGTTGGGGGCACAGAAGAAGAAAGTGGGGACAGGTGAATTGTGAGTGGGAATCAGAAAGCAAGGTCAATCAACATAATTGCAAAGTCAGTGTAGTGGGTATTGAGATGGGGAATGATGAGGGCAGGGGCTGGGGGAACAAGCAGCAGGGTCTGAAGCCTGGAAGAGCAGTTAGTGTGCCCTGCAGGTACTGCTGCAGGAGCCTGAGTGTCCGCTCCTTCTTGTAGGACGTCCAGCATGTGGACATCGATTACATGGACCGGAAGCTGGACTTCACCCTCAGCCCCAGCTTTCAAAACCTCGGTGTCCTGATAGAGCAAATGAAGAAGAATGGCACCAGATTTATTCTCATTCTGGTAGGTGTGAAGGCAGATTGCATGCCTCTTTCTGTTTCTGTGTTCACGATTCAAAAATTAAACCCCTGGGAAGAACTGGGAAAAAGGTAAAAGAAACCCTCCCCCACAAACACATCTCGGCCTCTTCCTGTGAGTCTTTAATTATTATCTTTTAAAAGTTTTGAAAAGCCAATAAAGAAAGAAAGAACAGGTGAAAAAAATGCGTTGTAAGAGGTGATACTTCGACATATTTATTATTTTTTCATTGCTGAATGCCACTAGGATTTAATTAATCAATACTTTTTTGGGGAGAGAGTTAGGACAACTGTGGGCAGAAACACTGAATGTAGGAAAGAAAAAAGGGTCTCACTATTTCAGGCTTCAGGATGAATAGCTATAGCTCAGTCTCATTTTTAGGAAACTGCAGGGGGTTAAAAAATCTCTTATACTGTATCATCATTCAGCAACCATGAGTCTTAGGGGACCCATTTCTCTTTTATTAAGCCCACAAACAACGGAGGTAAGATCCAGAATGCCAACTTATTATTTTACATTGGAAGTTATATCTTGGTAAATACAGAAGTAACTACCCACAAAGGATTTCCTCCTTCTAGCTTCCAAAAATCAGAGCATGATTCTTGTTCATTTTAAAATTTAAGTATTTACAAAAACATTGGCTACTTGAAAATCACTGTTTTAGAAAGAGTGCGTGTGTTTTAAATTAATGAATTAATGACATTTATTCTAGTAAAGGGAGACAGCCAATAAAAAACTATTAGGAAGGTAATTTCAGATAATGATGATTTACATCCAATTGGGAAACAGCACAATATAACTGGGGAAGTATGAGATGGGCTGAACGTCAATGTCCATCTCAGATGGCCGCACCAGAGAATACAATGCAGAAGTTCAATTTCTTAAGGAGCATTGCTGTTGGACTCTGGAAATGCTATAAATTATCTCTCTCCAATTGAGGATAATATCTTATTAAACTGCTTTTATCTCCAGAATTTGTTTTCCAAACATTAGCACATCTTTATTTCTCAATAATTTTATGGAGAAATATTAACAAATTCTTTTAATTCTTAGGTCTTTTTTAAAAAATATTAATTTCCCTGTTTATTGGAAAAGTCACATATGTCATATTATATTTCAATTTTTATGATTTTTTTTCACTTCTTTAGTTATGGCTCTGAGTGTTTACTTTCTATAATATGTAGAAGATTCTTGCTCCCTTTGAAAGAGGTCATCCTTTATAAGGGTCATCTATCTTACTTTTGGGTTCCGGTGGAAACTTCCATTTTAATTGGTTATGTAATATTCCCAGTAGATATGTCAAATTATCAATGCTTTTTTATTTATCTAATTTTATTTTGATCCATCATTTCTTTCTGCACTAAATTGTCAAAGTTTGGGAGAGGACTTTCCTTAGGGACATTTTTCTCACCTTTGCAGTCTTAAATCCTGTCACTGCAGGACCCAGCCATTTCTGGCAATGAGACACAGTATCTCACCTTCACCAGAGGACAGGAAGACAACGTGTTCATCAAATGGCCCGACACCAATGACATTGTCTGGGGAAAGGTGAGGCTTGGGGAAGGGGCTATAATTAATTCACAGCACTATGTCTTGATTAAAAGGTGCTCTCAATAAATCATACAAAAATATATTGGTTAATTAATAAATTATGAATGAGTAGAAATCTATCTGATGATGATTAGCTTAATACACATTAATAAGACCAAGGTCAGACCAATATCTAGATATTGAACACCAGGTTATTGCCTGGGTATGTTCTGATGTCCCATGCTTTATGTATTCCAGCTAGTCATTTAGTAGTAAACATTAGGAATCCCATAGAGAGAGAGAGACTCTGAAATCTGTGTCTCCCAGCCACCTAAACTCAAAACTCACAATCACCTTTGACTTACGATGTTTACTCAGCCTCTCATTTAAATGAATCACCAAGTCCTATAGATTCTTGTTTTTTTCTTTGACCCCTTGAATTCCTTTTCTGTGGCCTCAATCCTCATCCTCATTTATCTGATTTATAGCAGCAGTGTTTTATGTGAACTTCATGACCCACATGACAGTAGCTTCTGCCAGGTTCCAACTCTGTTCCTTAATTTTGCTATGCTGCTGCCTACAGTGCTGGATACATGCCTTTCTCACTTTGAATATAGCCTTCCCCGTGTCCCCAGATAATATCTGCACCCCAAGACGAACTCAGATCTTACTTTTTTTTTTTTTAGAGAGGGGAGGGGGAGATAGAGAGAGAGAGTTTTTAATATTTATTTTTTAGTTTTCGGCAGACACAACATCTTTGTTTGTATGTGGTGCTGAGGATCGAACCCGGGCTGCACGCATGCCAGGCGAGCGCGCTACTGCTTGAGCCACATCCCCAGCCCAGATCTTACTTCTTGAGAAGTACTCAATAACTGTTTCAATTGCTGTTTTTCCCTTTTTGGTGTCATTCCAGAGAGAGTATAGCATACCATGTAGCACTTATATATTACTCTCTGTGAACTCTTGGAAATAACAGGCAGTATTTACTGCTATAATCTCAGTAGATATAAATCCTCATAATAAGTGCTCAGTTACTGTTTCCTGGTTGAATTAATTAATCAATGTATATAAAGTCCTACTAATTACAGATGAATTTGGTTGATATGTGAAAGTTATTTTAAACACTAAGTACATTTGTGGGTGCCCAAAAGTTATGGTATTACTTAGAACTATTGAGACAGAGTTTATGGCTGTAAATGTAAATCAATATTATTCTTAGAGTCAACCTTAACATTTATTTTTATAAAGGGAATTTTGTTATACACAAAATAAAAGGCAGACCAGAAAACGGAGTAATTATTTGAAAGATGTTACTTAGAAGACACATCTAAAATGAATTGGGTTACTTATTAAGTTAAAAATAACATTATGAAAACTTATGGAATGAAACAAAAAGATCTGAGCCTAACAGGATTTCACCTAGCAGGATTTCATCTATTGATTTGTATTTACAATTTAATTTATGGCCAAGATGCCCAGCATTTGTGAAGATGCATGTCATGAAAGTCTAACATATGAAACACCTCATGGTCTGTTTGCCATGACTTAAAGGTTTCAATATTTCCTCTTTTTCTCTAGGTTTGGCCAGAGCTGCCCAATGTAAATGTGGATGAATCCCTTGACCAGGAAACTCAGGTCAAGGTACAGTCATGCATGGATTTTGGTCTTCATTGCCCTACATATCTGGATATTATTTGTTTTATTCTGTTAGATAAATAGCTTATGCTCTGGTTAAGTGGCTTTAATGCCAGTGTGCTTGTCTGGTGGTATTTTTTTTTTTTTTTTTTTTTTTTGCAGAAGGTGATCCTCAAATGAGAAACCTAAAAAATAGCTAAAATGGAAAAGTATACAAGAAAATTACCCAGGGAGTTCCTTACCTGTATGCCTTTAATGGATTGCAATTTGAATCTAGTGTTGCTTGAAAAATAAGGAACCAAAGTCCAGAATGCTTTCTCGGAAGAGTATCTCTTATGAACAAATACCCTTTGCAGGTTAATGAATTACCTACATACCAAAGCAAACACTAGCCAGTTGAAAGGAGCAAAGGACTTGGTCTCAGTCCTTGCTCCCACATCAGCCTGGCACCCACCAACCCCTCTACTGTGCAGCTTGCTTCTCCTTGGATTATGGGGTCCTCCTGCATTTCATTTGATGAGTCAAATGAGTCATGCATCTCTAAATTTACATTGTTTAGATGCTGACTATTGGTTTTCTAGTTGCCATGACTAATTTTCTAGTCATAAAGGAAGTTCTACGTTTAAAAGATATCTAACCCTTTTCTAAGAAAATTAAGAATGAATGCATCCTTTCCCCAACTGTGTGTCCACTGTAAACTTTGAAACACCAACAGCAGCAGAATTGAGGTTAAATCAGATGCTGAGCTGGACAGGCTCAAGAGCCTGCTCATCTGCCCTTCCTGTTCCCAGGATTCCCCTTCTTGGACATGCATGACCTCACTATGACAATACGTGTCACTCTTACAGATGTACAGGGCCCACGTTGCGTTCCCTGACTTCTTTCGAAACAGCACAGCTGCATGGTGGAAGAAAGAGATAAACGAGCTCTATGCCAACCCCAGAGAGCCAGGGAAGAGCTTGAAGTTTGATGGGCTGTCGATCGTAAGTGCACCCTCAGTGGTTACTCTTTAGAATGTTCACATTCAAAACTTGGGGAAGCAATTCCAAGACTAGAAGAAGCAGGGCACTGGAACCAGAGGCATGAAAGGAAGGGTGACGGTACAGAACCTACATCCTGGGAATAGGAGTAGCAGAGATTATTGTGGACCCGCCCAGGGTCGTGTCTTCTGGAGGAAGTGGGAGCCCATGGAGGAGACGTGCTACTGCAGGAGATGCCAGGGCATGCGGGAGAGGGAGCGGTGCCCTGTCTCTTACTCTCAACCCTCCATCTCTTGCTGGTGCTTCCTGTTGGCTAAACTGACCTAGAAGCCCTGAAGCCTGTCCTGCAACCCAGGGCAGAACTGGGGACAGGCAAGGCATAAATCTATGAGCAAAGAGACATTTACCCAGAAGGAATAGCTTAAAAAGCCCTGAGTGAAGGGCTTCTGGAGGTGTCTCTGGGACATGTGTCCAAGGGCCCCTCTATTTATGTTTTTCTAAGGATAGGAATCTTATCAATGTCGTGATTTCCTTCCCCTCTATCTAGTGGCCTGAAAACCTAAGCAGTTACCAGGTCAGCTAGGAAGAGCCGCTCAAGGCTGGGTCAGGCTGCAAGAAGCTTGTGATTCACAAGAGACAAACCTATAAGCCCACTGTCTGCCTGGGGGCCTCCCTGACCACTTGAACCTTCAGGGTAAATAGGCACAGAGCAGACAGGTGGGAATGCATAAAGGAACGCAAACAGGCAAATCAGACAGTGAAGAGATATAGATAACTTTGAGAAACAAGAGATTCTGATAACTGAAGTATTTGTTCCCATTGAAAGAAAGCTGCATAATTCAAAATAATGAATAGTTGTCCAAATACTTGTCTTTGCCTTTAGTATGTTCCATATAAGATAACATAACATACAAAACTTTAACTTCTCTATTTATAAAGTAGACAACTTTTTGCCAAAATATGATTTTATTTCCAGACTGGTTTCTGAATCATATACAACTTTTCAGGAATGTGTCTACTGCAGAAAGGGAGAGATGTCTCCTTGTGTTTGGTGCACGCGGATATCAGAATTAGTCCAAGCTATTGGCTAAGAAAAAGGAGAGAGAGATCATAGTGGCCCCTGGCTGCAGATACAAAGTGAATAATTTGTGGGTAGACAAAGAAAGATGTGCTTCTCCTGTGGTATAGATGAATCAAAATATTTCCTTAGGTTCTGGATTCAGCATAGTCTCAATATTTTTGCTGCTAGGTTACCACTTCATAAATTTAAAAATGCCAAGTGAGCCGGAAGGAGTTTAACACTCCACAGAAGCAGATGTGGACTCTTAAGTCCACTTAAGTCAATGCCAGGATTAAGCAGAGTCCCCTGAGCCACTACAGAGACGAAGCTTCAGTGCAGGCCGGGCATCTTCTGCAGCTAGAGTCCTCTAGGTGAAGGCCATACGGACCTGACGTGATGGAATCTTCTCTTGCTCACTTAATCCAGGATATGAATGAGCCTTCAAACTTTGTGGATGGATCTGTTGGGGGCTGCCGCAGTGAAGTTCTTAATAACCCACCCTATATGCCAGGTAGGTAAAATGTTACTTTATCAAATTATTGCCCTGTTCAAACGCTGAAGATTTCCCTCTTACTGTCAAAGTAAAGCCTAATTTTGTGTGTGTGCGTGTAGAAATAATGACATGACATTGTATGAAAGAAACCAAGCAATGCGTTGTATTATGTTGACAATGGTGAACTGAATGCTAAACTTTAAAAAATTGCTCTTTTTAGATATATATGAGAAAAATGTTCTTTTTAGATATTTGGACATATTATACATACATGGAGTATAACTTCCCTTATTTGTCATTGTACATAATGTGAAGTTACACTGGATGTGTACTAATATAAGAATGTAGGAAAGTTAAGTCCGACTCATTCCACTGGCTTTCTTTCCCCTCCCTTTCCTTCATCCCCTTTGTCTAATCCAGTGAATTTCTATTCTCTGCCCCCCCCCTTCATTATGTGTTAGCATCCACATATCAGAGAGAACATGTGGCCTTTGGATTATTGGGATTGGCTTATTTTGCTTACCATGATAGCCTCCAGTTCCATCCTTTTACCAGCAAATGCCATAATTCATTCTTCTTTATATCTGAATAATAATCTATTGTGTATATATACCACATTTTCTTTATCCATTCATTTGTTGAAGGGCACTTAGGTTGGTTCCATAGCTTACCTATTGTGAATTGAGCTGCTATAAACATTGATGTGGCCATGTCACTGTAGTATGCTGATTTTAAGTCCTTTGGGTATAGACTAAGGAGTGAGATGTCTGGATCAAATGATGGTTGCAATCCAAGTTTTCTGAGGAATCTCCACATTGCTATCCAAAGTGATTACACCAATCTGCAGTCCCATCAGCAATGTATGACTATACCTTTCCCCCCCACATCCTTGCCAACATTCATTGTTACTTGTACTCTTGATAATTGCCCCAAATGCTAAACTTTTCAATAAACCCCTTCTCTCTCTCTATATCTATCTCTCTCTCTCTCTCTCTCTCTCTCTCTCTCTCTCTCTCTCTCTCTCTCTCGATTTTTAAATGAAAATCTAGTCCTGAACTTTCAGCCTGTGTTTGCAGATAGTTCATGAAAGATAGTAGTTTGGTAGTTCCAGGTGCAAACTGAAATATGATGTTGGGATCAAACACTTCTCAAATGATTGAATCCTCTCATCTTACAGAGGCCCCAAAAGGAAGTAAGTTCCTATGAGCAGTGTACCAGAAATTCATGAAGCAGAATCTGGGACACAGGTTTCTTTGTGTCTAGATCACTGCCGTGCAGAGCTGTGTCTGTTAACTCAATTATTCTTTCATTCAGTTTTTCCTTCCTCCCACATGTATATGACAGGCAAACGCTGGTGAGATTGAGAAAAACAAGATCTATTCCCTTGAGAACATTACCATCTAGTGGAAAACCCAATCCTTTCACCCAAGGAGTTTGTCAACTTGTAAAACCAGTGGTGACAGCATTCCTTAAGTTAGAGTTGGAACACAGCCAAGGGTACTTTTCCCCTGCCATACCCCATTCTTACCTTTTACAAATTTTATTAAGTCATAAGATGTTGCTTTTGTACATTTAAAAAAAAAACCCATTGAACCTGTTACTAGTAACAAAAGTGCTGATTGAAATAGAGAAATGTCAGAATGAATGTACAAGTCATTTGGGAAATAACTCAACATTTCCCCTCAGATTTGGAATCTAGGGACAAAGGCCTGAGCAGTAAGACCCTGTGCATGGAGAGTGAGCAGATCCTGCCAGATGGCTCCCGGGTGCGACACTATGACGTACACAGCCTGTACGGGTGGTCCCAGACCAGACCCACATATGAGTGAGTGCTTTTGTCAATTGCGGCGCAGATAATTTTCTGCATTCCTGTATTTGTTGTTTCATATTTGTATTGCGTTTGTACTTACATGATGCCAGCTAAATAGAGCAATGTCAAACAGATCACGCCTGGTTGCCCAAACAACCCAGAGTACATTCACAGAGTTGTACATCCAACACTAAAATAAAATTTTAGAATATTTTCATCATTTCAAAAGAAAAACCTTGATCTGTTAGCAGTCATTCCTCCCTGTCCCCACTTCCTGAGCTCCAGCCAATACTAAGCTACTTTCTGTCATTAACATTATCCATTCTGTGTATTTCAAGTAGATGAAATTGCATAATATTTTTTGTGTCTGGCTTCTTTCCCTGGTATGTGTTTTCAAGGTTCATCTACGTTGCAGGATGTACCAGTACTCCATTCCTTTTATTGATGAATAATATTCTACCGTCAAGATGGAGCACATTTCGTGTGTCTATCAGCTAGCAGACATTTGAGTGGTTTTCAGATCTTGGCTATTATGAATAGACATGTATAAACATTTACTGCAAGATTTTGAATCGAAATGTGTTTATTTTCTCTTTAATATATATCTAGGAGTAGAATTTTCAGATTGTATGGTAACCGTATATTTAATATCTTAGAGATATTAACTTTCTAAGAACTGTCTAAAGAGTTTGGCCTTGAAAAAATACCATTTGACATTCTCACCAGCAATGGATGAGGGTTGAAGTTACTTTGTATCCATACCAACACAAGTTATTTTTACCCTTTTTATTATAGACATTATAATGGGTTTTAAGTTACTTTGTATCCATACCAACACAAGCTATTTTTACCCTTTTTATTATAGATATTTTAATGGACGTAAAGTACATCAATTTTTGTCTTCATTTCCCTAATTAAGTTCTGTTGAATATTGTTTCATATACCTATTGGCAATTTATGTATCACTTTAGCAGAAATGTCTATTGGAATTCTTTGTCTATTTTTAAGTTATTTGTTTTTAGGATTGGATTGTAAAAACACTTTATATATTCTGGATACAAGTGATTGTTATATATATGGTCTGCAAATATTTTCTCTCATTCTGTAAATTGTCTTTTCACAGAATGCCCATACGAAGTAGAGGTTTAATTTTTCCTCCCCCCCATTTAATCATCTTGGCACCTTCTAAAAAATCAACCAACAGTAAATGAGAGTGATTACTTATGACCTCTCAACTCTATTTCATTGATCTCTATATCAACCTTTTAATAGTACTATGCTGTCTTATTTAACAAGTTATGAATCTTTCAATTTTGTTCTTTTTCAAGATTATTTGGATATTCTGGCTTCCTTGCATTTGATTTGAATTTTAGGATCAGCTTGGCAATTTCTACAAGACAGCAATAGGTATTACATTGAGCCTGCAGATCAATTAGGGAAGTGTTACTTCTTTACTAATATTAAATCTTCTGATTCATTAATATAGAATATATTTCCACTTCTTCAATTTCTTTCAACAATAATTTTAGTTTTCAGTATATATATTTTTGACCATTGTCTCTTCAAATGTATTTCTTCAAATACACATACAAATGTGTATCTGTACACTTGATAATGCCTTTTTTGTTCTATTGATTTTTTTTTAATCTCACATAGTTGTTTTATTTTCTGACTACATATGTACACAGAAGATTCATTTTCTTTCAAGAGCTGTTTGGAGATCCTTTATGTATGTTTGTGCATGAGGAAACATAACTTGCTGTTTCTTTTCTTTTCTTTCTTTCTTTTCTCTTTTGGTACCAGGAATTGAACTCCTGTAGTGCCTGACCACTGATCCACAATCCCAGCCCTTTTTATTTTGAGACAGGGTTGCTGAGTTGCTTAGGGATTCTCTAAGTTGATGAGGATGGCTTTGAACTTACAATCCTCCTGCCTCAGCTTCCCAAGTCACTGGGACAGGCATGTACCACTAAACCTTGTCTATGACCTGCTTTTTGAAGCATGGCATAACAGAATGCATTGTACCAATAAGCTATAGTCATATATATTGTTATTTGGATCCCAGATTTGCCTCCTTGCTCTATAAATAATATTTAACAAGTTTTGAAACTTAGCTGAACTTCAATTTCCTAACAGTAAAAAGAATGCAGGGAGACCTTCCTCATGTGCTTCAAAGATGCACCATGTGCTGCTGGGATACAGCAACAGATCCACAAATAGTTGTCAAGCCCTCACCCCATCCCTCCTCTTCCATCCACATAGAGAACTATTTTAATAGATCTTTTTTTTTAAGAAATGAAATCCATACTCTAGGGGCTGGTCCTGATGTGAAGTTGGTTAGGATTCTTAGCATCACTTTCAGATAGCAAATTCCTTTTAGGGAGAAGTTCTCTGACTCCAAAGGGAACAATACTGCTACCTCATGCTCCAGCTGCACGGAATCCCATGGCTGTGCTTCCTCAATCTTGTTCCTTTTTTTTTTTCCCTTGTTCTTTATGTACTGATTGGGTTAAGGGTCTCGATTATTTTATGAACATTCTTGCATTGACTTACTCATGAATTATAACATTATGGAATCAGCCTATGTATTCATTAGAAAATAAATAAAGAAAGAAAATTTTATGTATAAGTATTATATATGTATATATTATATATATATTCCACACATACATATACCCACCCATACATACACATGCATACAGTAGAGTTTTATTCAGCCATTTAAAAAAACCCACAGAATTATATTATTGCAGGAAAATGGATGGAGCTGGAGACCATACTTTTGAGTAAAATAAAACAGACTGAGAGAAAAAGTATATGTTTTCTCTCATATATTGAAGTTGGAAGAAAAAAACCAAATCAAACACAAAAGTACTTCATGAAATTAGAGGGGATCCAGTAGGGGATAGGAAGAAGATTAGGGGGAGGGTGGAGAAGGTATTGGGGAGTAAAATGGATCAAATTTTTTTTTTAGATATGCACAAATGTGGCACAACACCCCCCCCCCCGTTCTGTCTAATTGATATGCACAAATTAAAGAGAATAGGAGACTAGTTTTACACAGTGAAGAATGAGAGAGAGAGGATGAAACAGTTCTTCTAAACAAAGTCCATTGTCTTTTGTAAAATTTACCACATTTGTTCCCAATGCTGTGTTCACATAGGCAGAAATTTGTAGAAAATGCAATCGGGGTCAGAAAATCAGCAACAGGAGGTCATTATTGAATGTCAGACCTTGGCTAGGATGGGAGGGACATTTTTAAACTACATTTTTAAAGACTGATCAGTTAACAAGTTAAGGATGAGTGAAAGAACTCAGGTCATGGAACAGTTAACTCAATCTTGTTCCCCTCCTACCAGAGCTGTGCAGGAGGTGACTGGACAGCGAGGGACTGTCATCACCCGCTCCACATTCCCCTCCTCTGGCCGCTGGGGAGGACACTGGCTGGGAGACAACACTGCTGCGTGGGACCAGCTGGGGAAATCTATCATTGGTGTGTGGCTTGTTCCTGGAGCCTCTGCTGGTTTTGGGGGGTGGGGTACTGGGTATGTATAGATTATCATGTAGGCAGGCAGCAAAGTTAAGAATTGAGTTCTTTGTGGTTGTGGGTTTTAATTTACAATCATTTTTTTTTCAATATTTTCATTATGAATGGCCCAGGGTCTTGAATGGTAGGGAAAAATTGTTCAAACATTTTCTCTTCCAAAAGGACCTCTTCTGCTAACACAGCCATATTATCTCATTGCAGGCATGATGGAGTTCAGTCTCTTTGGAATATCTTATGTAAGTCATCTTGGAGTCATTAGTAATGCCTTGTCAGATTCCAATGTCGTCAGCAACTTCAAAAAATCCCACAAAAACTCTCATGCTCTGATTTTTTCATTTTCTCAGACAGGAGCAGATATCTGTGGTTTCTCTGGAGATGCTGAATATGAGATGTGTATTCGCTGGATGCAGCTGGGAGCCTTCTATCCCTTCTCCAGGAACCACAACACCAAAGGGACAAGGGTGAGGCAGCCATCGTTCACGATGCAGGCGTTTGTACCCTCAGCCAAGCCTTCTTTTTAATTCACAAGAGTATCATACCTATTTTCCAAGAAAAAGCACACACACACACACACACACACACAGCACAAAAACTCCTCTTCTTGGAATATCTACAAAATTCAAAACTTCAGAGTTATCAATAATTTTTAAGAATACATTATTCATCATGTTCTGGAGGATTAGTACCTATGGGGAAAGAAGTTTTTATAGTTCCTGCATAGGACTGAAATATAAGAAGCACCTTTTGCTTTTAAGAATATTGAATTTGTGTTGCATTCAGATTCACCTGAGACATATTAGCACTGAATAGAGAACTACTTCTCTTCACATGTGCAAGGGCAAAGCTGGACCTGGGTGTGGTCCTTAGGGATCAGTGTAAAAAGAAAGAGCAACACTTTCACACTTTCTAGTTTTTCACGTGGCAGGGCAGGGTAAAGAGTAGGCTGGAATGAAGTATATATATCCAGTGTACACATTGGATAACCCCTTTCTGATGCTACAAAAATTGGTGATCTGTGATGTGCTCTCTTATCCCTTTAGAGACAAGATCCTGTGGCCTGGAATTCAACCTTTGCGAACTTCTCAAGGAAAGCCCTGCAGCTCAGATATACCCTGCTGCCCTACCTCTACACTCTGATGCATAATGCTCACGCAGAGGGCAGAACCGTCATCCGACCCCTTTTCCATGAGTGAGTATAGCCTGTGTCCCTCGCCTGTGGGTGGCCTGCAGATCTGGACAGGTCTTGTAAATCACCCTCTGTAACAGTGTGCATGAATTTTCATATTTATCATTTAAGGTTTACAGATGACAAGACAACGTGGGATATAGACCGTCAGTTTATGTTGGGACCTGCCATCTTGATCAGCCCTGTGCTGGAAAGTGTGAGTTTTTCATTGTAGATCAGAAAGCCTCTTATCACACAGTGCAAAGTCACAGGAAAAGCATTTTCAATATTCCCTTGTCTTGTCACAATCACTGTTTACTTTCTAGAACGTCTCAAGGAGATCTTTTTGTTTTTTTCCAAGATTCCCATTAATGAAAGCTTCACAGTAACAATTAACTTCTCATTATAAATTTTTGTCATCTTTTGCCCTTTTCCAACTTACTCTTTATAAAAAATTATTTTCTGTGTATTTGAAGAAGAATTTCTCAGACTATTTCTTTAAAAAAATCTCAAATTCTTGACATCCTAATAGAATTCTACTTTTAATATTAATTCTTCAGAAAATGATTTAAAAGTTAAAATTATTTCCTTATTGCAATACTCAATAATGACATGTTCATTTTGTGTTTCAGAACACATTTGAGATCAGTGCTTATTTTCCCAGAGCCCAGTGGTATGACTATAGCACGGTAAGAACAAATGTATCTGTGCAGGTTAGAGAAGTGGTTAGAGCTTGCTTCTGACTTCTGAACATGTATTTTCTATGGCAGTAACTTCAAGCCTTTTCAGCTGTTGCAAGATTTGTTTAAATGAAGGGATGCATTAAAGCATAAATAGATAAAATCTGAGATTCTGGATCCCACTGATGTCTACCAGGAAAGACAGAGAAAAGACTAGGTTTTCAGAGTCTTGAGCAAAATGAAAAAAATAAAGTTTTCTCTTCCAATTTGCAATATGTTGCTAACTTCTTTGAAAAGAAGGACTTGTAATGGAACATGCATTCAATTAATCAGTTCATTGCTGCAGTCTGGCTGGGCACAATTCAGGAGCCACTTGTCAAAAGAAACGAACTTTATTTTTAGAACACACACACCGCACCACACAGCTCTTTAGGAAAAACCCTCAGAGCCCAACTGCCACCACCGGCTTCCCACAAGCCTCTCAACTCCCCCCATTCCTCCTGCTCTTGAGGCTGATTGGCTGGGTTGCATAGGCAGAGCCAAAAAAAGTCCCCCAATGAGCAGCTCTGTGGTCTGAAAGGGCGGGAAAACAGCCCAATGAGCATCACCCCAGAAGAGCCAATCAGTTGGCAGCTAGAAGTTTGCTGGGGCCGCTGTGAGCCAATCATCAGCTGGCAGCTGGCAGTTTGCTGGCAGCTGGAAGTTTGCTGGGGCCCCTTCAGCTGTGGCTCTCAACAGTTCATCTGTTCCCATATCTTGCCTGTATGATCCTTCCTAGGAATCTGCCTACAGATCCACAGGTGAGTTGGTAATACTGAAGGCTCCCCTAGACCACATCAACCTTCATGTCAGAGGAGGCTACATCCTGCCTTGGCAAGAGCCTTCCATTAACACTTACTACAGGTAAGAAGAGGTGGGATTTGATGGCCTTGCTTGGCCATGTGAGGCACCTTAAGGCTGTTCCATATTTACCAGGGCTATGTGGATAAATCAATCAAATTGCAGATGGGTCTTCCTGGTTGGATTCTGAGTGCCTTCTGAATAGGATCTGGAGAATGACTTCATAAAGTCAGTCTTGGGAAGATCTTTTATTCTAATGCTGTGTGATGGTGAAATGCTTTCCTGAGGGTGGAAGCATGTTTCTCTTCCCACGCAATTAAAAATATAGGAGTATTAATGAGCTCTAATGACCTTCTTGCCTTGTGATGGCTACCCAGGGATGTAGTTCTAATTCCAGGGTGACTTTGGTCAATGCAAGAAGATATTCCTTTCTCTCTCTCTCTCTCTCTCTCTCTCTCTCTCTGTTTATATGTATGAACTCACTCATTAAGGAGAATATATTCTGTTAAGAAAGGCATCTGCAAACAGAGATAACAACCCTGAAGGAGAGAGGTCAACTTACAGCCTGTGGTGTAAAGTCCAGATTTACATGAAAGAGGGCTTTGAGCTGGCTCTTAAATCATGAATAGGATTTGAATAGATGAGTGCAAGAGAAAAAGATATTCTGGGAGGATGAAAGAACTAAAGAGTAGATTGGATTTGGGGAATAGCAAGCCATTTAGTTTAATTGGAGCATAGATAAGGGAAGGGGTCACATAAATTAAATTCAAGCAGGAACAGAGCAGATCATGGAGGGATATGAATGTCTAAGTAATTTATAGCAACTTGAATAAGTAATTTAGAGAAACCTGAAAGCTATTAAAAGTTCTTTTTTCTTGGGGTTTCTTCCTGAGGACTTCAGACCTCATTAAATTACTTGAATATGTATATTTATAAAGTATGTATATTTAGTTTTTGAAAGTTGAAATTAAATCAAATGTTTCATTAAACGTTAAATGTGTTTCCATTAACTTTTAAGTATCATATTTTATCACATTTTACCTCTTTTTAGAACTTTACGTGCATATTTAATATGCTACTTTTATTTCTGGATAAGTAATATTTTCAACATGAGCTGTTCTTCATTCTTAAAACCTACAAGCTAGTGAAAAATAATACCCCCCTCCTTTTTTTTTGATAGTCGACAATGTTTTATGGGGTTAACTGTTGCTTTGGATGATGATGGGAAGGCCGAAGGTCAGCTGTTCTGGGATGATGGACAAAGCATTGGTGAGTGTGAACTTCCCAGAATCCTTGAACATCATTCAGAAAAGCAGTATCCTAGAGGATCAGTGAATCATAGGAACTTAAAATCTCTCTGTGTCTGCTACTGTCAATATGACCGTGGTATGTGAAGAACTTTTGCAACTTT